>NW_028317846.1:3463236-3768384 GCF_062004578.1 Staurois parvus
AGATTCTGCTCTTCTCAAAAGTGTCACAGGTCCATCACTTTTCTTTTTTCCTTCTCCTGCTTCAGCTTTCTTCCAAGATTCCAAACGAACTTTTTCCATAAACTTTATTTCTTCTCGAAGTTCAGTATTCTCTTTTGTCAAGGTCTCTATTTGATTTCTGAGCCGCACGTGAGTGGTAGACCATTTTGTCTCTTTCTTCTTTAGTTCTTCTTGTAGTTCTTTAATCTGTTGCTTAAAATTCTTATATATATTTATATAAAAGAAAGAGGTGAATGCAGATGTAGATCTGTTCCTTGATAGTCTACCAAGTACCCTTAGATCAAGTACTCATTGATTTACTTGAATTACATACCGATCGACTATAACATTATCACAATCGACAGTTAAAGTGAATGACATGGATTATCATGGTACAATGGTATCTGAAAGTGAGTGAGATATATTAGGCAGCTAGTGAAATGAAGGGGGGAAAAATGTATATGGAAACACTTGTGTTTACCTGTGTTTTATGCACATTTTTTAAACTCATATTGCACTTAGCTGCTTTTTTGTTCTGCGGGCTCTCACTTTTTCCTATGTTATGATTTACTTTTCACATAAAAATACAATAAAATCATTATGAGATGTGGCCTGTACAGTGTGAACGAGATTTTTTTTTTTCTGGCTGGAGCTGTGTGCAGGGAGCCTATGTTACACTATGAGGACACAGCAACTGTATGAACACAGCTGCATTCCTAATATGAAAGGTGTGTGGATGCATATGTGTGGCCCCAAACACAGACCATGTACATTCACTCACCCGCACACATGTCAAATTAGGACCTGCTGCTGTGCCAATACACCCACTGTGTCACCATAGAGTAACAGGCAGCAACTTATTCTTATTGTATGTGCAAGAGAACCCATGTGAATGAGCCCTTTATTTTTTCGATTTAGTTTACATTTTTTAAATTAATTTTTTACATGTTTTATGATTTGTTGCAATTTTTGAATTTTTTTTTCCCCAGAGTCTCCTAGCTGTGGCTAAGCAAAAGCACCCCTGGAGTCAGGCTGTGACTGTGATGAAGTGTCGCTAGGCCATGAGGCACCAGTTCCTGCACAACAAGTATACCCACAGTGCCTTCTAGTGGTGCTGAACCAGCAGGGCCTTGCAGCTTCTGCAGGCACAGTGGGGAACTGCAACCCATGCCTTGAGTCGCACAAGCCGCTTGAAGGTGAAGAGGAAGTATAGGGGACCCCCCACAAAAGGGGCACTTGCAGACATGTAACAGAGCTAGAGGCTTAGCAGAAAAAGTCAGTTCAAACAGCAATATTCCCATCAAAGCATAAGAGACACTCTCAGCAGAAAGACACAGGTCCATTACTAGAAAACAAAACTGAGGCAAGGCTGGTAGTGGAGTTATGCTGGGTATTGTCACACTTTTGTTTGCCAGTGTCCAATCACTTGGAGGTGAAGCATAGATTTTATTTATGCAACGGTTGCGAATCATGTGCATTTGAGAAAAGATACCGCAACTGCAATTTTACATTTTCTGAAACAAGTAACAAAACACAGTAACTGCAATTTTACATGCCAATAGTAACAAAAGGGCCCCAACATCTCCTCCTTAGATTGCAATACCTGGACAGCCAGCCTATGGCTCTCACCTGGATCTCCTCTCGTTCCTTCTTGTCAGGCATCGCCCGTGCTACACTGGCATATTTTTCAAACACTTTCCGCTCTTTCTGGAGTTTTTTCATTTCTTCCTTTTTATACTCTTCAATCCTGGCTAACTCCTTGGCTTTTTGCTGTTCAAAGTCCGCAACTTCTTTTCTATTAGGAGAAATAAACATTTACATTTTGTAAAATGGTGTTAAAGAAGAAGTATCACTTCAACGTAACCATTTTTGAATCCTCCAGGGAAAGAAGTGCATGTAGCACTTGGTCCTGATTTGATCTTTCCAGTGGTTGTTGAGCTGCAAGGTCAGCCAACTTGCCCTCTCCCATCCCCACACCACTGCTGTTCGACCCCACTGCTAACAAGGAGACAAATACATAATTAGGTTTGATTGACAGTGCCCCATCTGCCAACAGGGGCACTCTGGAGAGCAGGGCCTGGCCAAGCTAAAGGCTAGCTCAGGCTCCCACTGCCTGGTCTCTCCTGACCCCACTGGAGAGAGACTACTCTTCACAACCCAGGCTGATGCCAGGGAGAGTGGAGGGTGGACAGGAAAGAAGATTGGCAGGATGGGATGGGAACGAAGACTCAGCCCACCGCACACTGATTATACATTGGGCAGAAAGATTAGTCAGTGTAGGACATGACTGGTGTATTTTATCTCCTTAACATTGCCTCTTACTGATCACTATAGAGTACTGAGGAAAGACAACTCCTGGAGGACAGGACAGATACTGTGGGGAGGGGGCTAGATGCACAAGTACAGGGATATGGCTATAACAGCTATCTGGGCACTAAAGGAATGTGTGCAGGGTGCAGCCAAGAGGGGATTAGTTGCAGTGTATCCAAGAACCATCTACCACAGACTCTAATAGATGCCCTGTTACTACATAAACCGAAGAGTAGAGTACAGTAGCCCACAGCAGACAAGGAATGCTTTTTTAGTAAGCGGGGATCTTCTAAAAGGCATTACTCAGAATAGAAAAACACAGCGCATATAAGAGGGGGCAGGGGCTTTAGTGCTGGATGCAACGCCCCATGGCAATGCCGATACATTGGTGTTAGAGCTATAGCCTACAGAAACAGAAATATTGATATTCTTTAGTGCATAACCACAGCACAGATCATAAAAGAAACAAGTACCACATGCACCCCTCTGGGGGGGTTCAACAACAATTTTTAAGGTAAGGACACTTTTTTTTTTTTTTTCTTTTTGGATTGAATAAGGAAGGATTAAAATCCCTGTGTCTCACTGGGTAATCTTTCCCTTCACTTCCTGTCCAAAAAGGAAGTTAGAGGAATTCCTTACAAAATTAGGGAAACCCCTGGTAGTCACCAGGGTTAGCAGAATTAGTGTTTCCATTGGAGGATTTCTCCTCTAGTCCTGTTCTGATGACCACTGAAAATTTGGGATTCATGTTCACTTTCTGTGACCTCTGTCACAGAACGTGACAGAGAGGGCGAGTCTCCAGTCTTAAATAAAAACCTGACATTCATTGAAGGACACAGCTCTTCCATAGCCTTGACTGTAGGGTTGCCCTAAAGCAGTGTTTCAATGAGTGGTGGGTAAACAGAGAAAGAACATACAATAGCCAGCCAAGAAACCCCCAGAAGAGGGGTAAGAAACAGCCACCTGCAAAACATGCTTCCAAAGATGCCCAAATATCATTTTTGTAAAAAACTTAAAGTTGTAGTAAACTCTTGTTTTCTATTTTTACCTACAGGTAAGCTTCTAATAAAATCACCTGTAGGTAAAATGACCGTTTAGGAGATATTCTACAGAGCATCAGCCGGTAACATCACTAGAGTATGCATTCTGAAGGAACGACATACCCAAGCCGTTCTGTCAGAGCTGTGTGCCGTGACAGAAACACAAATGCACAGGAGTACTGTTATCGGGGGCTTGGCCAATCAAGCGGCTGCAGCCCATGAACCTGGAAGAAGGACTGGGTGAAGATGGAAGCCTTCTGCAGCAGTGACAGCCTGCCGCTGGAGGGCTTTGTTCTAAGGTAATTCTTTCATAATGTGCTAGAATGTGGTGCATAATAGCACATTATGATATTACCTTGCAGCAGGAAACTTTTTTTATCTTTTTTAAATGAGTTTATAACTGCTTTAATAAAGACACAGACGCCTGATATCAAAATGCCCAGAAGTACTAATCACCCTGGTGAAGTGTGCCGTGATGGGGAAGGGAGAAGCCTGAGCCTTAATGGCATAAGCCTGTACAACAGTCTGCCTGATCCATCGAGGAGGCCACCAAGCCTTTTTGTGGGCTGTCCTTCGAAAGGATGCCGTAGCAGATATATAAGCACGAATCACCTGAACCACATCCAAGGAGTGCACTGCAACCTCCTTAGGATGAGAGGGGTGTGGACACAGGGAAGGAAGAACAATATCCTCATTGAGGTGAAAAATCGGGCACCACCTTCGGAAGGAAGGAGGGGCACAGACGTAGAACCACCTTGTCCCTGTGTAAAGCCAAATATGAAGACTTGCAGGACAAGGCAGCCAGCTCAGATATGTGATAGCAACTATAAAAAGGTGACCTTCTGGGAGAGAGTTAACAAGGGAAGATCCCGAATATTTCTGAAGCATCAATAGAACAAGGTTCAGGTCCTACGGCAGCAAAGAGTGCACTGAATCCTCCTAAAGAAGAAAAAAAAAAAATCAAGGAGACCAGAGGACATTGTAAGAACATCATAAAAGGCAGAAACCTGGTCCTTTATGGCAGGGGTTCTCGAACTACGGCCCACAGGGCCAGCCAAAAAAAAAAAAAAAAAAAAAAAAAACACAGACCGGCAAATAGCAAGGCTGCTCACTGGGTCCTCAGCCGCGAGGACCCAGCGAGCAGCAGCCTGGAAATGCCTGATTTTACCTGCTGCAGCCAGAGGAGCAACAGGAGAGGAGGAGAGTACACCAGATACAATGCATTGCGGTGTCCAGTGCGTTACAGAGTACAGTGCATTGCGGTGTCCAGTGCATTGTGGTGTCCAATGCGTTACAGTGTACAGTGCTTTGTGTTGTTCAGTGCAGTGTCCAGTGCCATAGTGTACACTGCATTACAGTGTCCTGTGCGTTACAATGTACACTGCTTTGCGGTGTCCAGTGCTTTACAGTGTACAAAGCATTGTGGTGTCCAGTGTGCATTACAGAGTACAGTGCATTGCGTTTTCCTGTGCGTTACAGTGTACAGTGCATTGCGGTGTTCAGTGCGTTACAGAGTATAGTGCATTGCGGTGCCAAATGCATTACAGTTCATTACGGTGCCAAGTGCGTTACAGAGTACAGTGCATTGTGTTGTCCAGTGTGTTACAGTGTATGGTGCATTGCGGTGTCCAGTGTGTTAGTGTACTGTGCATTGCAGTGTCCAGTGCATTGTGGAGTCCAGTGTGTTACAGTGTACAATGCATTGTGGTGTCCAGTGCGTTACAGTGCATTGCCAAGTGCGTAACAGTACAGTGCATTGTGTTGTCCAGTGCATTACAGTGTACTGCGAAGTCCAGTGCGTTACAGTGTACAATGCATTGTGGTATCCAGTGCACTAGTGCCAAGTGTGTTACATTGCATTGCAGTGCCAAGTGTGTTACAGTGCATTGCAGTGCCAAGTGTGTTACAGAGTACAGTGCATTGTGTTATTCAGTGCGTTACAGAGTACAGTGCATTGCGGTGTCCAGTGCGTTACAGTGTACAGTGCATTGCGGTGTCCAGTGCGTTACAGTGTACAGTGCATTGCGGTGTCCAGTGCGTTACAGTGTACAGTGCATTGCGGTGTCCAGTGCGTTACAGTGTACAGTGCATTGCGGTGTCCAGTGCGTTACAGTGTACAGTGCATTGCGGTGTCCAGTGCGTTACAGTGTACAGTGCATTGCGGTGTCCAGTGCGTTACAGTGTACAGTGCATTGCGGTGTCCAGTGCGTTACAGTGTACAGTGCATTGCGGTGTCCAGTGCGTTACAGTGTACAGTGCATTGCGGTGTCCAGTGTGTTACAGAGTACAGTGCATTGCGGTGACCAGTGCGTTACAGTGTACAATGCATTGCGGTGTCCAGTGTACAATGGATCGCGGTGTCCAGTGCATTAGTGCCAAGTGTGTTACAGTGCATTGTGGTGCCAAGTGTGTTACAGTGCATTGTGGTGTGCAGTGCATTACAGAGTACAGTACATTGCGGTGTCCAGTGCGTTACAGTGTACAGTGCATTGCAGTGTCCAGTGCATTACAGTGTACAATGCATTGTGGTGTCCAGTGCATTAGTGTACAGTGCATTGTGGTGTCCAGTGTGTTACAGAGTACAGTGCATTGGGGTGTCCAGTGCGTTAGTGTATAGTGCATTGTGGTGTCCAGTGCGTTAGTGTATAGTGCATTTTAAATAATGTATTTTTTTTTTTTTTTGCACTACAAATAAGATATGTGCGGTGTGCATAGGAATTTGTTCATATTTTTTTTTTAAACTATAGTCCGGCCCCCCAACAGTGTGAAGGTCCGTGAACTGGCCCCCTGTTTAAAAAGTTTGAGGACCCCTGCTTTATGGTATTCAAGGCAAGTTTCTGATCAAAAACCCATTGGAGAAAGGCCAAAAGCCAAGACACTGAGAAGTTATGTGTGTGACAATCCGCAGTCTTGCACTATGAAATGCAAGCCTTCCAAGTACGATGGTATATCTTCCGAGAGGTCGATTTACACGCCTTCAACATGGTAGGAATAACAGAGCCTGACAACATTCTGTCCCTCAGATATACTCTTTTTTACAGCGCTATTGCTTTTGTTCTGTCCCTCAGAACCTGGCATTCAAGAACCAGGTTGTCAAAGCCAGAGACAGTAAAAGCAGGGTGGAAGATCATTCCTTGGGACAGAAGACCTTCCCTGCAGAGGAAGCTGCCAGGGGGTATCTATAACCAGCTGTTAAAATTAGACTATTTGATATTCTGTAAACTTACAGAAATACCTTTTCTGGTAAGATATACTTAATTATTCTTTTTGACATTTTAAATTTATGTTCTTGAGATAAAAAGTGAGAGAGAGAGAGAGAGAGAGAGAGAGAGTGTGTGAGTGTGTGTGTGTGTTTTCAAGCAGTCCCCTCCCCGTGAGAGGCTAGGTTTAAAATTTAATCTGAGCACTGCAGTTCCCCTATAGCTACCTACAGAAATGTCCTCCCCCCTCCCAACAGCCAAGTAATCAATTTCTAGCCTATAATTACTTTGGAAATTTCTGCCAGAGTTGAAGGAGGAAATTCCATCTGTGTGTACAGGTACAGAGACCCTCCTTGATCCAGATTCTGAAGGCTAAAGTAGTCTGCCTGCCTGTTTTCTATGCATTAGCATTGTCCACGAAGAATTTCTGTCCAATGAGTTATACAAAGTCTGATTGCCTGTCACTCCAGGATATTGATAGATAGTCAAGACTTATCTGGTGTCCAATTTCCCTGAGCCAAATATTGGAAACAGAACTTCCCCCTGGCCAGAAAGACCGGCATCCATCATGACCACTATCCAGTAGAGAAGGAGAAACGACTTCTTGGCCGGAAGAGATGGAGACTGGAGCCACCAGAGGAGGGAGGTCCTGGACAATTATCGTCAAGGGATCTGGTTGTCTAAAAACACAAGGCAACCAAGCCGCAGTCTGGAGTTTCCGAATAGTGTCTAGCGGGAGGAATGCCTTGGCCCATGCCAAGTCGAGAATCAGACCCAGATATTCCTAACACTTGGTCAGGGTCTGAGCGAACTTCACCCAAACTCCTGCAGAGTGTGCATAGTGATCACCACACTGTCTCCACAGAATGAGACTCCACTTGCAGGAAAAAGGTCTTCCAGATAGCCTATCCATGAGGGGGCCTACTGGAGGAGAAGCGCTCTTCTGAAACTCAATGTATAAGCACAGCCCCACTGCTGGGAACCAACAAACCAACACCCACGGAGAGGAAGCAAAAAATAAAAAACCATCAAGCTGCAATAAAAGTAGGGGGACCCCAGGAAAACTCACCACCATTCGGAACGGAGGCCGCCTGGGAAACAGTGCTGTGAGCTGTGGCAACACTACAGAAGGGGAAGGCCACGTGGGAGGATTACTCCAAATGTTCTGGATCCGAAGGGAGACACCACCCACAGGTCCTGTACTAGAGGGCTCATGTCATATGACTACACAAACATGGCCCTCGTGCAGTCCCCACCAAAATGCCCACCCATTAGAAAAAGACAGGCCAGACCACATAGGAGAAGGTTCTACCCAAAATGGTACCAACAGAGGAGCCAGCAAAATGGCAGCCACAAACATAAGCAGTCTCTACCAAAATGGCCACCACAGCTACACAAAATGCCAGCCAGCTGTGACAGACCACCTTTCACCCCACTTGGGTCTTCCATCAGAGAACTGCTTCCTCACTGCTGGGACACAGAACCAAGTATCCTAGCTGGGCAGTACACCCAAGACTAGGTGACACTAGCTTAGGTGCAAAACTGGAACTGTTTATTGAACAGAAATACAGGTTTTTCTACACTTCAAAAATAGGGTCAGTCCCCACATGAATAAAAACAAAAATACACATTGGGATAAACATCCCACACTGATTAGGTAACTAGGTCAAGTTGACACAAGACTAATCCCATCATATCAGAAGCTTAAGGAGGACTAGCCATCAGACAGAAACAATAGGTGACTCAAGTATCTCAATTAACAATGGAACAAATACAAAATAGTAAACACATCATACCTTACTAAACGGATTAAAGCAAGAGACCCCAGCATCAGGTTTTGAGCTGATTATATTAACATCTGCTCTGAGTCTAGGAACGAGGTTGAAGCAGTCAATGCTGGTTTGGGTGACCCTAAATTTGTATCCTGGTTCTCCAGTTCTTGGAGTCTGTGTGGTTTGGGGAGACATGGACTTGAATCCAAAGTAAAACTACTCCAAAAGGTCCCCCAGGCACACAAAGAATAGAGCCCTCTCAAACGTCAGGGACCATAGTCAGTAGGCAATAGGCTAGCCTGCAGTCTCTTCCAAGAGACCCTGTCCTGGTTGGGTCTGTCACACCAGCTACCAAGGTGGGGCGGCTGTAGGCTATGGAAACACTGACATGGACTTCAGGTGCCCGGTCATACGTGTCCCTGTGAGAGGTTTTGCTAGCCGGCTGCCACGGTCCCCTAGCTAGGGGTCTGCATGCACATGCTGGCCAGGCAGGGATGACTACTAGATATAGATTATACAATTTGTCGTCCAGGCCTGCTGTTGATTGAAGATCCTCAGAACCCCGCTGCTCCACCAAAAAAAAACCCAAAACAATATGGAACCACACTAGGTCGAGCTGTGTTCTTTTTTTCTACCTAATGTCCTACTCCTGAAGGTGTCGCTAACTGTATGATCAAGACTAAAGAACTGTATCCTTCAATGAATGAGAAATTAGGCTTTATACTTGCCCCACAAGCAACACACCAAATATCTAGCTCTTGCTGCTGGGTTTCAAAAAGTAAAATATTGAAGAAAAGCCGCTAGAGATGATAAAAAGCTAGCAGAATCTAAATAAAATTGACTATAAAAGAAAAAGAAACACATACTTGAGAGTTTCCAAAGTTTTTTCCTTGTCCTCACGTAGTCTTGCCAGCGAAGCATTCTCCATCTTAAATCGTTCAATCTCGGTTTCCAATTCAACCAGTTTTTCTTTCAAGAGCTGTGATCGAGCAGAATCTCCTACGACACAGAGCTGATTATTAGAAATGGAATTTTCCAGCCAGTAAATCTGACATTTTCAACTTTCTTTAACAAACCAAGCTGTCTGGCAAAATAGGTAGTTAGAGGGTTGAGATAAATCATTAAATGCCGACAAGGATGCTTGCAATGGTCAGTTTTCATTCAATTCTGTAAAATCTTTATACCAAATAGAAAAAAAGTCTGTGGCTGTAGATTGTTAAAAAAACATGATTTTAATTTGGGAGGAGCATAGCTTTAAATGTGTTAGGTCCATCTAATTCGGTTAGTGCATCTAACACCACCTTCTCCAAGTGTAGACACTAGTGTCTTGGTGCACTCGAAAGTTGGGAGTTAAAAAACACACATTACGGACACAAGGAATTGCTGAGTATCAGATATATACAAAAAAATAGTCAATCTCCAAGACGCCATAACCATATTTCACCAGAGATCCTACACTCAGTGGTGCCCACTGGAATTCTAACCAAATCACCAGGGAAGCAATGAAATCCACATGGGTATAGAAAGCAAAAGTGAAGATTGAGAGTCAGCCAATGAGCAAAGCTAAACGCTTATATGCAAAGACCAGCTATGCCAACTCTCCTTCTCACGAATGTAAAGTGATACTAAAGGCAAACATTTTTTCTTTACAATAAAAAAAAAAAAAAGATAGTATGCTGACCTGCTTTGTGCAACGATATTGCACAGAATGGTCCCTTACCTCTGTTTTGGAAGTCCCTGGCCAGCGCTCTCTGCTCCTCATTAAGGAGTGTGCTTCCTAGGCAAGCCATTTACGAGAGTGCAATAATGCGGGCAAACTCCTGAGCCAGGTGTGTGCATCCCTGCCCCCTCCTCACAGGATCTAACTGACAGCAGCAGGTGTCTATTGCTCCAGCTGCTGCCTGCGTCTCCTGTGAAACCAGCAAGTCAATGGTGCAGCGCTACAGACAAGGACATTGCTGAATGGTGAGAGGGGGCAGGTAGATGTTTATGGGTGGGGGGGCCACTCCAGAACCTTCACCTTTTTCTGCTGTAACCACTGGAGGGTCAACTTGGCCTTGTGCTCGGGATCACTGTCATGCTGGAAAGGCCATGAGCGTCCCATGTGCAGCTTTCATGCAGAAGAATGCAAATTGTCTTCCAGTATTTTCTAACTTTCATCTTGTCATCAATTTTCACAAGATTCCCCATGAGAGATCATGGGTCTTACAGCAGGACAATGATCAAAAGCACATGCTGAAGAGTACTGAACTGGCCAGCAGCGAGTCCAGGTCAATCCCAAACAGCACCTGTGGCGAGATATCAAAACAGCAGTTGGGAAAAGGGACCCTTCCAATCTGAGAGACCTGGAGCAGTTAGTAAAAAAAGAGTGGTTCAAAATTCCACTAGAGAGGTGTGAGAAACTCATTGATGGTTACAGGAAGTGATTAATTTCAGTTATTTTTTACAAAGGGGTGTGCTACCAAATATTAAAATTGAGGGTGTCAATTTTGTCCAGTCCATTATTGGATTTTTGCGTGGAATGTGCCAGATATGGCTTTTTGTTTTTCCACTTTTTTGTGTCAAACCAATACAAACAAAAGAAATGAACAGAAAAATTGTGAAACATTTGTAATTGCAACAATTTTCTGGGCAAAGTGGTGTATAATCTGACAGAATTGCAGGGGTGCCAATATATTTGGCCATGCCTGTATTTCTCCTGAGGTTACCTGTGGTGTTTTCTTTGTATCCCGAACAATTCTTCTGTCAGTTGTGGCTGCATCTTTTTTGGTCTACCTGACCTTGGCTTGCTATCAAGAGATCCCTGACTTTCCCACTTCTTAATAAGTGAACAGTACTGAGTAGCATATTCAAGGCTTTGGATATATTTTAATATCCTTTTCCATCTTTATAAAATTCCATTACTTTGTTACACAGGTCTTTTGACAGGTTCTTTTCTCCTCTCCATGGCTCAGTATCTAGCCTGCTCAGTGCATCCATGTGAGAGCTAACAAAAACATCAACTATTTATACACAGACACTAACTGCAATTTAGAATTAACCTGTAATTGCCATTTTAACCTGAGTGTGTCACCTTGTGTGTCTTTTAACAAGACCAAACATTCCAGGGTATGTAAACTTTTGATCAGGGCCATTTGGGTGATTTCTGTTATCATTAGGATTTAAAAAGGAGCCAAACAACTATGTGATAATAAATGGCTTCATATGATCACTATCGTTTAATAAAATAGTTTTTTGGCATGATTAGTCATTTTCAATATCAATGCCAAAATGTCATGATTTCTGCCAAGGTATGCAAACTTTTGAGCACAACTGTAGCCATCAAGTTAGCAAACTGCTCTGCCTACTGAACAGACAGGGCTGCAGACTCCAAGTACAAAAGGTGGAGGAGTCTATACATGTAATTAATGACTGGTGCACAGCTGCTGATATTGTTGCAACGCATTTCTTTCAGGTCTTGGAATACCCAAAAGTGACTGTTTATAATACAAAGGGAGTTTACTAGTCATAATCACTGCTGTGTACATATCCCCCAAATGCAGCTGCTAAGACAGTTCTGGAGAAATGACATGATGTTAACATTCAGCTGATTGTGTATACAGAAGGGGTTCTGATTTGACTGGAGACTTTAAATCACACAGTGCTGAATACAGCATTTCCTTAATTCTTAAGAAATGTGAATTTCCACAGTGAGGGAAAACATCTTGGACCAAGTGTACACAAATACACCTGGAGCATACCGCATCTTGGTCTATCAGATTGAAAATCTCATTGATGAGGATTTCAGCTTACGAGCAATCGACAAAACAAGACCAGTTATTAAAACTGTCCAACTCTGTGGTGAGGATGCCACCTCACTCTTGCAGGACGGATTTGAAATCAAAACTGGGATGCGTTTGCACAAGCTGCAGATTTAGAATAATATGTATCATTTGTTTAGCCCTATATATGTTTCTAAGCGGAGACCGTACTAACCACGAACTAAATCCATCCGGGTGTTTCCAAATCAAGAGCAGTGGCTGGAAAAGTACAGACTCAGAACAAGATGCTGTGTTTAAAGCCTAAATCCAGGCACATAAAAAATTTATTCCTTGCCTTGAAGCTGTGCCCACACTAAAAGGGTTAATTTCTCAATTATGTCTAGGGAACAATAAAAGGAGATATACTTCCTGGATCCCCCCACAGCTATACTGTTCCCACGCAGCTTCTGCATCCCTGCGCTCTAGCAGTCTGGAGTCCTGACATCCACCCAAGCCAAAGGACAGTGCACCTCCAGATCACAGGGAAGCACTGCCTGCAAGAGGAGCGGAAGATCAGGTAAGTAAAATGGTTTCTCCTCTATCCTAGACAAAACAAGCTATTAAACCTTGAAGTGTAGGCACAGCCCCACTGCAAGGGAGACAATTTAAAGCCCACCTTTGGGCAGAAAAAAAAAATAAGTGACTTGTTGTCCCACAAAAATCCTCAGAGAGAGCTAAAGAGGGAATAAGGCCCCTTTCACACTGACGGTCTTATTGGGTCCGCCTGTCAGTTTTTTAGGTGGACCCAATTGGACCATCCATAGCTCTCTATGGAGCAGCAGGTGTCAGCGGACATGTGTCCACTGACACCCGCCGGTATCCGTTCTGATCCTGTATGCTAAAATCAGATGGATGGGGATCCTATCGTCCGGAGGAGCGGATTGGAATGACAATCTTGTGGAAACGGACAGGCAGTCAGTTTCCATCTGACCACCCCATAGAAAACAGCGAGCTGTGTCTGTGCCCACTCTGCAGCAGCGGCGTGGACAAATACCTGTCATCTGCCTGCTCGCCGGGGATAAGCGGAGAGATCCTCTACTGAGCACGTGGATTCACTGACAGGTCCACCCCATCTGAAAGGGGCCTTAGAGAGGATAAGCATAAATACAAACAGTACTGGGTAACCCTACTCACTTAACACTGTACTGGATCCTTCCCTTTGGGGTAAACATGGTATTAGAGTGCTCTGCTATGTCATCACACAGGGCTCCCCTTACTCCTTTAATGTACTTAAGAGTATTTAATTTACAAAATGGCATGTTCTTATGCTTTTTACAGCTACAACATGCACTAGCTGCTCAATTCCTAGGCCCTTTGACTTTGCAATTAGATCATTTGGAGAGGTTATTGCTGGATGCGTATCTGTCTAAGCCACTTTCCTCCCAAAACTCGCAATTGCCCCCCCCCCCCACCTTACTTTACCCAGGATATCTTTCCTCTTCCATAAATGGCAACTTGATATCCCTTCTTCGTCTAAGGATGACTGGGAGGATTGCCTGTTGAAATTTGTACCTACCATGATATCTGCTAGGGATCAGTCTCTCCGATTGAAATTGATTTACCAAGTGTATTATACACTGCAAAGGTTGGCCATGATATACCCTGACAGAGCTCTGGACTGTGTGGAGCTGATGTCGGCTCATACTTTCATGTCCTTTGGACCTAGACTTCAGCCTTTCTAGAGCAGTGTTATAGCTTCTATCAGTGGGATTTGTAGTCTCGCTCTTCCAAGTGATCCTCATTTTTTTTTTTTACTAGGGCTTGTGGATATAGTAAAGCCTACCAAGTATGAGAACAAGTTAATGTTTGCAGCTTGCTACGCCAGAAGGGAAATACTTCTTAAATGGAGGTCCCCCACTTCTCCCAAGAAGGTGAAGCCATGCTTGTGTCGTCATCTTGTTGGATTGTGGTAATGTGGATTTCTTGGCATGTAAACCTGCACAGTGGAGTGCTTTTTATTGTAAGTGTACTACCACTTCTCTTATTAAATATTTTATATGGAGAACATTATGAGCTCTTTTTTCTATTCTATGATGGATTGATATTGCTGGGAATGTACGGGAACGCAGAAGAATTAGACCTGGAGTCTCTATATGCCCTTAAAGGGAAAGCGCATTTGACTGCCTGTTGGTTCAGGAGTCAATTCCTAAAGTTGAGTGGCCAATTCTTCTGGTGGAGGTGGTTTTTCACATGTTGGTGAATACATGGACTGTAAAGAATCACGAAATCGGTGATTGGGAATTGTTCATATCACATGGATTTGATGGACCTTTATTTTAAAAACATTGCACGTGTTTTGATTATGATTATTTTATTTATAACTTAATTTTGCACATTAGGTTGCACTGCACTAATTTGTACTTGGATAACGTATTAGGTTATGTGAAAGGCCTATAGGTGTTCAGCTTTTGCATCCTTTTTATACAGATATTGATTTAGTTTTTGGTTTTCATTTGGATGACAGCGCAGATTGATACACTTTGCACAGTACTTAAAAATATCCACAGACAACATTTTAAAAGCCTTTACAGGTTACCAGTTTACAGTTACACAGGAGTTTTGGAGCCAGAATTATTGCTTTCACTCTGACATTCATGGCGATACCTCATATGTGTGGTGCAATCGCCACTTACATGTGCACGCAGGACCGAAGCACACATTTGCCTTTATGCATGTGCACAGGGGGAAGGGAGTGCTGTAAAGAGATTTTTTGTTAATTTTAGTTTTGGGGTTCTTTTTTTTATTTATTTAAACACTGTACCTTTACATTTTTGTTTTAGAATAAGTTTTACTGAAGCATGGCACATACAATTTTCATAAAGTAATACACCAAAAGTTTTTGGATCAACATTATTGCGATCACAAGGGATGAACATGGTCCCCCTGGTGAGATTTGGGGTCTACTAGACTCCATGACCTCTCCTCTAGTCCTCAAAGCAGCTGATCGATGGGATGGGGAATCTTGGTAAGGGCGGCAGCGGAGGGGGGAACACTCTTTTGCCGCCTCTAAAAGTAATCCTAGTGGCTATACAGCTGCTGGATTACCTTAACACAGTGTACAGAATCACAGGATGAAAAAAACATTGCTGGGGTCATGACTGTATCTGCAGTCATGATCCTTGTATAACCGATTCAACCCACCGCCATTTATACATTGCAAAGGGACAGGAATTGGTTAAGTAATCTGTAGAAGGGCACACCTTCCTATGATAGTCATGCAAAGAAAGATCGATAACCTGTTGATTCTGATTTATCCATCAATCACAGGCAAGTGATGGCAAGATTATGTCCCCGTCGTACCCACCCTTTGTCTGGTGTGCCCCTCTTCCAACAAGCAGAGTGCACAGGAAAGCAACATAGTAATGTGTCCTGTTCTGATTCCTAACAGTCCCCCTCTCATGTCCATACCTGTGCAAAGATCATGACTTCAAAGTCGGGATCCACCCCAAGGTCTGAAGCAGCACCTGGCCCAGCCTCTCAGCGAGCCACTGAGAGCCTGAGCCAGATGCTCCCTCCACAGCCCAGTGCTCCAGTGAGTGTTGCGGGGGCAAAGCAGAAAGCAGTGAATGACGGTCCCTGCTCTCTGTTCAGAGTGGCTGTGAG
This sequence comes from Staurois parvus, assembly GCF_062004578.1. Lineage (NCBI taxonomy): Eukaryota > Metazoa > Chordata > Amphibia > Anura > Ranidae > Staurois > Staurois parvus. The sequence goes on from NW_028317846.1 coordinate 3,478,980, forward strand.
AACTCAGCGATCAGGTGATTTTTTTACCTTAATGTAGGGAATGGATTAAGGTAAAAAATGTCTAGCCTTTGGAACCACTTTAGGGTAGTCGGTATTGAAATCTCAAATTACTTAGACCTTTTTTATGTTTCTGCTTAAATCTATGAAAAAGGGGAGGGGGGATAAGTATGTCTTTGACTAATTCAATATGTTTAAGTGTATTTTGAGTCCTGTGTTAAGACAGAAGTAATACAAAGTAAGCTCAATGCTAAGATAGATTGTAAAGCAAGAAAGTGATTTGACTCTTCACTTGGCCTCTGCATAAAGCTGTATATGCACTATATGAATCGTATCTGGTTCCTGAGTTATAGGACGAATTTCACTATATGGCTGGCTCTGTCAGACATCTCCTGCCCAATTGAAGGAGCCGTGCAGAAAATTTGTTGGCTGAACAGTGACTGCATCCAATCAGTCAGGTATTTTGACAGGAATCAGCTGCAGCTGTCAAATAGTCAATAGTCACAGTAGTAGATTCCTCCACCCACAGAGAACAAAACAAAAGTCTGAGCAAAAATAATTTATGTGTATGTACCCAGTTTTAGCCTCTTCTACCTGTTCTCTCCTTTTACTTGCTCTGCCCTTCAGCTTATCAGAATTGTTTTAAACCAACATCTATCCCCTGCTCAATTGCCTGAACTAATATAATGATAAAAACTTTATAAAAAACATGCAAAACTGGTTGTATATACCTACCCAATGCTTTTCCTCCCTTGCAGCACACTGCTCCATAACAGGTTCACTCCAATAACATTGTTCTATTTCTTCAAAAATGACCTTACCTGGGCCTTCTTGAACGGGTATATATTTAGGCACAGCCCGAGATTCTGGCTTTGCTTTTGGCTTTAATGCTGGGAACAGTTTCAACATCAGTTCTGATGCTGGAGGGTCAGGGGTAGCAGCAGTTCCAGTCTTCATTGACTCTCCCTTTTTTGATGCCATTTTTCTAGTGATGGCTTTGTTTGGAATGTCTGTAGGGCTTTTGCTGGTATATTCCGATGGAATAAACTCCTTGTTGGCAAACTTGCTTTCATAAACCCCTTTAAGGCTTGGTACGTTGCCAAGGTCATCCCACGTCCTTTCATCATCAAACCCAACTTCATTTTCACTAGAAGTAGATGAGCTGTCATCTTTTAGAGATACTTTGCTATTTCCCAGCAACGTTTTGTCCTCATTTTCTAGATCCCCTCCATCTGACAGGTCCAGGTCAAGATCTCTACCTTTAGTTTCCTTGTTAAGTTTTTTTGAAGGGCTTTTTGGTTCATCAGTTTTTGGGTCATATTCTCTGCTACTATCCTCACTTTCTAGGTCTTCATTTTCACTTAAACCAGAGTTGTTGTGTTCATCCGCTGAAGATGCATAGTCCCCCTCACTTGTAGCAAGCTCGGAATCCTTAGCAGAGATTTTAATTTCAACTTCAGGACCCCTGGTTATTTCATTTGACATCTTCCAAGCCTGTTCACTAAAACCAGCAGTATAGGTACTACAGGTAGGTTTTAAAAGACATCCAGACTCTTCATATTTCTTGTTCAATCGGCCACCATTTGCACCCCTAGTATTGCTGACCCCTTTTTCCTGATGCTTCTCTGCAGATTTAACAGGAGTGGAAGACAACCTTCGCTGTGCATTACCAAGTAGATAGTCTTGATCAAGTAGCTTCTGTACAAATGAGGAGTTGCTGGAGAACGATATGTCCTCGGCAGCCTGTTCTAGAAGGAGGAACTCACTTAATTCACAGTTTTCCTTCTGTTTCTCCCTATCCCACTGGGTTTTCCTCTTTTGGAAGGAGATTTCAAATGACAATTCTGCTGGATTAGAGCTCTCCTTATGTAAGTCACTGATATGTGTAAAATTATTTTGATTTCCTGTCTCTTTAACCTGAGAAACTTGTTTCCTTAGTGGTTCGGATGATTTAGATTTGTCAACATTTTCTTTATCTGTTTCCGAACTAGCATGCCTTTCCAGAGTCACAGAACTTCTACCACTTGAGGTAGATTTGTTATCATGCTGGCCATGTGACAAAGCTGTTCTGTTTTTTGCGCTATTGTTTTTAAACAGTTTTTTAAAAACAAATTCACTTTTTTCTTTGATGGCTTGATTTGTTGTTTTAGTTGATCCAACATTATTTTCTACTCCTTGCTCTTTAGTTAACTGAGCAATTTTCCTATGGAGTTGAGCTTTCTCAGTTTTGGGAGGAACTGCAGTCTCCAACAGTTTTTGAGAATTTGTTTTGATCTCTTGAGGTTTCAAAAGTTTCCTATTTCCTGTTTTAAATCTGGCCAGACCTTCGCCTCGTCTAAGAAACGGTCTTTTTAGTAAAGGTTTTCCATTTGCTTGTCCTTCTGGGCTCTATAGTACAAAAAAAAAAAAAAAAAAAAAAAGTACAGTAAATATTTTTGTACTACTGAAGACTATTACCAAAAAGCAATGTGTACATCCTAAATGACCATATACACCCCCCCCAAAAAAAAATTACAAGTTCCTTATTCCCCCATTAGCCCTGTTGAGCGATGCCATACATTATTAAATGAAAAAAAGTATTAAAAAAAAAAAATGAAATATAAAAGGGCTGTACTAGATCACTACTCACCATATATTGGTGGAGGTTGCCACAGACAAAGCATGATTAGTTACAATGATCCAAGACAAGCACAGAAAACTTTCTGGGTGCCTAGCTTAAAGTGTATGTTATGCCAACATTTCTAAGTCCTGATATGTGTCTGTTGTACCAAGCAATTGTATAAAAAAGTATGCTGTTCTCTGCATTTCTTCCTTTGTGTGCAATCCCTGGTGATCCTGCCAGTTCCCCTGCTTTACTATTTCAAACATGCAAGAGTATGGAAGCACATCCATCCCTGCATGGTCAGTTCTGCTTCTTTTGCATTCAAAGTCATTTATCAGCAAAATAAAGCATGGAGATATCGATGGATGGGAGAGATTGCTTTGAATATTCAAAATAAATTAAACAGGGTTTTTGGTTTGTGCTGCTCTGATGCAGTGGAGTTTCACTTTAAAACCTCCTTACCCTGGTGAAGAACAAGAAAAGCACAGCCATCTCCAAGACCCTGTGAGCTGAGGTTATGGCAACTAAAAGACAACCTTATTATTATTATACAGGATTTATATAGAGCCAACAGTTTGTGCAGCGCTTTACAAAATGAAGGTAGACATTACAAATAAAAAACAAATTTGGTACAAGAGGAAGCAGAGGGCCCTGCTCGTTAGAGCTTACAACCTAGGAATCCTCAAGGAGTGACAAGAAGATCACTCTGAGAAGTTCAAAGGAAAAGTCTGCAAAACAGACAAGACCAAGTTAAGGTCCCACAAAGATAGCACAAGTGGAATAATCCATGTGAAACCCTTCATAAAAACATTTACCTAGGAATGAGACACAGTAGGTATTTGAAACAGAATGGCCAAGGTTAAAATGTGTCGCTTGATGGTACTATAAAGCGATTCTAAAGGTTATTTTTTTTTTTGGAAAACAACAAACATGCTAAACTTATGTGCTGTGTGCAGTGGTTTTGCCCAGAGCAGCCTGGATCCTCTTCTCAGGTCTCCCGCAGGCTCTCCTGGCCCCTCCCTCCCATCGGATGCCCCCACAGCAAGCAACGTTATATGGGGGCACACACTGCCCTGTGTGTCAATTCACACATGGAACCGTGGCTTGGCTCTGCCCCCTCTCCTTATTGGCTGACTGTCTGTAATTGGCTTCCGCTTGCTGTATCAGGCAACGAGGAGGCAGAGACCCAGGCCAGTCGAGACGGTTGTTCACATCGCTGGATCTCGATGAGGCTCAGAAAAGTATTAAGGGGGCTGGAGGAACTGCTGCACACAGAAGGTTTTTTACCTTCATAGAATGCATGAAGGTAAAAAAGCCTTGAGCCTTTACAACCACTTTAAAGACAGAGACAACTGCACACACTCTTGGGCTTCAACAGCCAGGTTGTCAAAGCCAGCAGCTGTAAAGCAAAATGAAAGATCAGACCTTGCGACAGAAAATCTGGCAAATCCGAAGAGCCCACAGCTCATCTACCAAGATATTAACGATATCTCCACACCATGATTTTTTTGGCCAAGCAGATGCGATCAGATACACGAGAATGCCCTTTACCCTGCACAGCAGGTGAAGAAGACGCTGCAACAGAGGGCAATCATAGATAATGGGATTCACCAGGGCATCTGCCGCAAACACCTAAGAATCCTTGGTTCAGGACACAAACTTGTCCAGTTTGTCATTACATGTGGACACCAGGAGATCAACATCTGGTGTTCCCACCACAGACAATCTTTGTGAACAGATAGGGCACATTCTCCCAGATTCAGCTGTTGGCAGTTGACAAAGTCCACCTGCCAATTCTCCACCCCAAGAATGTGCATAGCAGACAGGATCAGAATGTGAAATTCTGCCCAAGACAGAATCAGGTCTGCTTCTTCCTGAGTGGCATGAAAACCTGCCCTCCTTGAGAGTTGATGTATGCCACAGCCCTGGCATTGTTGACTGCACCCTGATAGGGAGACTCTGAAGATAGACAGACCAATAAAGGATAGCCAGTAAAATCACCTGAAGTTTCAAGATGTTGACTGGCAGCTTCCGCTCCTCTAACAAACACATTCCTTGAAGCAAGAACACCTCTCCAACTCAACAGGCTGGCATCCCTTGTCAAGACCTTTCAATTCCACATAAGGTAGGTGTCAGGAGAAAAGCCAAGTAAGCCCGGGCAAATGCGCCAATGCTCAATATGGACGAGCAAATTCGCGCAAAATTGCACATAGGAGAACAGCGCGTAATCGCGCACTCCTGTGCGCGAAAGCGCACAGGCATGTGCAGGGCACGATAATTGCTGACACTCAGTGGCCTTTATAAGGACTGCAGCTCTGCTCAATAATTGCTGTATTATTGTCAGCCCTGCGTTCCCGTTTATACTGCTGATTACATGTTACCGACCCAGAATGACCCTGACCTTGCTTTGGCTCTCTTTTTGGCGGTCTACCCTGGCTTGATCCTGACCTTGCTCCTGTCTGCTGCTCTGCATTTGACCTTGGCTTGATCCTGACCTTGCTCCTGTCTGCTGCTCTGTGAATGATCCTGACCTTGTGCCTGTCTGCTGTTCCGTATTGACCCTGGCTCTGGCTCTAGCTACTGACTACTCTACTCATCCTCCGGGATCCACGTGTCCTCTGAAGAAACTCCTCCTGCATCTGAAGCACCTACGGGTTCCATCGCATCACCAAACAGCTACACCACTGGAAACCCTTGAGCTGCGAAAGGTGGCACCAGTTTCTGACCTGTAACCTTTCTGTTCTTGTTTAAAGGACAGAGGAATACTCTTTCGCACTGTCCTCTTCTGGATGCAGGCACCCAAGTAAAAGAATTCACCCTCAAGAGCATAACCTCTCGGTTTGCTTCTTGCTGAGATGTTCCGCAGACCAACACTTAGGCAATAGGATTTTTCTCATGTGGACAGACATGAAAGCTGCTGTTTGGAATATTTCAAGACATCCAACTCAAGGTTCTTGGAAAATCTTACAGAAACTGCAAGATTGCAGGATCCCCTGGGTCCGATTCTCTGGAAAGGAGCATATGCTTTGCCCAGACCTTAAGGGTCCAATCACATTATGTGCAGTTACCTACATTTTTCCATACTGGATGAACCCAGCTAACTGCAATGGCACATAGGAAACAATAGTTTTCTATGTGGCACGTGCACACTAGAATACTGAGTTTATATTAGGGATGCACCGATACCTTTTTTTTTTTTTTTAAATCGGCGAGCACAAGTACCGATACTTTCAGTCAAGTACTCACCGAGTACAGATACTTTTGTGTCAGTACTTTTTGCACCGTAAAGAATTGCATGTTCTTTGAATGGGAATGCAATTCCTGTCCAAATCACATGCGGTTTCCCAAATACGCCTGTGTGAAACCAGGCTGTCATAGCCGAGTTCACACAGAAGTGCAGAGAGATTTCCTGCAGCGTAGAGTGGGCATGTGGGGATGTATACCATTGTGGCAGATGCTCCATATTTTCAGCTGTAGGAGAGGAGCGAAAGTGGCGGGGATTTGAAATCCCCGCCACTTTCTTGCTCTCCTCTCCTTGCAGGGATGACAGTTCAGGCTAGAGAGCTTTTGACTGGTCAGCACAGTCACATGGACCTGTGCTGACCAATCAGATGCTGTCTAGCTCACACGGTCATCCGTGCAAGGAGAGGAGAGAGAGCTGCTTCACAGGTTTGGGGATTTGAAATCCCCACCGCTTTCTCTCCTCTCCTTGCAGCAATGACAGTACGGGCTAGACGACATCTGATTAGTCAGCACAGTCCATGTGATGGTGCTGACGAATCAAAAGCCCTCTAGCCTGAACTGTCATCCCTGCAAGGAGAGGAGAGAAAGTGGTGGGGATTTCAAATCCCCAGTTTCTCTCCTCTCCTACCGCTGAGAATATGGAGCATCTGCCTCCATGATACTTGCCCACATGCCCACTCTCCGCTCAGCATGGGATCCCTGCAGGGAGGTTACCCACACCACTCCTGTGTGAACTCAGGCTATGACAAGGCTGGGTCCGCACAGAAGCAGTGGGGAAACTGCATGCGATTTAGATAGGAATCGCATTCCTGTTCAAATCACATGCTAATCTTTGTGGTACAATTTGCATTAACACAAATCATACCACAAAAGTATCGGTTTCTGGTATTTACTTGTGAAAATACTCGGTATTGGCACAGATATCGGTATCAGTGCATCCCTAGCTTATATATTTTAGAGATGCAAGGTAAAATGCAACATATTTGCATTTTAGCACACGACAACACTGAAATGCTTGTAAACAAGCATAAACAAATTGCAACTTTCACCCACAACGGGAACAGAAATGAGGTCAGAGAAAATATACTGGGAAAAAAAGCAACAAAAAATGCCCGAGAGGACCCTTAAAAGAAAGCCTCTAACCTCTCACCCGTGGCATCTTTAAAGATCGGAACTTCATCCACCAGGACTGTTGGGGTCTGATTCAAATGGTGGGGTCAACAGCCAGAGAGCCCCATTTCTAAAAGAATTCCTCCTCCATGTGGTCCTGCTGAGCAAAATAACTACTTCAGGTGAGCCCACTTGGCACACATCTCTTCCTGCACGTAAGGGTGTGCTGGAAAATATGTTTTTGGGGGTTTTGGCAGCCACTAGGACCCAACTCTAGTGAAAATAATAGACTGATCAAGCAAGTCTATTGTTCTGGTCATCCCCTGCACTGTGTCCGCAGTCTCTGGTCATCTCCTGCACTGTGTCCACAGTCTCTGGTCATCTCCTGTACTGTGTCCGCAGTCTCTGGTCATCCCCTGCACTGTGTCCGCAGTCTCTGGTCATCTCCTGCACTGTGTCCGCAGTCTCTGGTCATCTCCTGCACTGTGTCCGCAGTCTCTGGTCATCCCCTGTACTGTGTCCGCAGTCTCTGGTCATCCCCTGTACTGTGTCTGCAGTCTCTGGTCATCTCCTGTACTATGTCCGCAGTCTCTGGTCATCCCCTGTACTGTGTCTGCAGTCCATTGGTTCAGAATATTTTTTTTTTCTTGTTTTTCACCTCTAAAACCTAGGTGCGTCTTATGGTCAGGTGCGTCTTATGGAGCGAAAAATACGGTATATGTGTCTCAGAAAATTCTACAAATACCAACAGAAAGGCAATAGCAAAAATACTGATGATTGTTCCGGGAAATTATATTGCAGCACTGCCCGTATGCTTATGGACTGGGACATATAATCTTACTGATTACTGCTTTGTCACTGTATGACCAATGTTATTAGATTTGTTTGTCACGCACAAATTGTGCGTTTATTTAAAGAAAAAAATGCAAAAAAAAAAATCTAAATTAAAAAACATCTGATTAAAAAACAAGAAATGTAATTTCTTTTCTTTAAAAAGGTAGGGTTAAACATAGTTTGTGATTTTCCAATTAAATTGATTAAAATGTCGTAAATAAAGGATGATTAAAAAACAGCTGCCCAAGGCACCAACCTGTCGGTGCTCTATGGTGAACACAGCAGTGTCCATTACTAATACATATCCCATGCTCTGCAAACAAGGTGTACAACTATGTGAACACAAATGACCACACTATGAGCCTACAGATCACAATCACAGGGTATAATTCTTATACTTACCCAAGCAGAGGAAACAGACTGGGGGCTTTGGAATAAATAATACAATTATAAATTATTTTTTTCCAACAGCACTTAATTTAAGAAGTATGCTTGTACATCTTTCAAGGTATGTAATTAAATAAAAAAAATGCACCAAACAAACCCAAATACATTCTCGTGTTGCTAGTTCATAGCTTCCAACACTTTATGAATGTAGATCAGTCTGTAAGTCAGATAAAGCACAGAATGTGTCCTACTTTGGAACAAAAAAAAACAGACTAAGATGTGTGTTGGTACCTCTTTGGGTTTGGTTTGTTGAAGTCGTTGTTCTTCAAGCCTCATTTGTTCCTCCAAGAATTCTTCAAAAGACGTCTTTCTCTCCTTAATGCTGGAGACTATTGGTCTTGAGAAGAGAACATAGATTATAAGGCTTCTGACTTGTCTATAGCATATAGGTTACATAGGCTAATACACTCCCAAAACAACAATCATCAGGCCTTTATTAGCTGCTAATAAAATATTAGATAAAAAAAAAAATCAATATTTGAAACGTTCCTTGCAAGTATTATTGCTTTTCTCAAAATACCTACTTGAATGGAATTTCACAACAGTGATGGGTTGATAAGCTCTTTACCATCTGTATCTCAGTCTTTATAGAAAAATAAACTGAATTAACAATCATCTGTATGGATGATCACATACATCATTTTTTTATACCCAGCAACTATCCACTAGATGGATAGTGAACGGGTGTAAACAGACATGTCTGTTTACATCTGCCTCCCATAGAGAACAGTGGATGGCCCGATCTTGTCTGCCTGACAGGTGGACCTAATCGATCTGATCGTGTGAAAGGGACCTTACATTCTAAGCAATATGTGCTTATATCCATTCTTGCCAATTGGTGGCCCCTTAAATTTGTCGAAGGAAAATTTGTTCACTTGTCTATTTCTTACAGGTATTATTAGTATTTTTGTGGGTTATGAAATGCTTACCACCAGGTAGATTGTAACCACTTTGCAAAATTTAAAATTATATACAGCAGAGCTGAATATACTGTATATTGTTTTAAACCAAAACTATTTTGATAAATCTTTGTTAGTCATTATCAATCAGTATAGTGAAATTGGATATCAAATAAGCTTTGACTATTCTCTGTAACTCACACCATATGTTCAGCTGACCAGTTAAAGTACAGAAGTGAACATAAAGCTGAACACCACTAACACCACTATCAGTAACACCACTATCTGTCTGGAGGTAAGGCCACAATTAATAATAAAGAACCGATACATCCTGCCTTTTCTGCAAGTCAGGGAAGAATTCTCACCTTTCTTCAGCTTCAACAGGGTTCTTCCTAAGCCACTCCTTTGAGGAATCATCATGTGCTGACTCTTCTGTGTCACCTTCATCACCTTCAGCACACAAAAAAAAAACTTTATACATCGCGAAATAAAAAACAACATTTTAGGTAATAAAACACACCAACGAAGAGGAATCTTGACCATAAAATTCCATATCAGAATACAGTACAGGGCACAAGCAAGATTGAAATTGCACCTGGTAAAACATGAACAGAAGACCAGGTGATGGCTTAACAGGGTTGGCAAACAAAGATTTGTTGCCTAAAAGCCCAGAATGCTCCAACAGATCTGGTGGAATATGTGCGTAACAGCATAGGAGGTTGCGTTTGTTTTACAGCGATCAAATTCCTTATCAACCTAGCAATGGTGTACTTTGAAGCAGGGTGTCCCTTCCGAGGACCAAAAAGAGAACAAACAGGGAAGCAGTAGCTTTTAGGTACACTCTAATGGCTCTGACAAAATCCAGACAATTAAGAGACTTCCTCTGGATGTTTAGGAGAGGGCTCAAGCATGCCCTCATTGAAATGGAATGCTGAAACCACTTTTGAAATGAAAGATGGTCTAGGGCATAATATGATCTTGTCATTGAGAAGTAGGAGAAAGGGCACTTTGCAGGAAAGAGCAGCTAGCAGATATGTCTAATAGCCATAATGGCAGCCAGAAAAGCTACTTTGGCAACTACTTTGGCCACAACCTCTTTCTCGGTTGGCTTTGAGGAAAAGGTTGTGGCCTCGAAACGCGTTAGCCAGTTGGTCATCCAGGGTTCCATCGCATGGACTCAGATACTGCTTGGATATATTATCTTGTTCGGTGTGATATGCCTGTGTTTTAATGTTCATTGTGAGTATAATACTTACGGTACCTTGTTTTTTCAATAAATATTTTAAACGATAATGCACTAGGTCGGTGCGCTCTTTTTGTTTTTCTATTTGCATTCAGTGAAGTTGGACCACCCCGGGGTCTGTTGAGGGCAGCAAGCAGTGCATGTTTCAGAACATCCTTACTGGTTCCACTGAGTCCATTCCCAGCGCAGGAGAAAAGTGTTGTGCTGTGTTGTATTTGCCATAAGTGGCATGCCCTGATCCATTAATGTCTCTTTTGGAATACCTACACGACCAAATACCCGGACAAGCTCTCTGGCAATAGTCTTAGCAGAGGTATTATGCAAGGGAATGGCTTCCGTATACCGGGTGGCATAGTCCAGTATAACCAGTATGTGCTGATGGCCCCAGGAAAACTTTACTACTGGTCTCACTAGATCCATGCCCACTCTTTCAAAAGGCACTTCAATTATTGGTAAAGGTACCAGTGGACTGTGTAAAGGGGGCAAAGGTGCAGAATACTGACACTCTGGGAATGACTCACAATACTCTGACATCTGCATGTAAACCTGGCCAAAAGAATCTCTGGGTTATTCTCTCCTTAGTTTTCTCTATACCCAGGTGTCCACCCATTATATGACCATGGGCTAAATCTAGTACCATCCGGTGAAAGGGTTTGGGGACCACTAGCTGCTCCACCACCTCCTCCCCTTGCTTTACTACTTGATACAGCAAGCTATTTTTAAAAGCCATGTAAGGAAAAAGACACCCCTACACAAGTTTCAACCAGTTCCCCATCAATCATTTTAATGTTTTCTCTGGCTCTATTAACTGTGGAGTCTTTCAGTTGTACCGTACAAAAATCCTCTTTTCTGACCTCTAGGACAGGCACCACATTCTGTCAACTCTCATTAGAGCCAGAGATAATCTCTTGTTCAGTATCCTCAACCTCTGGGTTGGAATCCAGCTCCTCCTGCTCCCCATCCATTACAGAGAAAGGGAAAGGATCTACCCCTTCCTTAGACACAACAGTTTCCACTTCAACTTTAAGTCAAAAGGGTCAGGAGTGAGTTCAGGTGTTTCCCCAGCAGGGGGAGCTTGGTCCTCCTGACTCCTCTCCTTTTCCCACAACCTCCAGAAATGGGGAAAATCTCTCCCCACTACGGCATCTGAAGTAGTGAGGGTACCACTACCACTGAATGTGTCACAGGGCCCCAGAGAGTATCAATCTCAACCATAGCAGTCTGGTAGTTACGTGTATCACCATGTATACAAATAACCCCAATAGTGCTAGGGTGTAACCTTGCTGGGTTTACCAAATCACCTTTAACTAAGGTCACAACACTACCAGAGTCTAGCAGAGCAGTTACTGGCTTTTCATCAATTGAAATCACACACATTTGCTTTTCCATTCGTTCCTGACATGCTGCAGCACATACCACCTGTGCAAAAAGAGACATGCGTTTTTCTAAATAAACAAATATTTTCACATTGCTTAGGTTCATCATTTAGGGAACAGTTCGTAGCGATATGACCTAATGCATGGCAACAATAACACTATACATTCTGCACGCAGACTTCTAAATGGCCTCAGGGACCTTCCTGACCTATTTGGCCAGTCTCCAGGTCCTGAGCCCAGTCTTATTATCTGAAGCAATAGTCCTGTAATTTTTCCCTGAGCCTTTTACCCCTGGAACAGTCTTCCTGGATCCCCTGGGCAATTTTTCACCCCTGGCAATATTGGGGTGGGGCACGGATGAGTGCAACAAGTCCTCAGTAGCTGTATCTCTCTCCACCAGGTCCACCAGCTGGTTTGCAGTCTCAGGGTCTCCACGGCCGACCCACTTCCACAAAGTGGCAGGGAGTGCACGTAGAGATCGGTCCATGATCACACGCTCCACAACCTGAGGGGCTGACAACACCTCTGGCTGGAGCCACTTCCTGGTGAGATGTATTAAGTCAAACATCAGAGTGACTTGTCAGTACTGTAATACAACTGATGCACCCATTGAGCCCGGACTGCAACAGTGACGCCCAGGTGTGCCAGGACATCAGACTTCAGCTTTTCATAATCCTGGGTGACATCTGGTTCCAGGTCATAATAGGTCTTTTGGGGTTCACCTGTCAAAAATGGTGCAAGCAGTCCTGCCCATTGCTCTTTTTGCCATCTTTCCCAAACAGCAACTCTTTCAAAAGTTGTAAGGTAGGCTTCCACGCCATCTGCAGGCGTCATCTTTTGCAGGGAGCAGGGTGGCTTGTCAGTACTGTAATACCACTGATGCACCCGTTGAGCCCGGACTGCAATAATGACGCCCAGGCATACCAGAACCTAAGCCTTCAGCTATTCATAATCCTGGGCAACATCTGGTTCTAGGTCATAATAAGCCTTTTGGGGTTCACCTGTCAAAAATGATGCAAGCACTCTTCTCCCATTGCTCTTTTTGCCAGATCGAAAGGGAGAAAATTTGTTGTAGCCAAAACATCCACAGTATGATGAATAATACCCCAAGTATTAAAGGAATGGTTTATAAAAGACACATTAATGTCTGGCAAATGTTCTCCCTCTCGATGTGTTTGATTCCGGTCTGTCAGTTTATGTACCGATCTACCTATATGTATCCTTATATTATCGTTGTCCATTGGCTGGATTATCCATTGATTGTCATCATATTATCTCTATTGCTTACTTTGCATGTTTGCTATGTGATTTCTGCCACTTTTTTGCAGATATGGTGTGGCTGGAGCACACCTCGGCTTAATTCCTCCCCCTCCCCTTTTCCCCTTTTATTCCCCCCCCCCTTCTCCCTTTCCCTCTCCCCATTCCCCCCATCCATGATCTCTCAATTGAGGAGGTTGGGTGTGGTATAGGATTGGCCGAGGGGTATTGTCATGGAGCACCAGCATCGTTGTCTTGGCTTTGGTCAGCAGGAGGCCGGTGACGCCGTGTTAGCTGAGCTGGGTGTTCCGCGCATTTGATGTGGGTCGACCCAGTTCACTGCACGGCAGTGTCTGGCCACCTACGCCAGTGGTGGCTGACGTTGGCCGGGTGTCGCTAGCGGCGTGTAGTCCCTGATAGTGCAACTCGAGCAAGCAATCAACTATGCGTGGCAAAGCACTGCCAAAAGATATCCGGGATAAAGTTGTGGACAGGCACAAGCCAGGAGATGGATACATAAAAATTTAAAAGGCTTTATCAATGCCCAGAAGCACAGTGGAGTCTATTATTAAGAAGTGGAAGGCATTTGGTACAATACAGACCCTCCTTGGATCAGAATGCAGAATGTTGCTCTAAACTGGATGAAAGAGCCAGAAGGAAACTGGACAGAGAGGCAATCAGGAGGCCTACAGCAACTCTAAAACAGTTGAAGAAATTTATGACTAAGAGAGGTCATTGTGTACATGTGACAACAATATCACAAGTTCTCCACAAATGTGGCAAGTCTGGGAGGGTTGCAAGAAAAAAGCCACTCCTCAAATACACCTTGGAGATTCTGAGGCCACATGGAAAAATAGCGGTATGCTTAGATGAGACTAAAATTTAGCCATTTGGCCTCAATTCTAAATGATATGTCTGGTGGAAATCCAGTACAGGTGTTTTTCTGCAGCAGGGACTGGAGCACTTGTCAGGATAGAAGGAAAATGGATAGGGCAAAAAACTGTCAAATTCTTGAGGAACGTCTGCTGTCCTCTTTCAGAACGTTGTCAATGGGAAGAAGGTTTACCTTACAAAATGACAATGACCCAAAACAAAAATGACCACACATTGGTTGAAGAAGAAAAGGGTGAATGTCCTTGCATAGCCTAGTCACAGCCCAGACTTAAACCCCATTGTAAATCTGTGGAATGACTTGAAGACTGCAGCCCACAAACGGTCACCATCAAATTTAACTAAACTTGAGCAGTCCTGCAAAGAAGAGTGGGCAAATATTGCAAAGTCTAGATGTGCAAAGTTAGTATCTATCCCAACAGACTTAAAGGCTGTTATTAAAGCAAAAGATGGTTCAACCAAAACTGAAACAATGAGGGGAGATACTTTTCCCAACTCACCGATTCTGTAAAAAAAAAAAAAAAAAAATTCTTACATATCGGTGTTATATCTTTCACATGAATATTATAAGTTGCACTGAGTAAATACAGCTGGATAAAGCAAAAACACTGTGTCTGCCTTCATTTCAGGCTGCAAAAGCAACAAAAAGTGATTCTTTTCTATACTCAATGCATAATATATACATACAGTTCGGCCATATATATTTGGACACAGGCACATTTTTTGTACTTTTGGCTCTGTATGCCACCGGACAAAATTAAAATGAAACAATCCAAATTAATTTGAAGTGCAGACTTTCAGCATTACTTCAAAGGGCTGAACATAAATATCAAGTACAAATTTGAGGAACTGCAACAGTTCTTATACACAGTCACTCCATTTTCAGGGGCTCAAATGTCATTGAACAAATTAATATAATCATAAATAAAATGTTCATTTTTAATATTTTGTTGAGAATCCTTTACTGGCAATGACTGCCTGAAGTCTGGAACCCATGTACATTACCAAAGACTGGGTTTGCTCCTTTCTGATGCTTTGCCAGGGTCTAACCTCAGCTGTCTTCAGTTGTTCTTTGTGGGTCTTTCTGCCTTTAGTTTTGCCTTCAGCAAGTGAAATGTATGCTCCATTGGGTTGAGATCAGGTGATTGACTTGGCCATTGCAGAATATTCCACTTCTTTTCCTTGAAAAGCTCATTGGTTGCTTTTTGCAGTGTGTTTTGGATCATTGTCCATCTGTACTGTGAAGCGCTGTCCAATCCACTTTGCTGCATTTGGCTGAATCTGGGCTGACAGTATATCTCTAAACACTGCAGAATTCATCCAACTGTTTCTATCTTATCAATAAACACCAATGACCCAGTAACACTGGAAGCCATGCATGCCCATGCCACCACACTGCCTCCACCATGTTTTACAGATGCTGTTGTGTGTTTTGGATCATGAGCTGTTCCAAGTCTTCTCCACATTTTTTTCTTCCCATCATTCTGGTACAGATTAATCTTAATTTCATCCATCCAAAGAATGCTTTTACAGAACTGGTCTGGCTTTTTTAGATGTTTTTTGGCAAAGTCTAATCTGGCTTTTCTATTCTTCAGGCTTATGAATGGTTTGAAGTCTCATGAAGTCTTCTCTTGATTGTAGACTTTGACAATGATACGCCAACCTCCTGGAGAGTGTCCTTCACTTGTCTGGATTTTGTGAATGGGTTTTTCTTTACATTAGAGTGGATCCTGCAATCATCCACCACTGTAATCTTCCATGGACGTCCATGCCTTTTTATGCTACTGAACTCACCAGTGTGTTCTTCTTTTCTCAGAATGTACCAAACTGTTGATTTGGCCACTCCTAATATTGCTGCTATCTCTCTTTTGGATTTGTTTCATTCCTGAAGTCTTTCACCTGCTTATTTGATGAAGAAATAATGAAGGAGTAGCCCACATCTGGCCATGAAACAGCTTTTGATTCAACTGTCCAATTACTTGAAAAAAAAGGGGGGATGGCTACTCATAAGAGCTGTAATGCCTAACACACACACACTTGGAGTTTGTTATAGGCCACCCAGTGTTAATGAGGAGGTGGAGACTCAGCTCCATGCACAGATCGAAAAGGCTGCAAGGGCTGGAACAGTGATAATAATAGGGGATTTTAACAACCCGTAAATTTACTGGAGTAATGGCACTGTAGAACAGTTAGGGCTCATGTACACTGCAGCTGCTAAACTGACATTCAGGAGCTGCTGAGCTTTATGTTTTCCTATGTGTCCATGTACACATAGTTGTTTACAGGTAGTTGAGTTTACAGTCGTTTTCTTGAATGCACCAAAATTGAGTCCAGTAGATTTTACCGGCGTTTCAAACGCCAAACGGTTAACTGCGTTTACAAGCGTTTGCGTTTAGATGCATTTTTGACAGGTCCATATCCAGATGCTGTCCAGAGCCTTTTTTTCTTCATCACAAATGCATGCAAACTGTTTTCCATATATTCAAATGGACAAAGTACACCAGTGCAGTCAGTTCCAGGTTTTGCGTGAAGGAAAAAATGGTAGAACGTGCTGCATTAGGCTCCATGTACACGGGACACTTCTGAACAATGGAAACTGACTGCTGGAAAATGTAGGTTAAAAAAAAGTCTGTTTAGCCACGTTTGCATACCGCGTTTATGAGCATTTGCGTTTAGAAGCTTTTTTAAAGATAACCTCAGGAGGCCTTCCAAAATGCCCAGAATACACTGAAAAAACAGTAAAAATTTTACTATTTCAGACATTTTGAGAGAAATAGAGGGAGCAGAAGCAGAGAGAGCAATATTTGTTGAGATTAGCTGTCTTTTTTTTGTGGTGTTTGGATGTGTTCCAGCTCATTTCTGTGAAGAAATTATTGCAGCAGTGTCTAACATATTTTATTTCATATGAAACCTCAAAGTATGGTGTACCAGGTCCGTTTGAGTCCTGGGAAAACGCTTTGCATGCATTTTTCATGATGAAAAAAGGCACTGGACAGCATCTGAAAATGGAAGCGCTAAAAAAAATTTTCAAACACAAACGCTTATAAACGCGGTTAGCCGCGTTTACAAGCAGTGACCATAACACGATTTAATTTATGGTTAGCTGTAAACAACAAGTACATATGGGAAAACTAAAACCACTCAACTTTAACCGCTTGCCCGCTGCCGTATAGCAGAAATACTGTCCTACCCGCGCCACCATTGGTGGTTTCAGCCGTTGGTCATCAGGTCCCGGCCGGTGACTCCTCGCCGGCACCCAGCGATCGCCGAAAGCAATACAAAGCAATGTTCTTACACAGTAAAACACATAAACAGTAAAACAGCACACGGTTAACCCTTTGATCGCCTCAGATGTTAACCCCTTCCTGCCCAGTGTCATTAGTACAGTGTCAGTGCTTCTTACTAGCATTGATCACTGTATTAGTGTCACTGGGATGTCAGTGACAGTTAGTTCCCACCCAGTGTTAGGATGCCCGCCGCAGTCTGACTATAAGTCACTGATTGACGCCATTACTAGTAAAAAAAAATAAAAAATTCCAGTATATATATATATATATATATATATATATATATATATATATATATACACATACACATACACATATATATACATACACACACTGCCATTTGTAAAGACAATAACTTTCATGTAAACCGAATAATTTACATGTATTGTGATTGTTTTTTTAGCAAAGACATGTAGCAGAATACATTTTGGCCTAAACTTCTGATGAAGTTTTGATTTTTTTTTAATTTTTCACAATATTGTTTTTTTTCTCTAAATTGACGGTCTTTTTTTTTTTTTTTTTTTTAAATAGTGCAAAGAATAAAAAAAATGCCCTGAAAGAACGCTCTATTCGTGGGGGGGGGGGGGGGGGGGGGGGAAGGACATAAAATTAATTTAGGTGCAGTGTTGCATGACCGCGCAATTGTCAGTTAAAATAACAGCGCCGTATTGCAAAAAATGGCCTGGTCAGGAAGGGGGGGGGGGGGGGAATCCTCCTGAAAACCTGACGACAGATTGTAAAAAAGATAGCATGACCAACCCCAAAAAATTCTTCAAATATATTAATAGTAAAAAGGTCAGGTCGGAGCATGTAGGCCCTTTACAAAATAATCTAGAGTGGGTGACTGGGAAAAAAGAGAAGGTACATTTATTAAATACCTTCTTCAGCCCTGTATATACAAAAGGAGCATGGGGTAGCGCTTGTCCATAATGGGCATGGTATTGACACAGCTCCAGATGATCCACATTGGCTCACAACTGATATGATCCAGAAATATTTAGACAGAAAAAAAGTTGAAGTATCTGGACCGGATGGCATACACCCACGGGTCCTTAAAGAATTGAGCTCTGCCATTTCAAAGCCATTGTTACTAATTTTTAGGGACTCTAATGACTGGCATAGTACCACTGGATTGGCATAAGGCCAATGTGGTGCCAATATTTAAAAAGGGATCAAAATCTTTACCAAGTAATTATAGACCTGTTAGTTTAACTTCTATATTTGGGAAGATACTGGAGAGTTTATTAAAGACCACACAGATGAGCTCTTACTGGAAAAAAAAAAAAACTATTTTAAGCAACAGACAGCATGAATTCATGAAAGACAGAAGTTGTCAAGCAAATCTGATTTCTTTTTATGGAGGAAGTGAGCAAAACCTTGGACAGAGGGGTGGCGCTGAATGTGGTATACTTGGATTTTCCAAAAGCGTTTGACACAGTTCCCCACACACGGCTAATGTGTAAGATAAAGTCTACAGGCTTGAAAAAAAATCAATATGTAAATGGATAGAAAACTGGCCTAAAGATCGTATTCAGAGAATAGTGGCTAATGATTTATACTCCGAATGGTCTAGAGTTGTTAGTGGTGTATCCCAAAATTCAG
This sequence comes from Staurois parvus, assembly GCF_062004578.1. Classification (NCBI taxonomy): domain Eukaryota; kingdom Metazoa; phylum Chordata; class Amphibia; order Anura; family Ranidae; genus Staurois; species Staurois parvus. The sequence goes on from NW_028317846.1 coordinate 3,497,768, forward strand.
TGTTGGGACCCTTACTTTTGAATATATTTATAAACGATATAGGGCCTGGAATTATAAATACAGTTTTGGTCTTTGCAGATGACACCAAGCTTTGCAGTGGAATAACGTCCTTACAGGATGTCTCCAATTTACAAGCCAACCTCAATGCACTGTTAAATTGGGCAACTATGTGGCAAATGAGGTTTAATGTTGATAAATGTAAGATTATGCACTTGGGGGCTAAGAATATGCATGCATCATACATGCCAGGGGGAGGACAACTGGGGGAATCAATGGTGGAGAAGGATCTGAGGGTTCTGGTAGATCAAAATCTTAATAATGGCATGCAATGCCAAGTTGCAGTTTCTAAAGTGAGCAAAATCCTCTCTTGTATTAAAAGAGGTATAGACTCCAGAGAGAGATATCATATTACCCCTGTACAAATCATTAGTAAGACCTCATCTAGAATATGCAGTTCAGCTTTGGGCACCAATTCACAAAAAGAACATTGGGGAACTGGAGAAAGTGCAGAGAAGGGCAACCAAATTGATGAGGCATGGAGGAGCTCAGCTATGAGGAAAGATTAGAGGATCTGAATTTATTCTTTCTTGAGAAGAGGAGATTAAGGGGGGATATGATCAACATGTTAAAATACATCAGTGGTTCATATAGTGAACTCAGTGTAGAGCTATTCACCCTGAGGTAATCATAGAGGACAAGAGGGGGGGGGGGCACTCTGTACATAATATTCAAAACTGTACACACGACCACATGAGTAGCTGATTACACTTCCACACAATTAAATCTATACAGCTGCAGTAGGAATGTAAAGCAGATGCCTTCAGATACCTTTTAATGTCTTGCTTGAGGAGAGCCCTGGGACCCCTGAAACCCAGCACAATCTGTGATGCACATTCCAACATAGAGAAGGAAAGCCAATGGCTGGGTCACCCATTTATAACTCATTTCTGACACTCATTGATTAGCAAGTCCAAAAGTGAGATAAGATACTGTAGGTGGCAGGGGGACAGGCTGGCTATTTACTTTCCTGCTTATCAGAGCACTCGGTTTTGGTGAGAGCAAAATATTGGTACCCACATTTCAGTCATGGAAACTCATGCACCCAAATTAATTTTAGAAAATGTAAAACATATCCATAAATCTAATACTATAGAATCAAGTACTATATATGCAAAACACCCCGATACACAGAGATATGCACTTAAAAATACTCACCACTATAATCCTCTGCAACCTCCTCCTTTAACAAATCCTCTAAAGTTTTGGATTTCTCCAGACTGTATTCTCGAGCCAGCAAAGAAGATGGCCGGGATGAACTCCTAGACAGCTCATGCTTTTTGTACAAGTAATCTCTAGGGATGTTTCCACTGACTGGAGACATAAGACGAAACAGACTTTTTTGCGATACGGAGCCGCCTGTATGTCCTGATATGAGGTTCTGTTGGTCATCTTCTGTCAATTAAGATACAAGGTCAACTCAAACTTCAATTCACTTAAAAAGTAAATGCATAATAACATTTTATTACATGGAGAATATGAACAAGCATTCCCTGTGTTGGTCCTTTCCATCACCAGGAGCCCTAAATACAATAAGAGTTCTTTCATTGCACAGAGCACAATGACAAAGGAGAAATTCTGGCGAGATGAGATTATTCCAACGTGATACAATATGGATTTTAAACAATATGAATAATGTCAGATGCCCGAAAGGCAAATGACGTGTTTATGTAACTTTTATACGTATAACTCCGTGCTGGAGACAGGCATGGGTTAAATGTAAATCAACACTGTTAAAAGAATAAATCATAAAATGCCAATAGACATAACCAAGAAAAGTCTCTGGGACATTCGGTGTCAGATGGCTTTGCTCTATAGCATGGCTACTGCTAAACTCTGCATGCAAGACAAAAGAGAGAACAGGAGGTGCAAGCTAAGTGCAGTAATTGGATGCTGTATTTAATGATATAGGATTAAAAACACTCACAAAAGGCAAAAAAAAAAAAAAAAAAATGACAAGCTCATCTGTGTAGGGGTATGAGGCCACTCCTCTCTGTCCTACAGGTACCGCGTCCATACACCTAGGGTGCCATGGATGTAAGCTGGAACAGTGTGGAACCGTGTGAGCCGCTCCAACGCCGTCTGGACCAGGAAGAGTCGGTGCTACCCAGTGTGGAACACACCAGCGGGAGTGATGTCACCGGAAGGGGCAGAGGGCTGGGCATAGAACACAGAAGACACAGAGAACACAGGCTATGCGCTTGGAGCCTCTAGCTCCCTCTACCGGCCTGATTGTACATGCATTGAAACCTTAAATAGCAACAAGCTGTCATCCTGGGACAACAATACTCAGTAACATTAAAAGGGGCAGTAGAGAAATGGTGCTGAACAAGAACTCATCTATTAAAACAATATATAAAGAAGGGGAAATGTATAAAGAAAAACAGATAAGAATAAAATAAAAAAAGAAGAATGACAATAATAAAAGTTGAACCACATAAGCATCTGTATGAAAATATGTACAACATGGGTTGAGTTACAATATATGATGGATAATGAGAAATGCCTTATTTTAGAGAAAATAGGAATAGTACAAAGATACTCCCAGACTGTGTGTGTGTGCGTGCGCGCGTGTTATTTTTTTCACATTCTTCACCAACGCACCACGTGTGTAAGATAGATATATATCTATATCTATCACACACACATAAAAAAATACAAGGATATATGATAAAATCATACATAAATATTAGTACTAGATGCGGATGTCAGAAAATGTTTTTTTTTTTTATTATGGCCCACAACAAAAAGGGCACCCAGGGAAGAAGGGAATTAAGACCCATAGGATTCATATAACATGTAGACTGTAGGGGTCCAATACCATAAAGATGTGGTAGAGATTGAAGAAATGTGTTATATATGTAAACTGCATGAGATCGAATTAACCGCTTCCCGTCCGCCCTATAGCAGAAGTACTGCTACAGGGTGGCAAGGGTGCGCAAAAGGACGTATATATACGTGATTTCGCAATTCCGGGTAGGGGGTGTGCGCGAGGTGTGCATGCTCTCTACCTGCTCCATCATTCACAGCCGCGACTGTCAATCACTGGGTCCCGGCTGGTGATTGCCGAGCAACTCTGATGGGGGAAGAATTGTTTGTAAACAAAAAAAGTTCTCTTTCTCCTGTCAGCTCCTGCACACTGCTTTGCATGGCTGTGCATAGCACAGCCATGCAAAGCACTGTGCTTACAGTGAAGCACAAACACACAGCCCCACAGTAAAAGACACACAGCACATAATTAACCCATTGATCGCCGCATGTTAACCACTTCCTGCCCAGTGCCATTAGTACAGTGTCAGTGCTTTTTACTAGCACTGATCACTATATTGGTGTCACTGGAGATGTCATTGACACCAAGTGAGTTCCTCGTGTCAGAATTTCTGCCCCAGTCCCGCTATAAGTCGCTGATCGCCACCATTACTAGTACCAAAAAAAAAAATAGTATCTATACCGTCTATTGTAAACGTTATAAATTTCACGTAAACCAATTAATTTATACATATTGGGATTTTTTTTAAGCAAAAGACATGTAGCAGAATATATTTTGGTCTAAATTTATGACTAATTAGATTTTTTACATTTTGTTCCTGGACATGTTTAATAGCAAAAAGTCAAAAATATAGTTTCTCAAAATAGTCGGTCTTTTTTTATTTATAGCGCAGGAAAAAAAAACAAAAAAAAAAAAACGCACAAGTGATTAAATACCACCGAAAGAAAGCTCTATTTGTGGGGGAAAAAAGGATGTAAATTTCATTTGGGTACAGTGTAAAATGACCGCACAATTGTCAGTTAAAATAACGCAGCGACATAACACAAACCGCTTCTTTAATTGATTCCTGACCGCCCTGTAGCAGAAACACTGCTACAGGGTGGCACAGGTGTGCAAAATCATATATCATACATATACATACACACAGACACACACACACGTAATTTTTGCTCCCGTGGTTTTCACACTCCTCCCAGATAGCGTCAGATTGCTCATCAGTACACCAGTAATCACATTTAACCCCTTGATTGCCAGGAAAACGCTCATACACAATAAACTTTGATTGCTAGTATAGTGTCTGAACAGGTCAATATCTTTGATCAGATCAGCACTATACCAGCGTTCACATTAGTATAGTGTCCCCAAAAATACAGCGTTAGCGGGATCAGCCCCGGTACCTGCCAGCACCTGTGTTTAGCCCCTACGCTTACCCCCCCTACTACCCCAGCAAGTGCAGAGTCAGTATGTCACTGTCACTTGATACATTGCACACAAAACCGCAGTGTTCGCAGAATCAGGCCTGATCTCTGCTAGCACTTGCTGGTAAATTTTGATGACTCTCATATACAGCAGAGTGCCAGTACTAGTGCCACTCTACCTTTTGGTGAACTGGCGAGCACCAGAGGCCAAGTACATCCTTGTCTTTCACATACCAGCGCTGCAGTATCACTTGGTGACGTGGCGAGTCCCATAAGTGCAGTACAAGCTGGTGCGGTGGCAGCACAAGTATTGTCCCGCAGCCACCAAGAATTTGCATACAGGCCCGTAGAGCCCCTAGTATCCTTCCGGATGTGCATGCAAATCCCGATTGGCAGCCTGCAAATTCTGCAGCACCCGTACTTCCCCTATTCACTGCCCAACCCGGAATTCACGTGGAAACCACAAATTTAACTACTCCCCTTGATTTTTTGGAGCTGTTTTTCACGAAATTGTGCATCAAAGCAATTTATATGCACAACAAGTTATCGCCGCCAACCCAAATTCAAAACTTGCCAGACCATTCGCATAGAAACCCATTACAGTTTCCAAATTTAAATTTTTGGGGGGCTTAGCCCTCAACATGGGCATTACAAAAAAAAAATTAATTGCAGTTGTATTGGTCCACAGACCCAATTCATCATATGCCCGTGTTCTCTGCTGCCATGACCAGGTATAGATATGAGAGTATAATGTGTTTTATGCTTTTCAACAATACATTCTGTCATCCTCAGGGTAACCTTGAATTTGACCGGCTCCACAAAATTCGGCCCCTCGTAAATCACCTTAACCAAAAATTTGCAGATATCTATACTCCCCATCAAAATGAGTCCCTCATTAATTTTTCTGGCCGCCTTGCATTCAAACAATTTCTCCCCAGCAAGCGTGCCAGATATGGGGTCAAGATATTTAAGACCTGTGAGAGGACAACAGGCTATACATAAAAGGTTCGAATTTACGAGGAAAAAGACATGTGGAGCCCCCCGGATGCCCAGACTACTTGGGGAGTAGTGGCAAGATAGTTTGGGACTTGGTGTCATCATTTTTCCATATGGGAGAACACTTATACGTGGCCAACTTTTGTTCAAGCGTGCCACTATTCAGACATTTGTACAATCTTGGAATTGGCGCATGTGGCACCGTGCAACCTAATATGTGCCCACCACAGCTGCAGGCATTATCCTGGTATAGTTTTTTTCGGCCGGTGATCGGCTTTTACGTAAAAGCAATCCTAGTGGCTAATTAGCTGCAGGATTGCTTTTACAAGCAGCAAGAGACTATGCCCACCTCCCCCGCTGCCTTCCACGGCCTTCTCGGGCACTCCCGTGCCATCGGGGGAACCTGAGAAGGCAGCTGGTGTTTCTGCCAGCTGACCATAGAGACCGGAATGGTGCCAATCATCTCTATAGTCTAAGAAATCGGAAGCTGTGAGCATTTCATCACTTCAGTTTTGCAGGATATAAACAGTGCCATTTGTAAATTGGGAAAGCATCTGATCACACCGATCTTGGTGAGATTAGATAATGTAAGGGCAGAGGAGATATCTAGAGTCTGATCGACACCAGATTTCTCAAAAAAGAACATATGATCATGCCCATTGAAGTTATAGGGGATATCTGCATTCCCTGTGATAGCACTAGAAGTGATTATAAAAACTAAATAAAGCATTGACCCTGTGCCGGTATGTAAACAGCGGTTGCACCATGCATGTGAGGTATCGCCACGAACATCAGATCAAGGGCAGTAACTAGAACTCCTCTGTAAATCTAAAATGGTAGCTTCTAAATACTTTTAAAGAGTTGCCTATGGATATTAAAATTGTATGCAGTTTCTTGCCATTGCATGCAGTTTTAAAGCATGTCAAGTTTGGTATCTATTTACTCGACATACCATCATCTTTTATACTTTTCCAAATAATTGGCCAATATATTTTGTTTTTGTGCATTAAAAGTAAAGAGTGTATTTTATTTTCAAACAATTTGCGTTTGAAAAATCTTTGCGTGAGTACTATGTGACATAAAAAAAATTGCAGCACTCACCATTTTATTCACTAGGGTGTCTGCTTTAAAAAAATATATAATGTTTGGGGGTTTAAATTAATTTCCGAGTAAAAATACAGATTTTTTTCATGTGAACAAAAGTGTCAGAAAAGGATCAATATACACTTACTGGGATTTTTTAACCAAAAATATGTAGCAGAATACATTTTAGCCTAAATTTATGACGAACTTTGAGTTTACTATATATTTTATATAGCCAAAAGTAAACAAATAGTTTTTCTTTAAAATTTTTGGTCTCTTTATAGCACAAAAAAATAAAAAAAGCACACAGGTGACCAAATACGACCAAAAGAAAGCTCTATTTATGTGAAAAAAAGGACATAAATTTTGTTTGGGTACAGCATTGCATGACCATGCAATTATCAGTTGAAATAGTGCAGCGCCGAATAGCAAAAAAAAAAAAAAAGAGGCCTGGTCATTAAGGGGGGTAAATTCTCAGGATGACAAATGGTTAAAATCATCTATAGTCCTCCTAAATTTCCCTATTTTGTTACAGATTAAATCATCCTTCCTTTTCTTGGTACACTTTTTGAGAGCAATGAACCAGGTGATAGGGAGGTGTAGGGTGGATTCAAGTATCTTTTTTATGTGTGTGTGTCAGTTCTCATGCCAAGAGATTAAAGTTTCCTCTGTTTTATGATCACCTGCATCCACTTTTTAGTATAGAAGGTGGATACATGTGATCATTCTTTTTGGAGGTCCAGGTCTAGAAAAGGGCATTGGTTGAGCACTGTAAGTCCCCTGGGGGAGATTTTATGATGTAAGTATTGTTCCAAGAAAAAAACATCCCACCACCGTTGGCTAGCCATGGAGAGGATGTCTTCTAATCTTTTAAACTGTACACTCAATGTTAGATGGTGAGAGCAGGGGAGCAGGCATCCATTATTAAAAAATTATGTGAGAAATAGTTAATACAATTAATCGAGCATCATATTTTTTACTTTTTCTATATGAGAGATCAACTCCATGGTTATTAGAGATGTAAATAGGCTATAGGAATAAGATACAACTCTAGCAGCACAGCAGATATGGCACAATTGACAATAAAGGAGAAATTCTGCCACACAGAGGTGAGATTATTCCAACGTGATACAATATGCATTATACACAATATGAATAATGTCACATGCCTACAAGGCAAATGACATGTGTATATGTAACTTTTATACGTATAACTCCATGCTGGAGACAGGCACGGGTTAAATGTAAATCAACAATCTTTGTATACATTTATAGTGTCTGGAAGTTTCTTTGTACTATCCCTATTTTCTCTAAAATGAGGCATTTCTCATTATAATCCATCAAATGTTGTAACTCAATCCATGTTGTACATATTTTCATACAGACACTTATGTGGTTGGACTTTTATTATTGTCATTATTATTTTTGGATTTTATTCTTAGAATTTATTCTTCTATATACATAATTTATTATATATATTTTTCCTTTATACGTTCCCCCTTCTTTATATATTGTTTTAATAGAGGAGTTCTTCTTGTCCCACGATGACGGCATGTTGTTATTTAAGGTTTCACTCATTACATGTACAATCAGGCCTGCAGAAGGTGCTAGAGGCTCCGAGCGAGTAGCCTGTGTTCTCTGTGTCTTCTGTGTTCTACCTCCGACCCTCCCTATTCTGGTGACGCCACTTTCGCTGCTGCGATCCACGCTGGTTAGCGCCGACTCTTCCAGGTCCAGACAGCGTTGGACCAGCTCTATTGCATCCCCATGACATCCGGGTGGTCTTTCAATTAGCACGCATGCCTCCACACTGTTCCAGTTTACATCCATGGCACCCTAGGTGTATGGACGGCGGTACCTGCAGGACGGAGAAGAGTGGACTCATACCCCTACACAGATGAGCTTGTCATTTTTTTTGCCTCTTGTGAGTGTTTTAATCCTATATTATTAAATACAGCATCCAATTAGTGCACTTAGCTGGCCTTCCTGTTCTTCTCCCTTTCATAGAGCACAATGAAACTAAGAAATCAGATTGCAGCTAACATTTATTTCAGGGCATAACATGTACAGTTATAGCTAATTGGTAGCTAAAGCCATCACCATTGCTTTTCGTTTCCTACAGTTTTCATAAATTACAGAGCAGCACAGTGTTATTCTAACTTTGTTTCAGTGAATCTCTCTAACAGGAACAGACTGCAATAATAAATAAACACTAACCAACCATTCTCCGCTCTAACCCAACCAAAATAAAATGATTTGTCTGGAGTTGGGCATTTACGGAAAACAGTGGTAAATAAATGATTACGTTGCCACTAATGCTTGTTGAAAATGCTGTCATACTGAGCCTCTGGTTTCAATTGATCCTAAGTCACCAGTCACTCTCTCCGGCCCATTTGTATACTTACCTGGAGCCCTGGCCAGCCACAATGATCTGAGCCTATGTCTGAAATCATCTTTTCACTACCAGCTAAAAACTGTCAATATTGCACGATAGGTGCAGCATGGATTGAGACAAGCTACATTGAGGGAAATCACAGTGTGGTCCAAATCATCAGGATAAATCCTATGGGACCACTGAAGAATCTAATCCAGCACACTTAACACAGCACTTCTGAAAGATTGAAGAGATCTCTAGGCAGCAGACACACACAAAGATCAAAGTGTTCTGACTAAGGCTGGTCATAGAGGAGTAGAAAATCGTTAGTAAATTTGTTTGTATTTGATAAAGATCAGTCGAACAAGCGTGTGACGCCATCATTGATACAATTTTTTTTATTCCCACTGGACAAGATATTGTCGTTCGTGCACAACACAAAAGGGTACATTTTTTGTCGCTCCTACAGGATAACTGCTCCTGCTAACTACGATATACAGTATTGTGTTATTCTCGATTTGTTCCACTACTCACACTTCGAAAATCATTCGCTCATACTAAAAAATTCCAACATGACAGTTTTTTGCATAAATCTTTGCATTTCGAGAATATGAGCCCACTAACATTTAGAAAGACGAACAATTGGGCGTTTCAAACAAACTTTTGAACGATTTTATACTCATCTATGGCCAGCTTTAGTATGGTGGGTGAGTAAACGTTTATCAAAAGAGAACAATTAGTAACTCACAAAAAGTAAGATGAATTATGCTCATCATGTTTCTGAAAAGGATTCCTAGCTGGGGAGGACACCAAAGAAACTGTCACAATGGATACACGGAATATAGTTTGGATGGCACCTTCAATATCGAATAGACAGCAAGGGAGAGCCAATCTAAGTGCAGCAAGGTGGAGAGGTGGACACAGCATACAATAATGGCAACTCACTATGTGTGGATGATCTCATGCATTACAGTAATTGATGCAACTGTAGCTGGGCTGAGGAGCCATCCCGGATCCCAAGATGGAGCTGCTACTGTAAGGGGTGGAGTGTGATAGCCAATGTGACCAGACAGCCTCAGGACGTGTGTCTTCCACAGCTGGGAATCCCTTTGATAACCACGATAAGCATAAAGTCATCTTACTCGAGTTGCTAATTGTCTTCCTTTGCAGCGTTGCATGACTGCACAACTGTCAGTTAAAGTAACACAGCGCCGTATCACAAAAAATGGCCTGGTCAGGAAGGAGAGTAAAATCCTCTGGAGGGCAAGTGGTTAATAAATGTTTACACACACACTACACTTAATCTGCACATTTTGCTCTTTTTGTCTGTTTGCACAGAAAAAAAAAAAAAGGCTGAAAACAATGGTAAGCAGTGGTGCACCAAAGTTAACATTCTGTACCGAAACACACACATATATATATATATACTTTAATAGAGGCGTTTTTGTATTGAAGTCAATGGAATGCGATTTTGCCTTAAAGTCAGCAGGACGTGATTTTGCAAGTCAATTATCATTATCGACACCTTTTTTTTTTTCTTTCTTTCTAACTTTCAGCGGCCCATTTATCGGTACATCACTAATGGTAAGAGACTTTTTAAACAAAAAAATGGGAAAAAAACAGAGCCATGGTATATGTGATATTTTAGAACAATTGGTGTAAAACAACTAAGTGTCACTTTAAAGCCCGCCATACGCATTAAAATTTGAGATTTACCAAAAAATTAGAATAATGAGAATCAACCAATTTGTATCCAGTCACTACATAGTTGTTGGTAGAGCTAAAGGAGATTTTAACTTGTGTGATGTGTTAGGGTTTACCAATAAAGTGCAGCAAAAGTCTTTCTGAAAAATGCACTCAATTTATATCCAATCTGATGTCCTCACACTACAAAGTAAATCTAAAGGTTTGTACAAGCAGACAAACAGGTAGCTGTGGCTACATTCAGAAATCTCGCCACCCAGGAATTTGCAGATCTTTTACATAAAGGCGTATTGGTCTTTTACAGATCACCTAGTGGTTCTGTGCGAATCAGGCAAAATGTTCTCAGACTATATTCTCTGCAGTTTGAATGTATGAATGTGGAAAATACCAAATTATGGCCACTAGATGAATCTGAGAAGCATAGTCATTTCCTATGATAGTCTACACTAGGGGTCATAATGTGGCATTTTCTGATTCACACATTCTTCATCTGCAGAGGTTATAGCCTGAGAACATTAGATTTTGCCCCATTCACACAAAACGAATGTACATGAAGTTTCGATGGACACCATCTTCCACAAATGTGCTTCTGCTGAGTTTGTGTCAAAGCAACTATTAAATGCAAAGGGCCACAGGCACAGGTTTTAATTGCTATTCTTGTGTTACAAAGGTTTACTTGTCACTACAGTGCTATAATTAAACATTTTTTGAACATGTGTTTAAGAGGCACAAACTTCTATTTTTAGGTAAACAATGCTTCATTTTAGAGTTCTGGCAATAGTAGAAAACGATGATCCTTGCTATTGTTGTTGCCCAACAAGAAAACTACAATAAATTTCTAATCCATTTAAGTGGCTTTGCTACTTCATCTCCACACTGCAGTTAGCACAGCTTTGTAATGATTTACTGGTTTCAGGTTGCTGTTGGTTGTTATGGCTGCCAGTGAAGAGGTTTTGTATACAACCTCAAAGCAACAAGAGAAAAGAAGAAAGATCAGGCTAAAATGTTAACATGAAATGCCACTTTCAACTTAGTCAAACCTAAACCACCAGCAACACATTTGCACAGTTATACAAAACAGAACTTTAAACTGATCTAAAGTGAAAAAAGTAGAAAAAAAACAAAAAGGATAGGAATGACAGTTGGAAGTTAGACATTTAAAAAGAAGTCAGCAGTGGCAGTTTTCCCATTTCTTTTCTTACAGGTTATATTTAAAATTCTGTGTGGTTACATTTCTTGCCTAGCTTTACCCTTTACTGACTGCAGCACTTGAAGGAAGATAAAGTCTTGGTATTTTTTCAAAGCAGTGCTATACACACAATTGACATATTAAGGCAGTGCTAAACACACAATTGACAGATTAACAGCCTAATTCATCAAAGTCTTAATAACACTTCAGTTCACGTTCTTATGAGCAAAGCCAATAACAATTGACTTAAAAGAGAAGTATGCCCCGCCCCCCCCCCCCCCCAATTATACTTACCTAGGTGGATGCAGCATCGATCCAATGTTGCATCTGTCCCCCACCAGCTCTAAGTGTGAGAACTCAGCAATCACACGACTGCTAGTCGCTGAGTTCTCACAGCCATTCTATAGGTCACCGCTGTCTGCCCCCCATGCTTACTGGAGAGCTGGGCTGTGGAGGGGTGGAACGGCAGTGGCTGGTTCAGCCTCTCAGCATTTTGGTGAGAGGCTTAGCCAGGTACCGTTCCAGACTCTGGGGTGGATTCCGACTTTAAAGTCAGGATCTTTCCCCAGCCTGAACCAGCTGAGTGACTTCAGTCCGCTGTCAGCTGAAAACGGGTCACAGGAGTGCAGAACGAACTGCACTCCTGTGATCCACAGAAGTACAGCCAAAAAAACTTTGGCTGTACTTATCCTTCAAGTGTAGCCTGACAGCAGATAACTTAGGCAGGGCTGACAACATTACTTGGAATTTCAGGGTAGCAGAAGCAGTGCTGTCAGCCACTACAGACGATGGTAACCGACTGCGTTTATGGAAGAATCATCATATATTTTTATGTGCCTGCAGCACATAACATAGGAAAATAGTCATGTGTTTGAAAACTGTGCTGATTTTTTTTTTTTTTTTTTTCCTACATAAACTTTGAACAAGGGCACTTTGTTATCTTCAGGCTGGTGTGGTCCCTGCAAGCTGGAAGGTTTGTTCTTAAACTTGGCAGCTTTTCATATCCATCATATTGACTACATGATCAAGAAATATGCAGATTATCTCCTGACCATTAGCAGAGACTGGAGTTGTCAGACATACTGCTAGTGAAGGAAAAAAAAACAAACAGCTTCTAGCCAGTGTTACTGAGCCTTACCACTGCCACCCAGGAATGATGGGTGTACAAAACTTCCCTGAAAAGTGTTTACTTACTGCATATTTAAATTAGAATTATGTGTCCCATCTTCCTTCAGGGATATCGGCCTGTAGCCCTTGAAGGCTGAATGAGAACACTGTGATAATGATTTTTTTTTATTTTAAATAATCTATCCTATTGTACTGTAGAAAGAAATAGCTACAATATAGGTGGGTAATACGAACAATAAAATATATAATATTTGCCATTGGCAGGTGCACAGGAAGAAATAAAAACACAATAGGATAGGAGCCCTGCCCTTCTTTGCTAACAAACTATATCTTTATTAAACTGTACCCAATAAAAGGTATATACTGTAAATTAGAAGGCAACAGCACTGCATGTTCTCAGTCTTGCTCTGTTGTCATATCTGACAGTACAGAGCTTATCCATCTGGTAAAAGGACAACCCACAAATCTGTGTCCACCAACTTCTACTAAACAGGTTGGCAATAAAAAAAAAACAAAAACCTATTGTTCAAACAATACTATGTTATTCCGAGAAACACAGAGGGAAAAAAAAGCATTAAAAATATATTTGATGATTTGTTAATACAGTTATACATTTTCTCTTTCCCAAAAGACAGACACGCAATTGAATGCATCATATAAATGTGGTTACCAATTACAACACACATGTAGAATCCTTAGGCTGCTTTCACACTGTGTTGAAAAAATGCAGTAAAAACACATACGCATTTTTTACATGTTTTTGATGCATTTCCAGTGCCTTTTCTGGATGCCCGATTCCTAAAATGCACCTGTGAAACATGGACATGTGACTTAAAATAAACAAATGCACCAAACATGCAAATGTGGTTTATGATGCGTTTTCCATTCATTTCAATGGGGAGCTCCGTATTTAAAAACCCTCACCAAAGATGCAGCATGCAGGAGTTTTCAAAACTCACCGCGCCCACAGCACAGTGGTGTGAAGAGTCCCGTTTAAATAAAAGGGATTGCACTTTTGCAAGATAAAACACAGCAAAAACTCATCAGAGTGAAAGCAGCCTTACGCAGTCTCTGTGTTACAAAGTGACAAGCAAGTACTGAGACTCACCAGAGTATACTGGCTGCCGTGACATATGAAGCAGCATTTTCTGCTCCTCCATGAGCTTCTGTAGCTGTTCAATCTGCCTCTGTTTTAGCTGCTCTTGTTTCTGTTGTTGTAGTTCTTTAAGCTATGAAATTAGAACATCATTAGGAGAAATCATACATGAAACAATCAAATGAAGCTACTGTTCTCATTTGTGCCTAATGTTCAGTTTAGCTCTGTAGTGTAATGTTATGCCCATGTTCATTTGTACTTTTGTACTGTCTGAATGGAATTTTTACAAGTGCCTTCCATTTATGTCATATGGAAAATGCTTAATAAAAGTTTGTCAAAAACAAAAGTAAACAAAAAAAACGGACTATAAACAAGCAGCAACTTTAGTGCTTTCCATACTCTGGTACATTAAAAACAGACCAATTACCCTTCTGATATTTTGTCCATAAGAGGTGAAAACCAAAACCATCTGTGCGCAAATGTGGGGCTTAAAATAGCACTATAACCCTAAATTATATTTTAAAGTGTATGTAAATGAAATCACTAAAATTTCATATAAGTGTGAAGTAATTTCAGTGAACAAGGTTTGTAAAGACATCCATTGTGGTGTGAACAGACCACAGAAACAATTTACATGATCAGCAATAAATTATATAATTGTTTTAACAAGCGTGTTAAACAGCAGCAAAAACAGTCACCAAGAAAAAAACTTCTCAGTATGAAATTACTACTGTAACGGAACCGGACCCAGACTGCACTAGGGTATTTCCGTTAGACTCCAGCTTCCCTGTCCGAACACAAATCCACGGACCCCACCGCTGATCATGCAGGAAATAGACAGCACCAGACTCTCTTAAGACAGGAAGTCAACTACTTTATTTTAACAGGGCGGGGGAAATACAACCAGGAACAGGAAACACATCATCAGGCCCTCCCATCAGGGGGAAGGGCTGCAGGAACCACCCCTACCAACCCAAGACACACAATAGAACAATGGAACAACCACATGGCATTAGATAATACAGGAACACATGCATCCCATAATAGTTTGCTGGCCAGCAAGACACAATAGAACAACGGGGCAACCATATGGCAGTGAACAATGAACAACCCCCACACCCAACCTATACATGTCTACACAATATCCGGACAGAGCACCCTGCGTCCCTTACAGGCACAGGGTGCCTTTACACATAAGAGGGATTTGGGGAGATGATACAGGGGTCCCCCACCCTCCGTCACAACTACACTTAAAAAAATACATTATAAATTCCCAACCAACAATCACAACTGCTTTTCAGGTTCAAGTGCCTTGTGGCACTCCATATGAGGAGATGTCCTGGCAAGACATAGTGGAGTATTACAAAAAACTAACCTAGTATTTAATGTGCACTTTGGTTTGTTTTTTGCAATTTGACTAATAAAAATTATTGGAAAAAGAAAACTATTAGCTACTAACACAATTGTAATTTACCAAAGCTGATCAGCTAAAAGTTGTCAAAACAAAAATAAATTCACTGCCAGGCTAAATAATATCACACCAAGCATGTCGGGTACATTTTGTAAAAACAGACAATAAGGCTGATGACAGCATGACAAAACAGGTCAGCAAGTTGAACCCTGAAGTCTGCTAATAACGTCCATATTCAATACCTGACCAAACAATGAGCAAGGTGAGCGTTACTGCCTACAATTACTAAGTAAACAGTATAACACACAAGGCATAATTAAAGTGGAACTCGAAGCTAGAGTATCAAGATAGACGGCAAATGTAAAAATACAGTATGCACTTGCACAACACGCTCAATGGATCTGTTTAGAATATGTCAAGGAGACTTTCCCATTCAAATTGATTATGTAGATCACCTGATGCATTAAATTTTGTTTACGGAAATATATGTTACAGTAATGTTATCCACACAACTCTGAAGTTAGTCATAGCTGGTATGACAAAGTTGGGAATATTTGGACAATCTCGAGTTGCTTATTATATAAACGCATCCTCTACTGAAAGTAACTATGGATTGAAATAATTGACATATATGATACAGTCTGTCAAAAGCATTAAAGTGGTTGTAAAGGCTAAAGGTTTATTTTCTTTCACGCATTCTATGCTTGAAGGTGAAAAACATTCCGTGTGCTGCTCCACCCAAAGTCCCCCTAATACTCACCTGAGCCCCCTCTTGATCAAATGATGTGCATAGGAGCCTCGGCTGTCCAGGGTCTCTCTTACCTCTGTGACTGACACACAGCAGCAGCCAGTAAGCCAATGAGGAGAGAGCAGAGGGCGGGTCTGAGCCTCTACTCTGTGTGTCTTATGGACACAGAGCAGGGCTTGGGAGCAAGCACACCAATGCCCCCATAGCAAGTGGCTTGCTATTGGGGCGCTGGTCAAGAGGGAGGAGACAGGGGTGCCAGTGGGGGACCCAAGAAGGGGATTGGAGCTGCTCTGTGCAAAACCACTGGACAGAGCAGGTACGTATGACATGTTTAAAAAAATAAATAAATAAACCCACCACACAATGAACCTTAAAGTGGTTCTAAAGTCTCATGGTTGTTTACCTTCATGCATTCTAAGTTTTGTATTTCCTCACTGGGGCTAGTGCCTTATTTGCTCGCTCGTTAAAAGAGCCCAACACTACCCTTTTCTGACAAGCACCCAATCACTAGTCAGCACACTGCTAGGTCTTTTCCCTCCCTGCTAGTCCCCAGGTACGGTGCTGGAGACAGGCTGAGAGTTGAGTAGGAGATAAACTATTAATGTTTTTAACATTGCGCTGTTTAAGTCCCCATAAAGCCCCAGACATTACTAAAAGCACCTCAGATTTAAATACAGTTTTGGTTAAATTATTTTTTTCTATCAGAACAAGTAGATTGTCATGCAAAAAAAGTAGATGGGGACCACGATTCAGTCCTTTGGACAAGTAGTTTTTCAAAATATTTCCACACCCCCGAGGAGCTTGTAACAATAAAATCATAAAGTGTATTGTCAACTTTAGTGTTCTTCTCCAAGTCACGGTGTACAATCCATTTTTTTCCCCAAGGTATGCATAAATATTACTATAAATTCTGAAGATGTAAAATTACCTGCTCGAGTTTTCTTAACAAGGGGTCATCCAGTTCTTCTCTTAATACTTCATCCTCCCGAAACATTGGTCTACTTTGTGACCTGCTTCTGCTCCCTTCCCTTTCATACAAGATGTCTTTATATACAGACATATGTCCTCTAGTGTCTGTTTGCAGTTCTGGTTGTTTGTAACTGGCTTCGCGTTGCTCTGAAGAGTCCTCAATTGGCAGGCTGGAACTTCCTGCAAATGGCGTAGGCACACGCAGTCCTGATAAGGCACTGGAAGGCCTACGAGGCAGGCCTGCATCTTGTTCTAAATTGGGGAAAGCAGCATTTACGATGACACCAGAACGTGCAATGGTGGGCATGTACTGCGTCATAAAATTGGGTTCAGTGCCGAATTCTGGAGAAGAAATCATTTCTGGCATATTCTAGAATTTGCCGACTTTTTACAGAAACTGCAGTAACGACAACATTTTCATTACCAGAGAATTAAAGTCTGAAAAATAAATAGATTAAAAAAAAATTAGTCTCGGCAATCCAATTGGGTTGATGCAAAACCATTTATGAAACTTTTAACTATTACATCAAGTCACAAATCAAGTACATTTAAAAAGTCAGCAGACACCAGGTGTTGGGTATGCCAGCTCATTAAAGCAACCGTCTCAAAACTAAAAAACGGTCAATAAAAGCTATACCTGTAAGGAATTAAATACTTACCTGTCCCACTGCTCTGATCTAGAGAAATTCAGAGCTAAAAAGTCTTCTACAGAAACCTGGCCCCCTGCAGTGATCAGTAGTACCTCCCACCAGCCTCCACATCACTACTGTATCCTGTAGTGACATAAAGCCCAACAGGAGAAACCACTGACTGCTGCAGGGGACCAAGCAACCAACACGATTAGTAATGTTGGGTCCCACAGAAGACTCCAGATAGGCATTTCTCAGGGTCAGATCGGTGCTCGGTGTTACACACAGCAGAAGAGGTATGTGTTCACTTCCTTCTTTACAGTTTTTACGGGCAAGTAAAGAAATCACATTATAAAACTTAAAGTATATGTATACCCCAACAATAAACTTTTATTCACTCCCTTTTGGTACGAAACTTAAAGCGTATGTATACCCCAACAAACTTTTATTCACTCCCTTTTGGTCTGTTAAATATACCATTGAAATTTTTTACTTATTTCTGTTCAAAAAGTAAAAACCATCTGTTAAACCTGACAAATCTAGTGAGTGCCAAACTCTTAAATCTTAAAGCACAACTCTGGACAAAATTGAAGCATCACTCCATAACCCCTACTGCTGCGGATTTTTATGTTTCTTACTAAGCAGGTCATAATCACCTAAGACCGCCATCCAGTTCCTTCACCAAACACTATTTCCAGCTGCAGGGACCACTAATACAGCTGCAGATAAGCCGATACCCTTCTCCTGGATCTTGAGAGGACCCCGCCACAAAACAGCCAATAGGAATAATCCTTGTCACGCAGGCAGTAAAATCCAAAGAAGAAAGCAAGCACAAGCAGTGCCACCCAAAAAAGAAAGCCAGCAGAAGTAAACAGAAGACTTGGTACTGGAGTGTCATGAGACAACAGCTTTAGGCAAGTTTAAAAGGACTTTCAGATATGGGTTTTTTTTCCCCCACGCCAGAGTTCAGTTACAGGGAACGGGGAGAGTGGGAATAACTGTATCCCAGAGATGGACTTTGGTCAATGTTATCATCTTGCCTGAGTTCCCGCTGTGGATTACAGAATCCTCCCATATTTATGGAGATGAGAGGAGGGGGGGGGGGGTGTTCTGCCCTAGCTGATCCTTCATAGATACAGAACTAAAGAAGTGTGCAACTAGCAAAAAAAAAAAAAGAAAAGAAAACAGCCACCACATCTGAAGAGTGGTACGATGCAACATTTAACATTTTTGTTCTTGGGTGCAGATACACTTTAGGCCTCATGCACACTAGGCATTTTTGCAGCTGCTGTTTTGGGCGTCAGACTGCTTCTAAACTCCCCTACATGTTATCCTATGTGTTCATGCACACATAGGCTTAGCAATGTTTTCTGGCAAGAGAATTTAGTGGCAGAAACAAAAACCCTCTGCTAGTGCGTTCTGGCAGAAAAACCGCTGACAGCTCCTAAACTCTACTAAAACTTTCCTAAACCCTGCTACACGCCAGTGCCCTGTATTTAGCAGGGTTTTTGTCCTTAACAACAGAGGAGTCATCAACTATCAGCAGGGTTTCCTGCTGACAGCTGAATGTAAAAAATAAATAAATAAAATAATCTGGGAAAAAAATGGCCCATGCCAAAGTTTAAAGAATGCGTGGGGCCCCCCAAAATCTATAACAGCCCCTTATCTGAGCATGCAGCCAGGCAGGTCAGGAAGGGGGGGGGGGGAATGAGGAAGCCCCCCCCCCCCCCCAAGCACAACCATCCCTAGGGAAAACAAGACTCATCAGACCAGGCAACGTTTTTCCAACCTTCTATTGTCCAATTTTGAGGAGCCTGTGCACATTGTAGCCTCCGTTTTTGGTTCTTAGCTGACAGGAGTGGCACCTAGTGTGGTCTTCTGCTGCTGTGGCCCATGTGCTTCAACGTTTGTGCATTCTGAGATGGTATTCTGCATACCTTGGTTGTAACAAGTGGTTATTGGAGTTACTGTTGCCCATCATCTCCAACCCATTCTCCTCTGACATCAACAAGGCATTTTCGTCTACACGACTGGCGCTCACTGAATATTTTCTCTTTTTCTGAAAATACTCTGTAAAACCGAGAGATGGTTGTATGTGAAAATCCCAGTAGATCAGCAGTTGTTGAAATACTCAACCCAGCCCGTCTGGCACTAACAATTATGCCACATTCAAAGTCACTTAAATCCCCTTTCTTCCCATTCTGATGCTCGGTTTGAACATCAGCAAGTCATCTTCACCACATCTAGATGTTTACATGCATTGAGTTACTGCCTTGCGATTGGATGATTAGCAATTTGTGTTACCAAGCAATTGAACAGGTATACCTAATAAAGTGAGATCTGAGAGAGGCTGCGGGCTGCTTGATTGTGTAAAGCTTGACTCTTGTTCCCAAGGAGAGGATGTCCGGAGCTGTGAAGGTGAGTGTCTTACCTCTCGTGGGGGGTTGCCAGTGTATTGGCAGGGGCGGTGGTAGTGGAAGGCTCTCTTGGGTGGTTGTGGTGGTGTGGGGGGGTTGCTGGAATGTTGTTGATCAATGGGGGAGCCAATTTTTGTATTGTCTAGGGCACTGGGGAGCTGTCCCTGCCGGGAGAACACAGTGGTTATTGCTAAAATATTCCGACAGGCTGGTTGTACCAAAGTCGTACAAGAGAATTGGTTACAATCGGCCTGCCTATAGATGGTTCAAATCTCGGCCGGTCCCTGCTGAATCGACCAAGATGTGAACCATCTATGGTTTCAGCTTTGAAGCGGATTTTACCTCAAAGTTTATGTCTTCTTTAAACAATTCTGAGGTATGAGCCATAATTCCGGCATATGTTTTTGCACTTAGACCTATGCACATCAATGCTCAGCAATAGGAATCCCATTCATTTCAATACAAGCTGTTAACATCTCTCAACTGCTTGAAAAGCTACATTAAAAGTTTGCGGCTGTGTTTTTGGCACTATAGACTTGGAAAGGAAGTACAGATAAAATGCATGATAAATGTTTTGTGCATTTTTGCTCCCTGAGAAAATTTTCTTCTCTACTCTCCTCCTCCACCCAGGAGCTTGCATCCACTTACAAAAATGCAAATACCCATGTAAAAACACCCAAAAAGGACACCTGGATATACTTCCATAAATGCTTACGATGTATGAATGGAATATTATGGAGTAAGGGTAAGCATAAACGTAACTGTCAGACACAACTGCACTTAGATTATGGGTCAGGTTATCTAAACCCAGCATTAGGCCACGTGCATATATTCATTGTGAGGGCTGACATGCGCAGAGGATTCGCTTTACCTTAACACTCCACAGACAATGCTCTATGGGTTTAGGTCACTTGTCCTGGAATTAGATCAACAAGTCAACTTATTGTTACAGTAGACAGGTAAGTTTATGTGTGATTCCAACATACCAACCACCAACTTTAGTGCCTCCTAAATTGTATAATGTAGACCTAAATATTTATTTTCGTCTATTACCACTTTAATGTGCACCAAAACTCCTGAATGCAGGATATAATAGAGGTCTACTGTGCTGAGCCCGCGGATAAACTGCAGCACATCAGTATGAAATCAGCTTTATAGGGGGCTTAGAACAGTAAAGGTTCATTTACATTTACAGTTTGGGGGTAGTAAAACCACATAGTTAACGTGTTTTTACCACCCCTGCCCCAACCGCACCCCTTTAGCTGCAGTGGCCAGGGGTGTACACATGTCGCAACTGCAGCAAGAGTTATACGCCCTGTCATGGTTGGTGGGTGTAGCACCTGTCAAGTATGACCCATTCAAGTGAGTGAGGCGGCTCTGCAAGTGCCCTGTGCTCTTGTGCAGTACAGAAAACAGAAGTACAGATTGCCTAGGTGATCGGAAGCGGAAGTTGTCCTCCCTGCCTGTAGTCTTCTGGGACACGACAGGTCCCAGAAGACTACGGGGCTCATTCACAAAGCACAGTGCTTCTCGCACATGTGCAGTGGGCACCCGGCTGTCAAGCCACAAGCTGTCACAGCCGAGTGCCCACACTGAAGATGCCGGCGCCAGATAGAGAAGACAGCCGGTGAAACCAGCTGTGGTGAGGACACCGCTGGACTGAGGGACAGGTAAGTGGCTGTATTTTAAAAGTCAGCAGCTACAGTTTTTGTAGCTGTTTTTTTTTTTTTCCAGCTAGAACTCTCCTTTACAGTTGCCTACCCCTGATCTATACAATACCCGCAGATATCTAACTCTAATTTCTCATACTATAAATAGTTCTACATATTTTCCAGATTAATGAGTCTTTAATTCATTAAGTCACACCTAGTTTTAAGCATATAGCCAGTTTTTAGATGGGGAAAGATTAAAACTGCTGTTAACTTTTTATTGCTGTGTCTCCACTGAGGAGAGTCACCATCTTTATGTACCCCGGTGACCAGTGTCACAGAGAGAGGAAGAGATGGAATACCCAAAATATTACAGACGTCACCAGAATAGGAGGCAAGTGGGGATATTTCAACACAAACTTGTTCTAGTGACAATTGCCTAAAAGGGGATTCTTCCTCACATCCTGTAGTTTCTCAGGAACTGGAAATGAAAGAAATCTGCCCTGAGATACAGATAACAAAAATACACAAAACCTGATATGGACTTTCCCTGATGGAAAGGAAGCCAGTGGGAACAACAGCTACTCAGCCACGAAATGGTAGGTCATGGAAAATGACAGAGCGGGGTCAGCGCATGCTGAAGCGCACAGTGTGCAGAAATCGCCAACTGCCTGCAGAGTCAATAGCTAAAGACCTCCAAACTTCATGTGGCCTTCAGGTTAGTACAACAGTATGTAGAGAGCTTCATGGAATGGGTTTCCATGACCGAGCAGCTGCATCCAAGCTTTACATCACAAAGTGCTAGGCAAAGCGTGGGATGCAGTGGTGTAAAGCATGCCACCACTGGACTCCTAGAGCAGCGGAGACGTGTTCTCTGGAGTGATGAATCACGCTTCGCTGTCTGGCAATCCGATGGACATGTCTGGGTTTGGAGGTTGCCAGGGGAACGGTACCATTCGCGGCCGTGGATGTCAATCACTGGGTCCCGGCCGGTGATTACCAACAATCACTGACGGGAAGGAAGACTGTTTTATTTTCAGCTTGGGCACAGTGCTTGGGATGGCTGGGCACAGTGCTTGGGATGGCTGGGCACAGCACAGCACAGCCATCCCAATCAGTGTGCTTACAATAATGCACCCCCCCTTAGTAAAACACTCCCTACACACAGTTAACCCTTTGATCGCCCTTCATTAACCCTTTCTGCCCAGTGTCAGTGCTATTTTTTAGCACTGATCACCGTATAAGTGTCACTGGGGATGTCAGTGGCACCAAGTTAGTTCCCCCCAGTGACAGAATGCCTGCCGCAGTCCCACTAAAAATCGCTGATCACCGCCATTACTAGTGTAAAAAAAAAAAAAAATTCCAGTATCTATGCCGCCATTTTTAAACGCTATAACTTTCACGTAAACCAATTAATTTACACGTATTGGGATTTTTTTTTTTTTAGCAAAAACATGTAGCAGAATACATTTTGGCCTAAATTTATGATTACATTTGATTGTTTTTATTTTTTTACTGGACGTGTTTAACCTCTAGCCTACAGGGCACTTCTACCCCCTTCCTGCCCAGGCCAATTTCCAGCTTTCAGCACTGTTGTACTTTGACAATTGCGCGGTCATGCAACACTGTACCCTTATCATTTTTTTGTGACAGATAGAGCTTTCTTTTGGTGGTGTTTAATAACCTCTGAGTTTTTTATTTTTTCTTAAACCAAAAACCACTGAAAATTTTGAAAAAAAATAATATTTTCTTAGTTTTTGTTATAAAATTTTGTAAATAAGTGATTTTTCTCCTTCACTGATGTGCACTAATGAGGCTGCAGTGATGGGCACTGATGGACACTGATAGGTGGCACTGATGAGAAGGCACTGGTAGGTGGCACTGATGGGCATTGACAGGCATCACTGATGGGCACTGTAAAGCAGCACTCATATATGGCACTGATAGGCAGCACTGATAGGTGGCACTGATGGGTGACACTGAAAGGCAGCTCAGATGGGCACTGATATGTGGCATTGATGTGCACTGGTAGGCACTGGCAAGGATGAGCACTGAAAGCTGGCACTGATGGACACTGACAGGTGGCACTGCTGGGGCTACACAGATCATCAGTGCCCTGATGATCAGTGTAGATGTCCCCTCTGAGGGATGCCGATTACCGGCTCTCCTCTCCTCTTGAGCTGTCAGCGTGACAGCTCGTGAGGAGAGAAATGCCGATAACCAGCATTTCCCTATTTTCATGCGATCAGCTGTGATTGGACACAGGTGATCACATGACCGAGCTGACGTCTTCGGCTCTTTCCGTGGATCAGTGATCCGCTGTGTCCGAGGGACACAGCGCACCGCCGATCGCCACGCGCTCCCTGAGCCACGCATGCGTGGTTAGAATGGGACGATGTCATATGACGTCCTCCCAGAACGAGAGAACCGCCTTGCACCTGTCATTGCACTATATAGCGGGCGGGAGGTGGTTAATAGCAAAAAGTCCAAAATATTGTTTCTCAAAATTGTCGGTCTTTAAAGGCTTATAGCTCAAAAAATTAAAATCGCACAGGCGATCAAATACCACCGAAAGAATGCTCAATGCATGGGAAAAAAAGGATGTAAATTTCATCTGGGTGCGGCGTTGCATGACCATGCAATTGTCAGTTAAAATAACGCAGTGCCGTAAAAAATGGCCTGGTCAGGAAGGGGGGTAAATCCTCTGGAGGGCAAGTGGTTAATCTTCATAGAATACAAAGTAACAGCAACAGTTTCAAACATGGTTGTTGCTACTACTTTGTATCCTATGAAGACTAAATAAAGAACAGAATTGTGCTGCCGCTACTACCTGTATGAACCTTATATACAAACATATTTAAATAATAAAAATAAATTTGACTATAGATACATTTTGCATTCCCTTTGTATCTACTCTGTATTTCAGCTGCAGAAACTTCAAACTGATACTCTTAACTGCATGCATTAACATACATGTTGCAGAAACTGTTAGAAATATAAGGAATGCTAAACCAAACTCTGTTATTCTAGTTATTGGATACAGAAGGCAAAGGTTAAAACCTTGTGATACATCCAGGGGTGTTGGATTTGTATCACCCGACATGTAGTTAGCCTGGGTGCAGGCAAGCAGCAGGGCTCACCTGTCAGGTACAAGCATTCGGGCGGCAGTGCTGCTGCCGATTGCTTCCACACAGTGCCAGCCTCTCCCTCCCCCCCCGTGAGGTCTCCTGAGCTCAGCTTGCCCATCTATGGGCCCGGGACCAGCTCACCACTCGGCTAGAGGGGAGGGAGGAGAGCAGACACGATCAATCCCCTCCCCTTCTTGTCCTGACCCGGAAGTGTTCTTGTGATGTCACTTCCAAGTCCCCGTTGAGAGATTCCCAGCCATGGAGGCCGGGAAAGAATGTTATGTGCTGTGATATATTCAGTGGAGCACAGGGGAGACATGCAGGGTCTTTTAGACTTTGGATGTCTCAATAAAGAGAACCTGTCACCAAAAATCATCCCATCTATGTAATGAAAAAGTAAAAAAATTGTAAAAAAATGAAAGTTACACCCGAGCACAAAACACCCCCCCCCCAAAAAAAAAAAATTGAGGCCTCCCCATACCCATATATAGGCATGTACAAACGTAAAGGCACATGCTGGGGTGCCTACACATGAAACGGTTGATTGCGATACACGT
This sequence comes from Staurois parvus, assembly GCF_062004578.1. Taxonomy (NCBI): domain Eukaryota; kingdom Metazoa; phylum Chordata; class Amphibia; order Anura; family Ranidae; genus Staurois; species Staurois parvus. The sequence goes on from NW_028317846.1 coordinate 3,523,091, forward strand.
TACATATCACCGCGCACGCCAGAATGAGAGCAATAATTCTAGCACCAGCCCTCCTCTAATGCTAAACTGATGACCTTCAAATAGCTTTAAAATGTCGCCTATAGAAAATACAGGGTACTGAAGTTCATCACCATTTCATAAGTGCGCACAAATTTAACGTTTGACAAGTTGGATATCTATTTACTCGGGGCAACCTCATCTTTTATATTTTACAAAAAAAAAAATAGGGCAATTTATTGCTTTTTTGTGCCCTAAAATTAACTTACTTGTATTTTTTACTGAAATTTTGCAGTGATGATATGCGACATAAAACATTATAACTACCACTATTTTATTCTCTAGGGTCTCTGCTTTCAGAAAATATATAATGTTTGGGGGTTTTATGCCATCTTCAGGCCTAAAATTATTTTTTTAACCACTTGCCTGCTGGGCACTTTTACCCTCTTCCTGACCAGGACAATTTTCAGCTTTCAGTGATGTCGCACTTCGAATGACAATTGTGCAGTCATGCAACACTGTACCCAAACAAATTTTATCAGATAGAGCTTTCTTTTGGTGGCATTTAATCACAACTGGGGTTTTTATTTTTTGCTAAACAAACTAAAAAAAGACTGAAAATTTAGATTAAAAAAAAACTTTTTTCTTAGTTTCTGTTATAACATTTTGTAAATAAGTAATTTTTCTCCTGCACTGATGTGCGCTAATGAGGCTGCAGTGATGGGCACTGACAGGCAGCACACATATATGGCACTGATTGGAACTGATAGGCAGCACTGAAATGTGGCATTGATGGGCCCATGGCAGGTGGCATTAATGGGGCTTTACTGATCATCAGGGCACTGATGATCAGTGCCCTGATGATCAGTGTAGATGTGCCCTCTGTTAGCGTGAGAAGTGGACTGGCGAAAACCGGCATTACCTTGTTTACATGCGATCAGCTGTGATTGGACACAGCTGCTCACATGATAGAGCCAAGATCATCAGCTCATTACTGTGATCGCAATCGCTGTGCAGGAAGGACATCATATGACATCCTCCCAGAACAAGAAAGCAGCCGCCTGTCTGTCATTTCCTTATATGACGGGCAGGAGGCAGTTAAACATTTTTGAAAAATACAAAAATGGCTCTGGAAGCGAAAATGATAAAGGATAAGCCCGACACTCTCCTCTCCTGACGAGTACCCAATCGGTGCTCATTACACTGCAAGGTCTCTCTCCTCCCTGCTAGTCCCCGGGGTGTGCTTCTGGAGAAGGCAGGGAGGGGAGGAGGAGATATACAGTGTAATGTTAAAAATATTACACATTTAAGTCACCATAAAGCACCTTTTGTTTTTAAAAGCCCCAGACATTCCCAAAAGCACATAAGATTTAAATATGGTTTTGTTTTTTTTACCTGGACAAGTAGATTGTCATGAGAGACAAGTAGATTGGGACAATGGTTTAGTCCCTGGACAAGTAGTTTTTCCACACCCCTGTACATCACAAGAACAAAAAAAAAAAAAAATAGTATGGGAAAATCTCTCTTCACTTCCTGTCCCACAAACAGCAGGAAGTGAGAAGAAATTTCTCGAAGGTGAGGTGAAGTGGGAGGTTTAATACTTTCACACCATCCTAAACAAACAAAACAAAAAAAAAACTTGGGGCTTTAGATAGAGGCACCCATAGAAACACACCTCTCACTGTCCAGTGGAATGAGCACTACATATTATACAGATAAATAATTAATCATAGAAACTGATCAGTCATAACAATATCACCACCCACTATACCCATCGAGATATGGACTCTACTAGACCTCTGAAGGTACGCTGTGGTATCTAGCACCAAGCTATCAGTAGCAGATCTATTAAGTCCTATAAATTACGAGGTTGAGCCTTCATGGATTGGACTTGTTTTTCCAGCCACAGACACCCAAGTTGAATGAGATCTGGAGAAGTTGGAGGCCAAGTCAACACCTCAAACTTGTGTTCCTCAAACCATTCTTGATTTCCCCAGACCAGGCCACGTTCTTCCATTGCTCTGTGGTCCAGTTCTGATACTCATGTTCCCATTGTAGTTACTTCTGGCTGTGGCCATGGGTCAGCATGGGCACCCTGACTGGTGTGCAGCTCCCCAGCCCCATACACTGTGTGCTCTGACACCTTTCTAGCAGAACCAGATAGAACTGTCAGCAATCTGAGCTCCAGTAGCTCTTCTATTGGCTCAGAATACAAAGTCCGGGGGCTTCGCTCCCCATGTGCCCCCCATGACCCTGTCCCCGGTTCACTGCTTCTCCTTCCTTGGACCACTCTAGGTCGGTCCTGATCTGGGAACATCCCACAAGAGATGCAGAGATGCTCCCACCCAGTCCTCTAACCATTACAATTTGGTCCTTGTCAGTCACCCAAATCCTTACACTTGTCCATGTTTTCCCACAACTTCAGGGATAACTCGTTCACTGGCTGCCTGATAGATCCACCCAGGTTCAGGAATATACACTCCGAGGCTTCGGACACTCCTGCTTCCTGAACACAACCCTAAACGAGGGTTCCCACCTCACCCCTTTAACACCGAACACATATGAATGACACAGGTTCTGGGGCTAATCTATTGCAGATAAGGCACTGAGGAAGTTTAATGAGCCCCAACACCTGCGTCATTCATATATGTTCGGTGTTAAAGGGGTGAGGAGGCAACCCTACACTAAACAAGAGTTCATTAGTAAGAACGAGCCTGTCTGCACACCCCATAGAGAGAGAAGAGAACTTACTGCCGTCCCTCATACACTGGCCGCGTCTCCTCCTCACATGCTCTACCTGCAGTCACCCCGGTGCCAGGAGACTCAAACAAATATTAAATACCCGGCTCTGCTCACCCAACCCAATGCAAACAAAGCCAGTCCAACCAGCACGCCGCGAGGGATGACGGGAAAGCAGTCCGGCTCAGAGGCGAGCCCGCAGGGAGTCAACCAATAGTGACAGGGGAAGGGACTACATCTCCCGGCAACCACTGCGGAAAGTACGTTGGTCATCACAAAGGATGCTGGGAGGTGTAGCCGGCGGGAGCAGCGGAGCTGTGGCGCTCTGTTCTTATCAGTAGTGTACAGGTGCCGGGGTTACCTGTGTGCACACACCCCATATACACTGCTCAGGTACAAGAACAGGCCCTGGAGCTCACCGATACGGCTGCCAGGGCCCTATGCCTGGCTTGCAGTCATTTCCACTAGTGTCACTTCTGTATGCTGAAATGTGCTGGGACTTGTAGTTCTACAGAGGCAGGAGGGATAGTGTGAGTACAGCTGGGACTTGTAGTTCTATGAGACAGGAGGGGTATTGTGAGGACAGCTGGGACTTGTAGTTCTATGAGACAGGAGGGGTATTGTGAGGACAGCCGGGACTTGTAGTTCCATGAGACAGGAGGGGTATTGTGAGGACAGCCGGGACTTGTAGTTCTATGAGACAGGAGGGGTATTGTGAGGACAGCCGGGACTTGTAGTTCTATGAGACAGGAGGGGTATTGTGAGGACAGTCGGGACTTGTAGGTCTATGAGACAGGAGGGGTATTGTGAGTACAGCTGGGACTTGTAGTTCTATGAGACAGGAGGGGTATTGTGAGGACAGCCGGGACTTGTAGTTCCATGAGACAGGAGGGGTATTGTGAGGACAGCCGGGACTTGTAGTTCCATGAGACAGGAGGGGTATTGTGAGGACAGCCGGGACTTGTAGTTCCATGAGACAGGAGGGGTATTGTGAGGACAGCCGGGACTTGTAGGTCTATGAGATAGGAGGGGTATTGTGAGGACAGCTGGGACTTGCAGTTCTATGAGACAGAAGGGGCATTGTGATGACAGCTGGGACTTGTTACTGAGGTAGGAGGTGTGTTGTGGGGATATCTGGGATTTGTGAGTATACTAAGGTAGAAGATGCATTGTTGGGACTTGGAGGTAAACAAGGCAAGTCAGGTGTTATTAGGACAGGCTAGGCTGGATACCTAAACCTAAAAACAAAAATGTAATAGTGCAGCTTACCTAACTTTAGATGTGGTGGCTGCATTTGTTTTCTTTGCACCTGGTGATTCTGCTAGGGCCCTGTCACACTGACGCAATTTTGCTGCACTTTTATCCTGCTGAACGTGCAAAAAAAGCACAATACAAATATTTCCCTTTTTTTTATCCTACATCCAGTGTGGTGCGTTTTTAAAAGTCCTGCATTGTGAATCTTTGGCGCCGTACTTAAAAAGCGAAACAAAATCACACCTTTCATATCATCCAATGTGTTTTTGGTGCTCTTTTTGAGTCACATGTCCATGTTTCACAGAAGCATGTTGGGAGTCAGACAACCAAAAAAATGCATAAGCGTTTTTACTGCGTTTTTTTTTTTTTTCTCTTTATAGTGGAGCAATGTGAAAGGGCCGTAATACACTTCCACTCTTAGGATGGCAACACTCATTCACCCTATTGTATCAGGACCACATACAGTAACTAAACCCTTCTGTTGTCTATAATATGGAGGGGTGTGCTTCTGTAGTCCTCAGATGTAACAGAAAATGTAACCTATAACAGTCAGCACAGGCATAGAGCATGGGCAATAATCAGCTCACATGTTTCCTGGCAAAATCTTTTGCTTTTTTTAAACAGTACACAGATTTAACAAAACACTATCAACTGTATAAACAAGAAGTTCAACAGTGCAGTTTAGATACACTTTAAAAAAGCAAATATGCGTTAGCTGAAATCAATCCATTTCCAAGACTAGTTAGAACCACCGTTGGCTGTAATTAGAGCTGCAAGTCTTTAGGCGTCAGTCTCTACCTGCTTTGCACCTCCGCATCCTATAATGTTGGCCCATTATCCCTGTCACAATCACTCTAGTTCTGACAGAAAGCATAAGGCTGCATTCGAACGGTTGTTTAACTACGATGCGAATTCATCTGCTGGTCACTTAAAATTTGGTATTTTCCTTTATTTTAATTGATAACATTCACCAGGACAAATAAAGAGGGTGAATCTCTCTAATGGGGGCACAAACAGCAATAAAAGCCTGACAGGTATTCTGATCCCTCGCAACTCATTTAAACTATAGGGCACAAAAAAATGCACCTGATCTTTTTCTTTTAAATGCAAAGCCCAGCGTGTGTATAGAACTGTGCTGCAACATGGGTATGTTTCCCACTTAAAAAATAATAATTTATTTAGTCAATTTTATTGCTATCACAAGGGATGAACAACATCCCTTGTGATAGCATAGGCAGTGACAGATATTCTTTACTGAGAAATCTGGGGTCTATTAGACCCCAGATCTTTCCTATACTCTCAAAAGTAGCTGATCAAACTGAGATCAGTTTGATTACATGCTTTTCAATGGCTTGTAAACGCAAACCAAAGCCAGTGACTAAATCCTCATAGCTAACAGTTAAATTGTCACAGAGGAGGGGAGTGGATGGATGTACAGTGGATATAAAAAGTCTACACACCCCTGTTAAAATGTCTGGTTTCTGTGATGTAAAAAAAATGAGACAAAGATAAAAAATTTCAGAACTTTTTCCACCTTGAATGTGACCTATAAACTGTACAACTTGTTTTTTTGTTGAAAAACAAACTGAAATCTTTTAGGGGGGAAGTAAACATAAAAAACTAAAATAATGTGGTGGTGTAAGTGCTCACACCCTCTTATAACTGGGGATGTAGCTTTGTTCAGAAATAAGCAATCATTAAAAATCATGTTAAATAGGAGTCAGTACCTTCCATCATTTAAAGTGCCTCTGATTAACTCCAAATAAAGTTCAGCTGTTCTAGTAGATGTTTCCTGACATTTTCTTAGTCTCGTCCTACAGCAAAAGCCATGGTCTGCAGAGAGCTTCCAAAGCATCAGAGGGATTTCATTGTTAAATGGTATCAGTCAGGAGAAAGGTAAAAAAGAATTTCCAAGGCATTAGATATACCATGGGACACAGTGAAGACAGTCATCATCAAGTAGAGAAAATATGACACAACAGTGACATTACCAAGAACTGGACATCCCTCCAAAATTGATGAAAAGACCAGAAGAAATCTGGTCTGGGAGGCTGCCAAGAGGCCTACAGCAACATTAAAGGAACTGTGGGAATATCTGGCAAGTACTGGCTGTGTGGTACATGTGACAACAATCTCACATATTCTTTTTATGTTTGGGCTATGGGGTACAGTGGCAAGACGGATGCATTTTCTTACGAAGAAAAACATCCAAGCCTGGCTAATTTTTGCAAAAACACGTCTGAAGTCTCCCAAAAGCATGTGGGAAATGTGTTATGGTCTGATGAAACCAAGGTTGAACTGTTTGGCTATAATTCCAAAAGATATGTTTGGCACAAAAACAACACTGCACATCACCAAAAGAACACCATACCCACAGTGAAGCATGGTGGTGGCAGCATCATGCTTTCAGGCTGTTTTTCTTCAGCTGGAACTGGGGCCTTAGCCAAGATAGAGGGAATTATGAACAGTTCCAAATACCAGTCAATATTGGCACAAAACCTTCAGACTTCTGCTAGAAAGCTGAACATCAAGAGGAACTTCATCTTTCAGCATGCCAATGACCTAAAGCATACATCCAAATCAACAAAGGAATGGCTTCACCAGAAGAAGATGAAAGTTTTGGAATGGCCCAGCCAGAGCCCAGACCTGAATCCGATGGAAAATCTGTGGGGTGATCTGAAGAGGGCTGTGCACAGGAGATGCCCTCAATCTGACAGATTTGGAGTGTTTTTGCAAGGTGGGCAAATATTGCCAAGTCAAGATGTGCCATGCTGATAGACTCAAAAGACTGAGTGCTGCAATAAAATCAAAAGGTGCTTCAACAAAGTATTAGTTTAAGGGTGTGCACACTTATGCAACCATACTATTTTAGTTTTTTATTTTTACTTCCCTCCACCTAAAAGATTTTAATTTGTTGTTCAACTGAGTTGTACAGTTTATAGGTTACATTAAATGTGGAAAAAAGTTCTGAAATGATTTATCTTTGTCTAATTTTTTTACATCACAGAAACCTGACATTTTAACAGGAGTGTGTAGATGTTTTATATCCACTGTACCTACTTCTCCTCTGTAGTCAGCTGTCCCAACCGAATGCAGTGGTCCCAGGCTCCCTAATTGCATTGGAGAGCCAGAAATGGTGCTCTGTAAAAGTGATAGGAAGGCTATATAGCTGCTTAGATAATTTTTACATAAAAATAGCATCTTTGCTTCTAAAAAATACCAGGATCATAGCTGCAGCTACCGCCATGATTTTGGTATAAACACTTAAAGCCTGAAATGTTAATTTGTGGAAAGTGGTAAAAGTAACACAAAAAAACCTCCAAAAACAACGTCAAGCACGGTTTTTATGGCAGGAGAGACCCTATTTTGGCATTTAGCTGCGCCAAGAGTTTTTTCTGCCAACAAGATGCTGCCCCTGGACGGCACGGTCCCTTGGTTTTTTTTTTTCCTGCTGGTAAACGCTGCTGCTACTAAAAGTCTGTGTGTGCATAAACACATAGGATAACATGGAGGGCCATTTGGAAGCAGTAAAAAAATGCCTGATGCCCCTAAAAGTGTCTGCAATAATGTGTGCATGAGGCCTAAAGCAGAGCTTCTGTTTTTTCTCCAGAGAAAAAAAAAGATCTCCAACAAAGCTAAAAACAAAAATATTTTCAATCCAGAGCTGTCCCCTGCAATAAAACCTTTCTGCCTCTAAATATCCTCCTATGTTTCTTCCAGATTGACAGTCACATTTAATCCGCACTCTGAGCCTAGGCTGTTTGAGACTACATTCACACTGGGGCATAGTGGAAATGTGGGCAAATGGATATGTTTCTGCCTGTGTTTATGCAAACGTGAAAAACATGCAAAATGCTTGCAGTGCCATTAAGTTTTAATGGCGCCCCAAATGTGGGTAGTAGTCTCATGTCAAAACGCGCTTGGCTCATGTCCAAACTTTGGGACATGAGCTTCTTTAGCATGTTTTTGAAGCAGTGGGGGGCCCATTCAAGTCAATGGTGCTGCTCCAAAAACCAGCTAAAAACACCCCAAAAAGTCTGTCAAGTGTGAACGGGGCCTTACTTTTTTTGGGGGGGTTTGCTTTTACTCTTTATCCAGTGCTCAGACTGATCATGGGGCTAACCAAACTCCAATATCTAGTCTTCGTTTATTTATCTCAGGTACTTGTATAGCGCCATCAATTTACGTAACGCTTTACAAATACATATATTGTACATTCACATCAAGGTCTCTAACTCACATTCATACATACACATACTAGGGCCAATTTAGACAGGATCCAATTAATCCAATTAAGCATGTCTTTGGACTGTGAGAGGAAACCGGAGGAAAACCACACTTAAAGACAGATTTATTTATATTGATAAATCACTGAGTGGTAAATTAAACATTACAGTGTTTATGCTCTTCACAATATATAAAAAAATAAAAACATCTTTTCACTGACGCATATTATCCATAGGTGGTGTAATAGTATCACTACTTTACTCATGACACTAGCACTGTTCCTTTAAGAAAAAGAAAAAAAAAAACAGGAAGTACTTCTGTTATCTAGAGCTGTTTCTCCTCCCTACCAGGAACAACTGCTCACGCAAGTGAAGAAAATCGTATCCCCTATCTGTACGTAGGTCTGATTTTCATACAATTGCTTCCACTGAATGCTCCTTTCATAACTCAAGCTGCGGGACTATTGCTTGGTGGATAAAAGGTAAGACAATCAAAAGGATTTTCTCTCTATTTAATATATATATATATATATATATACAGTGGGGCAAAAAAGTATTTAGTCAGCCACCAATTGTGCAAGTTCTCCCACTGAAAAAGATGAGAGAGGCCTGTAATTGGCATCAGAGGTAGACCTCAACTATGAGAGACAAAATGAGAAAAAAAATCCAAAGAATCACATTGGCTGATTTGGAAAGAATTTATTTGCAAATTATGGTGGAAAATAAGTATTTGGTCACCTACAAACAAGCAAGATTTCTGGCTCTCACAGACCTGTACCTTCTTCTTTAACAGGCTCCTCTGTCCTGCACTCATTACCTGTATCAATGGCACCTGTTTGAACTAGTTATCAGTATAAAAGACACCTGTCCACAACCTCAAACAGTCACACGCCAAACTCCACTATAGTGAAGACCAAAGAGCTGTCAAAGGACACCAGAAACAAAATTGTAGACCTGCACCAGGCTGGGAAGACTGAATCTGCAATAGGCAAGCAGCTTGGTGTGAACAAATCAACTGTGGGAGCAATAATTAGAAAATGGAAGACATACAAGACCACTGATAATCTCCCTCGATCTGGGGCTCCACGCAAGATCTCACCCCGTGGGGTCAAAATGATCACAAGAACGGTGAGCAAAAATCCCAGGACCACACGGGGGGACCTAGTGAATGACCTGCAGAGAGCTGGGACCAACATAACAAAGGCTACCATCAGTAACACACTACGCCGCCAGGGACTCAGATCCTGCAGTGCCAGACATGTCCCCCTGCTTAAGCCAGTACATGTCCGGGCGTCTGAAGTTTGCTAGAGAGCATTCGGATGATCCAGAAGAGGATTAGGAGAATGTCATATGGTCAGATGAAACCAAAATAGAACTGGTAGAAACACAACTCGACGTGTTTGGAGGAGAGAGAATGCTGAGTTGCATCCAAAGAACACCATACCTACTGTGAAGCATGGGGGTGGCAACATCATGCTTCAGGGCTGTTGCTCCACAAAGGGACCAGGACGACTGATCCATGTACAAGACAGAATGAATGAGGCCATGTATCATGAGATTTTGAGTGCAAACCTCCTTCCATCAGCAAGGGCATTGCAGATGAAACGTGGCTGGGTCTTCTAACATGACAATGATCCCAAACATACCACCCGGGCAACGAAGGAGTGGCTTCGTAAGAAGCATTTCAAGGTTCTGGAGTGGCCTAGCCAGTCTCCAGATCTCAACCCCATAGAAAACCTTGGGAGGGAGTTGAAAGTCCGTGTTGCCCAGCGACAGCCCCAAAACATCACTGCTCTAGAGGAGATCTACATGGAGGAATGGGCCAACATACCAGCAACAGTGTGTGCCAACCTTGTGAAGACTTACAGGAAACGTTTGAACTCTGTCATTGCCAACAAAGGATATATAACAAAGTTTTGAGATGAACTTTTGATATAGACCAAATACTTATTTTCCACCATAATTTGCAAATAAATTCTTTCCAAATCAGCCAATGTGATTCTTTGGATTTTTTTTCTCATTTTGTCTCTCATAGTTGAGGTCTACCTATGATGCCAATTACAGGCCTCTCTCAGCTTTTTAAGTGGGAGAACTTGCACAATTGGTGGCTGACTAAATACTTTTTTGCGCCACTGTATACTACTTGTCCAGGAACTAAATCGGTGTCCCAATCTACTTGTCCCTCATGACAATCTACTTGTCCTGAAAAAAACCCAGAAATTTTAACCAAAACCGATATCACAAAGGCAGTACATTATCCAATTTGTTGTGAAATATAAAAGACGAGATTGCATCGAGTAAACAGATATCCAACATGTCAAACCTTAATGCGGAGCTCCACCCAAAAGGAGAAGTTCTGCTTTAAGCCTTTGTCCCCCACTCCCCATTAAGGATTGGCACCTTTGGGGAGCGGGTACCTGCATTTGAGGGGTACCCGCTTCCACTGCGATCGCCTAGGCAGTCGGAAGCGGAAGTTGTCCTTCCTCCCTGTAGTCTTCTGGGACATGTGACAGGTCCCAGAAGACTACGGGGCCATTCACAAAGCACAGTGCTTCTCGCGCATGCGCAGTGGGCACCTGGCTGTGAAGCCACAAGTTGTCACGCCGGGTGCCCACACTGAAGTTGCCGGAGCCAGGGAGAGAAGACAGCTGATGAAACCAGTGGTGGTGAAGACACCGCTGGACCGAGGGACAGGTAAGTGGCTGTATTTTAAAAGCAGCTACAGTTTTTGTAGCTGCTGACATTTATTTTTTTTTTTGTAGGTGGAACTCCGCTTTTGTGGACAAAAATGTCTTGATGTCAGAGGAGAATGGGGAGCCTGGGTCGAGAATAATAGAAAGGCAACAGTAACTCATATAACCACTCGTTACAACCAAGGTATGCAGAATACCACCTCTGTACATGCAACACATTGAGCCTTGAAGCAGATGGGCTACAGCAGCAGAAGACCACAGCGGGTGCCACTCCTGTCAGCTAAAAACAGGAAACGGAAGCTACAATTCACACAAGCTCAAAATTGGACAATGGAAGACCGCAAAAATGTTCCCTGGTCTGATGAGTCTCAATTTCCCTAGAGATGGTTGTGCTTGAAAATCCCAGTAGATCAGCAGTTTTTGAAATACTCAGACCAGCCTGTCTGGCACCAACAACCATGTCACATTCAAAGTCACTTAGAAGTGGCACCCGCTATGGTCCTCTGCTGCTGTAGTCCAACGTGCTGCGTGTTCAGAGGTGGTATTCTGCATACCTTGGTTGTAACGAGTGGTTATATGAGTTACTGTTGCCTTTCTATCATCTCTAACCAGTCTGCCTATTCTCCTCTGACATCAACAAAGCATTTTCGTCCACACAGCTGCCGCTCACTGGATATTTTCTTTTTTTCGGACCATTCTCTGTAAACCCTAGAGATGGTTGTTCATAAAAATCCCAGTAGATTAGCAGGTTTTGAATTACTCAGACCAGCCTGGCTGACACCAACAATCATGCCATGTTCAAAGTCACTTTAATCCCCTTTATTCCCCCATTCTGATGCTCGGTTTGAACTTCAGCAAATTGTCTTCACCACGTCTAGATGCCTAAATGCAAGGAGTTGCCGCCATGTGATTGGCTGATTATCAATTTGTGTTACCGAGCAATAGAACAGGTGTACCTAATAAAGTGGCCAGTGAGTGTATATAGCTTCAGTAGACAATGTGTGTATCTTGCGGCATTAAAGTGTTACTAAACCCACAATAGTAAAATCAGTCTGTATATATAGTAAAGCATGCTTGTTATAGTCACTGTGGAACCTAAAAGGTTAATCCTTGCATTGTGTAAAAATTTTGTACAGCATGATTGTATTGACATTATAGAGCCTGTTGCATTAAGAACAAACAAACACTGTTATCATGCATTCAGAATGTACCCCTTAATGAATAATGAATTCAGGAGGGGTGAACCAAGTTCCATATTCTCAATACTATTCTGCTTTTCCTTGCACAGACCTTATCCTAATACCGATTTTTAAATTTAACTTCACCTTGCTGCATTACATCTCCTCTACATGTGCACTCTGACCATTCTTATGTAATGTCATTCTATCACCATGTCCCCGTTGGGCAATTTGGTATGCAAATGTTTGGTATGCAAAGGCGGAAGGAGCACTTGGGCACTGACTTATCCCATGGAGAAAACTGTAGCAATCAGCTTGCAAGATTCAGCTAGTCAGAAAGTATAGGCATAGTCAGGCTCTCTTGTTGAGAGCTTTTGATAGCTCCCACAGTTCTATTAACCCCTGCTGCACCTGAATATTATGGCAGAGGGACCATGGAGGGAGAGGGGTTTCACTTAACAGAAGAGACCTCAGTACAATGGACACACCCTTTTGCTGCTATTTGTTTTTGCCTACACTTAGGCGTTAACATTCGTTTTCTCTCGATCTCACTGTGTCTGCTTGCCTCTTATATGCCTGCTCCACTCATTTTTCCCAATGTTTTCTCAAGTATTCACCTTCTGCATTTCCTGGCCTAAGATTTAGTTCCTCTGGTTCATCTTTTAGCATGCATGTTCTTTCTATCCACACTGTCTTCAACTTTATTTTTAATGTATGGAAGTTTTGTATCTTCTCATCCTGCCATACAGTACACTATACTACTGCAGACACAAACACGTGAATTTAGTGTGTTGGTACACTTTATTATGTCAAAGACACTGTGTAGGTCCTCTTTGACTTCCCTCATACTAGGGATTAGATTAAAAAGGCATGATCCTGCTGACTCCTTATTCTCATCATCTGCTTGTGATCTTCAGATTCCTAAAAATAAACTACAGTGCCTTGAAAAACTATTCATACCCCTTGAAATTTTCCACATTTTGTCAAGTTACAACCAAAAACGTAAATGTATTTTATTGGGATTTTTTGTGATAGCCCAACACAAAGTGGCACATAATTGTGCAGTGGAAGGAAATGATAAATTGTTTTTAAAAATGTTTACAAATAAATATCTGAAAGGTTTGGCACGCATTTGTATTCAGCCCCCCTGAGTCAATACTTTGTAGAACCACCTTTCACTGCAATTACAGCTGCAAGTCTTTTTTGGGTATGTCTCTACCAGCTTTTCACATCTAGAGAGTGAAATTTTTGCCCATTCTTCTTTGCAAAATAGTTCAAGCTCCATCAGTTTGGATGGAGAGTGTCTGTGAACAGCAATTTCAAGTCTTGCCACAGATTCTCAATTGGATTTAGAGTCTGGGCTTTGAGCCATTCTAACATATGAATATGCTTTGATTTAAACAATTCCATTGTAGCTCTGGCTGAATATTTAGAGTTGTCCTCCTGGAAGGTGAACCTCCATCCCAGTCTCAAGTCTTTTGCAGACTCTAACAGGTTTTCTTCAAAGATTGCCCTGTATTTGACTCCATTCCTCTTCCCATCAACGCTGACCATCATCCCTGTACCTGCTGAAGAAAATCATCCCCACAACATAATGCTGCCACCACCATGTTTCACGGTGGGGATGGTGTGTTCAGGGTGATGTGCAGTGTTAGTTTTCCGCCACACAAAGTGTTTTGCTTTTAAGTCAAAAAGTTCAATTTTGATCTCACCTGACCAGAGCACCTTCTTCCACATGTTTGCTGTGTCCCCCACATGGCTTCTTGCAAACTGCAAACAGGACTTCTTATGGCTTTCTTTCAACAATGGCTTTCTTCTTGCTACTCTTCCATAAAGGCCAGGTGAAACATGGTGCTGGCAGCATCATGCTATTTTGCAAAGAAGAATGGGTAAAAATTTCACTCTCTAGATCTGCAAAGCTGGTAGAGATATGCCCAAAAAGACTTGCAGCTGTAATTGCAGCGAAAGGTGGTTCTACAAAGTATTGACTCAGAGGAGCTGAATACAAATGCACACCAAACCTTTCAGATATTTATTTGTAAAAAATGTTTAAAACAATTTATCATTTTCTTTCCACTTCACAATTATGTGCCACCTTGTGCTGGTCTATCATATAAATTCCCAATAAAATACATTTACAATTTTGGTTGAAACATGTAAACAATGTAGAAACCTTCAAGGGGTATAAATACTTTTTCAAGGCACTGTACAAGTGTCATAGATTTCAAACAACTATTAACTTGTCTAGGATTGGCCAGCCCAGCAAAGAACTGGCTTATTGATGCTAAAAGTCTCCAAGGATTCCAAAATGTAACCTTTTTGCTGCCAGAGCCATTTTTGCATTATTTTTTTTGCAGATATGTTTTAGCCCTGAAGATTACATAACCCCCCCCCCCCCCAAACTTACCCTAAAGAATAAAATGGTGGTAGTTCCAATTTTATAATATTATAAGTGCAAAGGCCTAAGAAATGCACATTTTCTGTTAAACATTAACTAAAGTTAATTTTAGGACACACATACACAATCTAAAAATATTATTGTTTGGTGAAATATAAAAAATTAGGTTGCACTGAATAAATACCTAATATGTCAAGTCTTATAATTGCATGCATCCATCAAATGGGAACAAACGTCAGTATCATAGGTGATGATTTAAAAGCTCTTCAGGTCATCAGTTTAGAGCTATGCAGATGCTGTGGTGCTAAAATTATTGCTCTCACTCTGGCGTGTGCGGTGCTATGTAACTTATATTTCACAATCGGCGAATTCGTAGGTGCCCCTGAGGTGCTTTTGCATTCGTGGGGGGGTATGTGCTTGGGTGTAACTTTTTTTATTTTTTACAATTTTTTTAAATTCTTTTTTTTGTCACACAGTGGACAAAAAGTCCAGAATTGCCAGGAAAAGTGAAAAGGGGACCAGAAGGTAACGTCATACACATTGCTTCTGGGTCAGCAAGAAGAAGGGGAAGAGAGAGAATGCATATCTGCTTAACTCCTTCCCTCTACACAGCAGTACCCACTATCGTCTGGGGGGGGGGGGTGTGTGGGGTAGGAGGCGCCCATTACTGGGGACTTTTGTAAGCTTCCCAGCCGCTGGATCAATTCCATCTTACAGACATCAGTCAGTTTGTCATATATGCACACATTCCCAGTGTCTGCAGCTACCATTTGTAAACCCTCCCCCCCTCCCCCGCTGTCGGGTCTGTACGCATCTACAATGAAGAAGAGATTTTGCCAATTTAACCTGCATGGGAGGTGCTAGGAAAAAGCTTTGCTGTCCAAATAATATTAAAGTGTGACTACAGTTTGCCATTGAACATATGGGCAAAAACTAAGTCTTCTGAAACAATTTGCTGTGAACTTATAATTAAAAGAATTAAGGAATTATTTGGCCACAGTAACAAAAGGCATTTTTACGCATCATGCCAACTGTGATGCGTGGTGCTGGAAAAGTTATGGATTGGTGTTGCTTGCTGCTTCAGAGCCTGGGCAGCTTGCAGTCATCAAATCAGCTCTAAATTCTGAATCATGTTAAAGTGTACATGATAAGAAGTGGATTTGTCTGTCCAAATGTTAAAGTTAAACCAGTGTGACATTAGAAAATGCCAGCTGACACAGTCAAAGGCTAGAATACATTCCTTTGCCATATCCTTTTCTAGGGCAGTGATCCCACCAGGCCAGTCGCAGGATGGTCACACTTGCAGTAGCTGCTTATGCTAAGAACAGCAAGAGGAGATCATAATACCATCTACATACAGTCATGTAAAAAAAATTATTACACCCCATGTAAATTGTTGATTAGTTCAACATATTTGACCAGGCAAACAGTGTGTACAAATAAAGGTAATATAGCTGATATGCCTAAGAAGGTTCTCCTTTATTCAGATCACATTATAGCTAGCTGTAGTAAATTGCTTTCATCTGGACTTTTTCTGTAATGTTGAAGATGTTTTGTAGCTTACCCAAACTGATCTTCAGTTCTCATGAATATCCCTCACAACATTTCAATATGATCCAAATCAAGGCTTTGATTAGGCAAGTCCATACCCTGGTATTAGAACTCATGAAATGAGTTGCAAGTGGTTTGTGACTTTTCTTGCATGAACTGCCGATTTCCAATGCACCTACAAGATTTCAATGGGATTCAAATCATGGCTTTGGCTAGACCTATCTATATTACTTCTGTTATGGGTATTGAAAGATTAATTTCTGGTTCAGGTTTTCAACATCGCTTTCTGTGAATGGAGTGGTTGAATGACAGCATCTCCTACACCCAATAACAGAATGTGCTTTATTGAAAGAGTGCAGTAATACTGGATCTGTGAAAGACAAAGAAGACAGTAGTGGTCAGACGGGACACTGCAGGGATGATTTTTAGCAGAAGCAACCACCTGCTATATACAGCATATGGGATATACAGCATTAAAAATAACTAATATGTATGGTGCTGTATCCCAAAAAAATATACTAAACATCAGCTTTAAAGCTGAATTCCAGGGTAGGGACCCACAGGTTTGTCCACTACAGGCTGGCTGAAGAAAGCTACAGGAGATGGGTAGGGACAAGATTAATCACCCTACTGGAGAGAGAGCAGCAGTTACTGGTCTTAATACAGGAAGTTCCAGCACAGAGGCAAACTTTTACACTGGTTTACTTTCAAAGATCGGAAAAAAGATACCCGAAGCACACCAAGATCCAAGTAAACCCAGGTACACACGAGCTGAATATCAGACAAAATCAGCTGGTTCAGCAGAAACCATTTGACTTTCAGCCTGTGTGTACAGCTGCCTGTCCAACAAGTTGGTCTCACGATCGGCTTCTGTTTAACGGGCATGCTGGAAAACCTGCATCAGATCAGAGCTTGCAGCCAATGGCTGCATGCGCTGATCAGTAAGTTCTGGTAGGGGGCAGTCCCCCTGTCAGAACACATTAGCACTGTGGGAGAGATTGTCGCACTAACCTTGCTTTTGTTAGTACGGCGATCTCTGGGTTGAAGAAAAAAAAACTTCTTGGGTGTACTTGAACACACACGCATCTTGTATTTGGACAATATTTGCTTATTGTCCAAATACAAGAGCTAGCTTAGCTTTAAAGTGCTGTAGATGTAAACCCTAACTGAATAAGCTTTATTTTCTGAAGATCTGTGTATCATAAACATCTCTTGTAGCCTAATTGCAGCTACGTGCTGTCTACATGAACTCCAACAATGGATACGTGGCATTTCTCAGGAAAGGTTTCCTGATAACAGTAAACCATACCTGTGTAAAGTGTGTTGAAATTGCCACTTGTAGCTGGGAGTCTGCATGACAGGATGAAAAAACAAGAGGACAATTTGTGGACAGGGATAGAGCTTTGTCATCCCATAATAGGGAAGTGCCCTAACAAACAACTTTAAACACTCAAATGACCTTTTTTAAAAAATGTAATTGTGTTAAAGAACAAGTTTATTTTTAGTGAACTTGTATGATAGTAAATCACCCCAACACCACCCTGAGTGCTGCATACGGCAATACTTACCTTTGTCACCATTCTTGTAATATTCATTATGTGGCCCTTCCCAGTGCTGAATAGAGCTCGCACATAGGAATGGATGCCTGTTTAAAATTGTACAGTTTGTAGTGGTTTATGTGTGACTACTGGCACTCCTCATACTCTTGATAATTATTGTCACTGGAGTCAAAAGGCTTTCTGCCAAAGCTATCTGTTCTAGATAATGTTTTGCCACACCATGGAGACCAGAACAAAGATCTTATATCAGTTTAATGCTAATGTAGTTTGTAAATGAATCTTAGAATATGACAACATCAACAAAGATAGTCACCCAAAATTAATCCACCCCAAACCAATTTGTTTCATTGTTGATTAGAATCAATTTAATAAATCTATCAATAAATCTGTTCTCATGCTTTTGCAATCTCCAGTTCCCTGATAGATAGATAGATAGATAGATAGATAGATAGATAGATAGATGGATAGATAGATAGATACAGTAGATAGAAAACAGCTAGGATCGTACAGTAGAAGATCTGACTATATTTCCCATGAGATATAAAAGGCCTGTAGGTGACTCAGCCCAAAACTATCTACCCATAATTTTAGAAGTGCCATTTCCATGGGTTGTCAGTATACTGATCCCTTATATTGATGGTTAGTGGAGAAATGCTATTTTCCATTTGTGGTCAGTAGGAAAAGGACTCCCCCAAACAAAGGATCAGTGGTAAGAATGCCTTGTTTACATGGATGGTCAGTGTGGTGTCTTAACATTGGTGAGCATTGGGAAGAATACCTCTTTCAAACAGCTAAAAAGATAATTTCACTCCACTGACTGTTGGCGTACGTAGGTGCTGAAATTATGCCGACACTGCTCAATGACCCCCAGCAGCATTTGGCTGCCAGCTCTTGCAGCTAATCGCACCCACTCCCATTTGAGCACTGCATGAGCATGAGTGGGCACGATTAGGTGCAAGACCTGGCAGCCTTCCAATGCCTTCAATGGGGCTGCCTACTCTCAGCCAATCTTGGGAATCCCTGCTGGGGTTCTCAAAGCTAATTGCCAAGTGGGTGTATTTGCACACATAAATGCACCCTAAGGGTTTTCTCTCCCTCACCCTCTCTCTCTTCCTCTATTTCTCTTACAAATAGGGATGAGGGATGAATCCCTCATCAGACTCCTTCAGCTGTGCATACAGTCTAAGCTTCAACCATTGAAATCTGTAGAGGACATTTTTTTTAACAAAGCACTTAAAATTAGCCTGCTGAATACCAATTAAAAGAAGCTTACAGCTCCAGGTCATGGAATTATTCATACGTATTTTAACATATTTTCTTCTTACCTCTAGGATGGGTGTAGGCATCTTTTCAGACTGTGTTTTCTTCCTCAAAGTCAGCCATCCAAAGTCTTTACCATCCAAAGAAAAGAAAAACCTGAAGACCTGCATAATTTCCAATGGAGGAGCTATTTGCTTTGTTATAAATGAGAAGGTATGTGTAGCAACTGAGTGCATTAACAGTGTTTGTTATGTATAGATGATTTACTGCCATGGCCAGTGGTATAGCAATTGTGCTAGGAGAGATCCTGGGTTCATGTCCTCCAGTGGACAACTCTGGCCCTTATTTAAGAATTCTGTCTGTTTGTCCCAATTGCACAAGTATTTTAACATTTAAAGGATTAGTCCTTTTAAAAGTTATTTTTCAGCAATAGGTTGAATCTGGTGAGTTGTGTCACCCATCTGCTTTCTATATTTCTCTCCGGTAAGCTCCAATGGTGAGATCTCCTTACTACAGTTTCCAACTCCTTTTCTGTCCACCATACTATTTTGCTACTTCTGCACTGTTTACAATTTCAAGCACTGTTGCCTCCACAACTTGATGAAGCAGCATACTGCAAAAGGGAGGGTAAAGGGGCAGGGTCTGGCTCATAGTATATAATGCAGTACACTGGTTTTTGACAATAAAAACCTTTAGTACAGTGAAAAATGAGAGGGAAAAAAAAGTACCCTACATGCTTATCTATGACCTTAACTCTAGGACTGGCCCTAACACTAAACCTTCTCATTACACAGATTTTTAAAGCAAGTCTGCATTTTGTCCATGCAGGGTGAAGAAATTAGTTTGCTTTAATGCCTCCTCCCCAACAGTATATACTCTCCTTTCCTTAGCACGCCCACCACTCTGTTGCGCCTTCTGAAGTGAGAAACTGGAAGCCCCGTGGAAGCTTCTAGTTGCTGTAGTTCGGTTTATACAGGGATTTGGACTCCTTTTCAACCCTCCTTTGACTGCAATAAAAGCAGAACTAAATTGCAAAAAATTGTGGCCTCCAGGAGTTCTTTTCATAGTGTGTGAATAGGCTTATCAAATTACACACACTTACTTGCAAAGCACCCACCTTCAGGGATGTGATGTCTGTGTTCCCCCTCATTAACTCCTCCATCTTTTCCTGGTGTTTTTTTGGAATTATTAATAATTGCAATTTTTTCCCTCTCTGTAGTAAAGGAAAATTTACAGGTGAAGTAAGACTATAGTGGTCAAATATTTCTGTTAGAATGTAAAGCAGTTTATGGTTTATACATGAATTTCGTTTTGATCATAGCTGTTTGTCTTTTAGTGTACACATGTTGTTGCGTTAAGTAATGCAGTGCTGAATAGTTCCCAGCAGAAGAATATTCAGAAGCATTGTATACCAGTAGTGGAGCCTGATTTCATTTGGAGATCGTTCCAGGAGAATAGACTTGTTGAGGTGGGATTATGTGACAACAGAGCAATAGAGGTGAAGCAGGACCAAGTTAAAGGTAAATATTTTTGAATGCTGGAATGATATCCCCAGGCAAGATATTATAATTTTTATTATTCTACAGGATTTATATATCACTAACGTTCATTCAACTTTCATGCATTTGGTAAATACAAAATTCTTTCAAGCATTTCATAATGGAAACAGGATTTTGTTACTTAACATAAAAACTTTTGCTGCCAACTACAGGAGGATTGGACACAACACTGGCAAACAAGAAAACTTTAGGCCAGACCATGGTATAAACCATTCTACTACTAGCATGCAATTTTGTAGCAAAGCAATACAGATAATATGATCATATATCACACAAAGAGTCAAACCCTGATTTTACAGTAAGTACAAAAATTTGATTTTCTTTGTCATCCATTGATGGACAAATAGTCTTAAACTTTCAGGATGTCCAAAAGCAGTCTGAGGCCCAGGCAACACAGCATACCACTGCTAACAAGCCAAAAAAAATCAACAGGAATTAGGCATTGCCTGCAGATCAAAGAGCTGCCTGAAGGACCTTATGTCCGAACCCGGCATTAGATATGGCAGATGGCCACCTGGCAGACCTTAGAGAATGTGTGAATAGAAATGAACAGAAACAAAAGGGTGCAAAGGCCTAGTGCATTACAAAAAGTAAATTTATTGATAAAATAAAATCCATGAGTGTAAACACATTCCAAGTGACAGGGTGATCCTATTAAAGAAGATATAATAATATCAATCAGACTTGCCAGCTGACACGTTTCTAGGGATGGGCCTGCTTCCTCAGAGCAAAGCTAGTCTGTGTACCACATCTCCTCTTAAATAGAGGTATTCACTCTACACCCCTCCTACAAAGGGGGAAGGACTAATGCACAAGACAGCCACAACCAAGCCCCAGAGCTCAAATGCTTGATATAACCATAGTCAAAATAACTATTTCCTTTAGCTCCCCATTTTTACCATATCCCAAAAATCCACAAGGATAGGATGAACCCTCCTGGTAGACCCATCATAGTGGGCATTGATAATCTCACCAGTAATATAGGGTGCTAAATTGACCTTTTTTTGCAGAATATGGTTACACAATTACCCTCATATATGAGAGTCTCAGACCACATGCTAGATATCCTCTCTAACTATTGGTGGCAGGGAAGTTAGAAACGAATGTCATTAGAAATATCCTCCTTGTACAGAAACAAATATGTGTATGACTGCACTCAAAATCTCGAGTGTTAAACTATCTAAAACAAGAAAAAGTGTTAAAATGATACTATATAAAATGTATCAACAAAATATTCACTTTCAAAATATTGTGCAACTCAGTTCACAAACAATGTGTCCATAATATTTATTATTATTTATTATTATTAAATCCAATTAAACAAAGTCATTATTATCCATCACCAGGTGCAATTTGTGCAATATATATATATATATATATATATATATATATATATATATATATATAAATTTGTACACAAAATCACTGCATAAAAGTGTGACGTCAAAACACCCAGAGTCCTTCACCTCTTCAAGTATATAGCTCACCTCTTTCAACAACTTAAAATACAAAGTAAATATGTGTTCTTTTAAAAGGTAGCATACACAATGCAATCCACTTCCAGTTTTGTTGGAGCACTATGCAATCTTTAACAGCCAACAGTGGGTTAATAAATCCACTCTCTTCATTAGTGGTCTTGCAAGGTTCTCATAGTTCCAGGCCATTTTCTGACATGTCAAGAAACAGAAGGGAAGGCTTCATAGCGTAAAACAATCTATTATTTATTAATAAAAACTGTCATAGGTACACACACATTGCCATGTGTCATGCCCAACACTAAGGAGGCGTGCACATATACAAGTAAAGCTGTTGGCTCCAGCCGCAAACACAGGTGGGTCAAAGCGAACTTCACTCAGAGCGTGGCTCTGCCTAACATGTTTCGACATGTGTCGTCATCAGATCTTGCATCAGAGGCTAGAAGGTTTGACACAGACCACAAGATTATTTTAAAAAGACTCTTTTTTTGTTCAAAGAGAGAACTATTGAAAAAGCAAGTAAATCCAGAGCAACAATGAATTTGCAATTTAGCTTTGACACAAGTAGAAATAACATACTGTAATTGTAGAGCCATAATAACATGAAAAAACACATCCATAAGTTACACCCTACTACAGACCATAACTGACAAAAATGAAATGCACACAGCAAAATGCAAAGACAGGAGAGAATATGTTAGATAGGTCTGTCACTACCCCCAGGGTACACCAACCTGCCCATCGCTAGATCCACAGGAGATAGACCGGTTGTGTAGAGCCATGGTGCTCATGCTTTTTCAAACTTATCAGGACAGCCCTTGTTTTGAAAGACATTGTGGACCCAACCTGTCTGATCCACTCGGTACCCGTCGAGGATCAGGAAAATTCCAGCAGAGTAGTATAAGCCTACAGGCCTGGAATATTGCTCTGACAATAGCTTTTTTGGCGTGTGTTTGTATTGTCAGAGATAACAATATACCTAAAACACACTGTTTTGGATGGATTTGGATATTAGACCAAAAGACCTTATTTAGAATATATATATGACCCCTGCCCAGTAAGGATGAAGCTCAGAGCAGAACCATACTAAATATATCAAATCGCCATCAAAAACACACATTAAACCCTCCACAGGTAACTCTTATCTGCATGTTAAGAGTCACCATCACCCAAAATGGATCTAGAGTGTCCCTTTTGGGCAATTATTCAGACTGAACAGGACACCGGGCACCAGAATTGAGGATTTTGATTAGTAGAGGCCTCATCCTAAAGCAACAATTCTAGGATAAAGGTAACATAGAGATTTGATCAGTGAGGCCTGTAATAAATATGGAGATGAATACTTTGTAGAGCCTAAGGTGCACAATAAAAAGCACAAAGTACATCAGAGATTCCAATCTGGTTCTATTTAGTATTTAAGTCCAACAATAAAGCTTGTGAGATAAGACGAGTATTTCCGAAATATTGGAACATCTTGAAAACAGGGTCCCCTTCTCTCTGGTGTCATCCTTGATAGGCCCAGCATTGTTTTTAGGAAACTATAGAGATTTAAAGAGCCATATTGCTCTCACTAGTGTTAAATCTTGTAAGAACAGGAAACCCACATCCATATGGAGTTTCCTCTTTGACCAGAAGGGGAGTTTCCAATGTGGTTTTACCAACTATGGAACGTGCAAATATATTTGGCACAGGAAAAAAGTAGTCATAGGTATGGACACCCTATTCAGTGGTTCAACTGTGGTCCACAACATGTAATTTATGGCCTTCTGTTCACCTGTGGCCTTTTATGTGTGGTTCGTACCTCACGTACCCTTAAGGTATGTTTTGGGGAACACAGGAAGAATATCTTGATTGGTGAGAAGGTTTTTGGATTCACTGTTTGAGTACCTTAACACCTAGAAGGCTCAGTGAGGACGATAGTGGGTCCTACCCTGATACTCCATGAGTGATGGCCCAGTGTTTACTCCATGATCAATCTATCAACTGACCAAGTGATGAACCAGTTTTATGAGACATATATAACTTAACCAATTCTTATATATGAGCACCAATCTACAACTAGTAAGTCTATATAATTATTTTTTTAATACTATATATTATTTTACTATATATGTGTACTGGGTTACAAATACATGTAATATATATTAATTATATTCTATCTTATTTTATTTCGTATTAGTATCATTGTTTTCAGTAACGATCGTATTAACATCATGGAAGACTTTTATCCTAATTTTGTAAATATCTACGATTAGTTTACAATTCAGCACTCCAGCAACTCTCCTTTCCCAGCTACAGTAGGGGGCAGTGTGGTGCGTGATTCAGCACAACTATTAATAGAGATACCTCCAGATAAATGATGCAGCAAAGCCCAGTTGCAGGGGCCCTGAGGTGATGCTGCATCTGTCTTTGTGTTGGAATCCTGAAGACAAGATCAGCAGTCATGGGGGCTTCCTCCAACTATTGTCCGACAAGCCTGTAATGGGATTTCTCACCAGCAGGAGGTATGGTGAGGCACTGGACAGGACATGTGGCTAAGGCTTTCCGTCTCTCCTCTCTCCAAGCCAACAGCCAGAAAGTGCATTCATAATATATTTACAAGCTCAGACAGTAGAGGGCAGCAGATCTCTACACTGGAATTCTTTGTTAATCTGCAATATTTCATATTCATCAGACTAAAAGAATAAAAATATATTTATAAAAATTGTATTGTATCCCTAAGACCATAACAAATACAGTATATATCAGCAACTTCCAGTCTTCTAGGCTCTAATGTACACATAATAAAGCGGAATGTCATTTATATCAACTCTGCTTCCTATACCAGTGAGCTGTGATTGGCCCACAGCTATCACATGGTACCTGGGCCAATCACAGCACTCTGTACCATGGGATTAGCTGTAGCCAATCACAGATCACTCGTAATCACAGCTGTCATGAATGTAACCCATGCATGGCCGTTCAAAACATTGCTGTTACAATGAGGAAAATAGTAAAAAATATAACGTTAAAAACATTTTTAAATTTGAATACATTTGTGTCCCTGATCACCACCACACCAGTCATATGATGACACTTTACTGCACTGGTGACAGTATGTAAAAAAAAAAATATTTAATTTCTTCATTTTTAAAAAAATTGTCAAAAAAACACAACTTTAAAAAACTTGCTATGCCTCTTACTAAATACCTTGAACTGTCAAATTTCCAAAAAGGGGTAATCTGGGAGGGGGTGCATTTCTACTGTCCTAGCATTCTAAGGGACTCAAGAAATGAGATAGGCTGTCGATACCTCAGAATTGATCAATTTTCGTGATATATATATATATATACAGTTGCAAGAAAAAGTATGTGAACCCCTTGGGATTACGTGGAGTTTTGCATGAATTGGGCATAAAATGTGCTCTGAACGTCATCTAAGTCACAACAATAGAAGAACACAGTCTGCTGAACATAATACTACACAAACATTAGATGTTGCCATGGTTTAATTGCACATAACATGTAAACATTCACAGTGCAGGGAGGAAAAAGTATGTGAGGCCCTAGCTTAATGACTTCTCCCAGAGCTAATTGGAGCCAGGAGTGAGCCAACCTTGACTCCAATCAGTGTGATGATATTGGATGTGTTGCTGACAGCTGTCCTGCCCTTAAAAAACACACACCTGTTTTGTGTTTACTGGTTTCAAGAAGCACTGTCTGATGTGAACCATGCCTCGCAGAATAGAGCTCTCAGAAGACCTACGATCAAGAATTGTTGACTTGCATGAAGCTGGAAAGGGTTACAAAAGTATGTCCAAAAGCCTTGATGTTCATGTGTCCACGTTAAGACAGACTGTCTACAAATGGAGAAAGTTTAGCACTGTTGCTACCCTCCCTAGGCGTGGTCGTCCTGTAAAAATGACTGCAAGAGCACAGCGCAGAATGCTGCATGAGGTAAAGAAGAATCCCAGAGTGTCAGCTAAAGACCTACAGAAATCTCTGGCACATGCTAACATTTTTGTTGACACATCTACAATAAGGAAAACATTAAACAAGAATGGAGTACATGGGAGGACACCACAGAGGAAGCCATTGCTGTCCAAAAAGAATATTGCAGCACGTTTGAAGTTTGCAAAAGAGCACCTGGATGTTCCACAGCACTACTGGCAAAATATACTGTGGACAGATGAAACCAAGACTTAGTTGTTTGGGAAGATCACACAACACTATGTGTGGAGAAAAAAAGGCACAGCACACCAACATCAAAACCTCATCCCCACTGTAAAACATGGCGGAGGGAGCATCATGGTTTGGGGCTGCTTTGCTGCCTCAGGGCCTGGACGGATTGTTGTAATTGATGGGAAAATGAATTCCAGAGTTTATCAAGACATTTTTCAGGAAAACGTACGACCATCTGTCCGCCAACTGAAGCTCCGCAGAGGATGGGTGATGCAGCAGGACAATGACCCAAAGCATACAAGTAATTCAACAAAACAATGGCTGCAACAGCACAGAATACGCCTTCTGGAGTGGCCCAGTCAGAGTCCTGACCTCAACCTGATTGAAATTCTGTGGCATGACCTTAAGAGAGCGATTCACACCAGACATCCCAAGAATATTGCTACACTGAAAAGTTTTGTGAAGAGAAGTGGTCCAAAATTACTCCAGATCGTTGTGCAAGTGTGATATGCAACTACAGGAAACGTTTGGTTGAGGTTATTGCTGCCAAAGGAGGGTCAACCAGTTATTAAGTCCAAAGGTTCACATACTTTTTCCTCCCTGCACTGTGAATGTTTACATGTTATGTGCAATTAAACCATGGCAAGATCTAATGTGTGTGTAGTATTATGTTCAGCAGACTGTGTTCTTCTATTGTTGTGACTTAGATGACGTTCAGAGCACATTTTATGCCCAATTCATGCAAAACTCCACATAATCCCAAGGGGTTCACATACTTTTTCTTGCAACTGTATAAATATATTGTTCAAAGAAATTAAAGGAACACTTTTTAATCAGAGTATGGCATCAAGTCAATTAAACTCCTGGGATATTGATCTGGTCAGTTAAGTGGCAGAGGGGGTTGTTAATCAATTTAAGCTGCTTTGGTGTTAATGAAATTAACAGGTGCAATAGATGGGCAACAATGAGACAATCCCCAAAACAGGAATGGTGTTACAGGTGGAGGCCACTGACATTTTTTCCCTACTCATCTTTTCTGACTGTTTTTCACTAGTTTTGCATTTGGCTAGGGTCAGTGTCCCTACTGGTAGCATGAGGCGATACCTGGACTCTATAGATGTTGCACAGGCAGTGCAACTCCTCCAGGATGGCACATTGATACGTGCCATTGCCAGACGTTTTGCTCTGTCTCCCAGCATAGTCTTAAGAGCATGCAGGAGATTCCAGGAGACAAGCAGTTACTCTAGGAGAGCTGAACAGGGACGTAGAGGGACCTTAAACCATTAGCAAGACTGGTATCTGCTCCTTTGTGCAAGGAGGAACAGGATGAGCACTGCCAGAGCCCTACAAAATTACTTCCAGCAGGCCACTGGTGTGACCTTTCCTGACCAACCAATCAGAAACAGACTTCATGAGGGTGGCCTGATGGCCCGACATCCTCTAGTGGGCCCTGTGCTCACTGCCCAGCACCATAGAGCTCGATTGGCATTTGCCATTGAACCCCAGAATTGTCAGGTCCGCCACTGGCACCCTGTTCTTTTCACAGATGAGAGCAGGTTCACCTTGAGTACATGTGACAGACGTGAAAGGGTCTGGAGAACATTATGCTAGTTGTAACATCATTCAGCATTACTGTTTTGGTGGTGGGTCAGTGATGGTCTGGGGAGGCATATCCATGGAGGGACACAAACCTCTACAGGCTAGACAATGGCACCCTGACTGCTATTAGGTATCGGGATGAAATCCTTGAACCCTTTGTCAGACCCTACGCT
Source organism: Staurois parvus (assembly GCF_062004578.1). Taxonomy (NCBI): domain Eukaryota; kingdom Metazoa; phylum Chordata; class Amphibia; order Anura; family Ranidae; genus Staurois; species Staurois parvus. The sequence goes on from NW_028317846.1 coordinate 3,550,912, forward strand.
GGTGCAGCAGGTCCTGGGTTCCTCCTGGTGCACGACAATGCCCGGCCTCATGTGGCAAGTGTATGCAGGCAGTTCCTGGAAGATGAAGGAATTAATACCATTGAATGGCCCCACGCTTGCCTGACCTAAATCCAATAGAACACCTCTGGGATATCATGTTTCGGTCCATCCGCGCCGCCAGGTTGCACCTCAGACTGTCCAGGAGCTCAGTGATGCCCTAGTCCATATCTGGGAGGAAATACCCCAGGACACTATCTGTTGTCTCATTAGGAGCATGCCCTGATGTTGTCAGGCATGCATACAAGCACATGGGAGCCATACAAACTACTGAGCACCATTTTGGGTTGCTGCAATGAAATTTCAACAAAATGGATTAGCCTGCTGCATCATTTTTTCACTTTGATTTTTGGGGTGTCTTTGAATTCAGTCCTCTGTAGGTTGATATTTTTTATTTTTATTAAACGATGGGCCATCCTTATGTTCCTAACACATTATCCAGTCCATATCTGTATAGATAGCCAGCATGATATTTTTCCCCATTGAGATCTGATGTGTTTTCAAAGTGTTCCTTTAGTTTTTTGAGCAGTATATTTAAATATATATATTTTTTAATATATTATATTATTTTTTTTTACCAAAGATATGTAGCAGAATACCACCAAAAGAAAGCTCTATTTGTATGAAATAAATTGTATAAATGGCATTTCCGTACAGTGTTGCATGGCCAGGTAAAGTAGCATCGTACTAAATAGCAAAAAAATGCCCTGGTCATGAAGGAGGTAAAAGCTTCTAGATAACACATGATTTAATAAATATAATGCATGTTAAGTGTTCTTTCTAAGAAAACTTGTGAATGTTAATATTTATGTGTTTATTTTTTTTGCAGATGATAAAAGGGGTAGATTTCTGGCCAAATGTATGAAACACACTAAAAGTGACATTGGTGAAAGGTAATTATAAATTATAGTGCATGTAGCATGAATCTATGTATACTTCATAATGTAACTGTACACCCCCGCAATGCAATCAAATTCAATAGTGTTCACCCCAGCTTTGGACTAGGTTACACAGTGATATAGACTACAGCTAAACACACTAATGAATGGCATTGTGGGACTAATGAGTCAACTGCATTGTACTGGTATGTATACATTAGATGTACTCTCTGTGTTACCATTTCAGACTGTTCTACCCTACAGTCTTGGATTAGAGGAGCTGCTCCACCTCTGGATACGTCCGTCTTCATTAATTGTTTGGGTCTATTAATTTCATTAGCTAAGGTGATTAGAAATTTAGATACAATTGTCCAACCTGTGAGATCTTGCAATGACCATTCCTAGTAAATGCAGGAGAGATTATTGCAGGAATTTACTGGAAAAGTTCATATTGTGCATACCTTCATTCACCACAGAGAATAACAGGGTGCTGGTCTACATGGGTTGACATGAATAGAGTGAGAACAAAAGTGTCAAGGTGTGTCTTTAAGCAGACATGTGTCCTCTCTCACACAGGGATAACTAAGCAGTCCTTATTTCTTCATTTCAGGGATTTCGTAGATGATGAAGCATTTGAAGAGGAAGGGGATGAAAAGGAGCTTCCGTATGACACAGAAGTGGCAAAATACAGCTTTTTCCAAAAGGTATGCGCTTCATTTGATAATAAGCAAGATTAATATTGCAGAATTGTGCTGCAGTTCATTCTGACTAACATTGGTTTAGAATACTGGCTGCCTCTGCTGTTTTAGGTGACAGGTACACGTTACACATAAATAACATTTTATTATGCATGATTTTTTTTTTTTGGGGGGGGGGGGACCATACAAATTTTCCTCACCTTGTTAAGGCAATTAATTAACTTATTTGTTTACCCAACAGCTATTAGAGCTCATGCACATGAACAGTTTGACACACACAAACATCTATTGGGAAATCATGGTGTTTTTTTGTTCCTGGGGAGCTGCAGGTGCCACATGCAGCCAGTCATAGCACATATGTACCTGCTTGAAATAGTCCTCCTACCTTGGTATGTACAATTAAATTAGGTGGGTCTAATACAGGGTTCATCATTTGATTGCCAACATCCCAAACATGTACCAAACATGTTCCCCTTTGAAATGTACTGGGACTTTTAAGGCAACACAAACAAAATGGCTTAACAACTTCATGTCCGGACACTTTTACCCCCTTCCTGTCCATGCCAACACTGTACCCATATGAATTTTTTAGCAATTTTTTGAGACAGATAAAGTTTTATTTTGGTGGTATTTATTCACCACTGGGATTTTTATTTTTTTTGCTATATAAATGAAAAAGTCAAAAAATTTTGAAAATAGGTGTTTTTCTTTTAAAATTTTGCAAATAAATAATATTTCATATAAATCTTGGCCAAAATGTATTCAATTATCTTTTTAGTAAAAAAAACAAAAACAAATTAGTTTATAACCAAAAATGTTTACATTTTTATTTTATTTTTTTAATATTAATATTTATTTTTTGGGTTTTTTTTTTTACATACTGTCACCCTAGCAGTACAGTGTCACCATGGTGACACTGTACTACTTGTAGGGGGTGATGAAGATTTTTTTTTTACACTGATTGCTTTTACACCCATAAAGGATGTAAAAGCAATCATTTCTCCTCTCTGGCTGCATTCTTGCAGCCATTGAGAAATACTATGTGAGCTGTGATTGGTCACAGCTTGTCACATGGTACAAGGCTGTTGTGAATAGCCATGTACCATGTGACCCCTGTGACCATTCACAGATTTCACACGTAGTAAGCAATGATGTCAGAAGTGACATCATGCTTACTACTCTTCATGTGATCACTGATTGGCCAATCAGTGATCACATGATCAGGACCTCGTACAGAGGTTCCGTACGACGATCGGTGTTCCACTGTGTCCGGAGGACACAGCGGGTACCGGATCGTGATGCTGCCCGCTCCCAGGGAGCACGCGCAAGCACGGGGCGGGGAGGCCGTTTATAAATGGCCACCCGCCCCTGCACTGCCACTGTCTGGCCGTTTATATACAACGGCCGGACGGGAGGTGGTTAAACATATGAATTATTTTATTACAAAGACTTGAAAGATCATTAGATTAACACATTGTGCAAACATTAAAATCACACATAAAGATAGTTGCAAAGGAGCCTGTTAACTTGCTGTAAGATATGGTATATTGTTTTCCCTCTTCTATGAACCAAGGGATGGAAGAAGAAGGGCGAGTAGACTTCAGCTAGGTACACAACGCGTTTCTGAACACAGTCTTTCTTCAGGGTAAACTGAAGAGGGGGGATGGCCAAGGAACAGTAAAATCAGAAAAATATATCCACGTTACATACCATCCAACTTCTTTGTATGGATTAACTCGCCACAATTACAAAAAAGCAAAAATGGTCTCCTGTTAATGTCTTCACCATCAACACCTCGATGCATCTAGGGCTCGATGGAAAAATAGATTATAAAGATATGTCCAACACAGGGTGATTACTGTGAGGAAATGTCCAACGTTCCCAAGTGCCACGTCCTATTCAAACTATTGGAGAAGAAAAAGGGGCCATTTGGTGGAATTTTTAGGTACTACAACATTGATATGCTTTATTGAACATACATAGACATACAACAATTATTAAAATCCTCTGCAGAGAATGTACTCCCACAGTAATTGGAATTGTACACTCAATGCCGATACAAATCACATAGGTACATATGGTATTGATACATTCCACAACAAAAGTATACTGTAACCCGGTATAAGTAAGCTCCGAGGAGCAGGGCCCTCCTATCCCTCTTGTATTGAACTGTACTGTTGCTGTATTGTCACCCGTTATATTGTCAAGCACTGAGCAAACTGTTGGCGCTATATAAATCCTGTATAATAATAAGTTTGGAAACAGATTTTCTGATCTCAATGGTTGTAGTAACTCGACATGTTTCACAATATATTGCTTCTTCAGGCGTTAGATTTCTACATAAAGAGAATGGTATAGATTTGTAAACAGCATTTTGTATTGACCAGTATTCATCATACAAGACAATGGAATAAATTGTCATACCTTAATCTACAGTGCTTTGAAAAGTTGTGGATGCCCAGACCCTTCTACAGGGTCAAACAAAAACACATGAACAGAGGGGAGAATCGTAACTCATGGAATAATATGGGCATCCCAGTTGTAGCTTGAGGGCTGGAAAAACTTTAAATGCATTGAGACAGAGGCTTGTACATCCAAGACCTAACACCCAACCACAAGCAAACACAGTATATGGAGTGCAGTATAGTGAGGAATGCAAAGACCTGTACATCGGGGATGACAAAACAACCTCCCCAAAAATTAATGGCCCATCATAGGAAGAAAAATTCTACAGGTCAAGAGTCAGCAGGGACATCCTTTAGAGAAGTGCACATTATGGACAGAGAGGTGAATTGGTTCACAGGAGGCATGACAGAGATTATCTACATCAGGCCTGAACAACCATCATTGAACAGGGTATGGGCCTCCAGCACCATCTGTTGTCCACATTCATTGCCATTTTAACATCTCTACCCTTGCATTTTGACAATGATTCACACCTTAAGCCATGAAAATGGAAGAAATAACACATACAAAGCCTTCCTGACATCAAGGAAGGAATTATATAACTAGAACAGGATGGTTCCTTATTTTGTATACCTCCGATCCTGTTCTTGGACAATGAAATCTGCCTTTTCACCATGAGTATAATAAGGTATTGGTGCTACCTGTGTAGATATAAGTACTGGGGTAATTTCTTAAAACTTGTTAGAACTGAAGAGGTGGCTTAGATAAGCTGCAAAATGTCTTCAACATTCCAGGAAGTGACTAACTATGATTAGAAATCAAACAAAAATTTAAATTTTTATTAAGTAACTCAAAATCCAAAGATCAGATTCCACAGTTTAGACTTTATTTGCAGGGCAGGTTCAAACCTAACCAGTTATTGAGTGAAGAAATAGCTCTTAATGATGACACTCTGAAATGCGTGTTATTGTAATATGATTCCTCATAAATTATCAAAATATGAAATATAGTAAATGAAAATGCTTATGTATTCATTTTGTGTCATAATTTTAGGGTGAAGAGATGGCCATTGTTGAATTATTCTGTTTTACTGAACAGTGTCCCTTTCCATTTAAAGTATCTACAGTATGTGGAATACCAGGAACATCTGAGGTATAGTATTTATAGCATAATGCTCAGAAGAAAATTGGAGATTCTGGTATTGCTGCTTTCTTTAGATTATTTTTCATTTGTACATTGGAAAGTTGTTTGGCCAGTTATAGATGCACACTTGGGCTTGTGTGGAAAATAGCTTGGGACTACTTTTCATGTTCATAAGTTTTGGCCCACGCATGTATGCAGTCTTGCTGAGGAAATGGGGAAAGACCTATAGCTATCTTCAAATCCCTGCAAGCTCTGTATCATCACAGGACTGTGGGATCTTGCCATTTATCCCTAGTCTTATGATGTTGTACACATTTAACAGGTAATAAAGCTGAGTAATATTTGGTGTTATCTTTCTATAAGGAGATTCCCTATTTCTGGGTGAGATAAGGTGCCTTCTAACATGCCAGATTGGGTTTTGATTATGTTTGTTTTATTTGAAAAACAAAAAACTGAATACTGAAGTGGATTTTAGACAGAACATCATATGCCTCTTGAAATTGGACTGAACAGTTGGTGGAAATATGCAATGCCAATTTAGTGCCATTTGGATGTGTCAAAAAAAGGTTGTGAATTCTGGTAAGGAGTTGCCCCAAATTAGGTTATTTTTGGAGCCAGACCATTCCTCTTTATATACAGTATTTCAGTAGACACACAAGAGAATACTTTTGGGGGCCATACTATACACAGTGTTATTTAGAGATTTATAACTGGAGCTGCTTCTGTTGCCATACAGGCTTTGTTCCCAAATGGAGGCAGAAAGTAATGTATGGTAATTAATTGCACTGCAAGATATTAGAAATGGAAGCTGGGGAATGCTAAAGCTGCAAAACTTTGAGGACATTAGAGTGTTCTTAATGACCCTAGGTACCTGTTGGTTCTGTAAGAAGGAGTTACAAATGGGTTCAATCCTTTTAAAAATTTTCTGTTATCCAACAGGGGATATTGCAAAGAATAAATAAAAGCTTTGTTAGGAAATTAAAGTGATAATGTGTGTGTTAAAATAAAAGATTTTATACTTACCTGCTATGAGCAACAATGTGCTTCTTTTTCCTCCAAGTGCCCCCTTAACAAGCCGTCTGCTAAGGGGGGGCACCCATGCGTGCACATCACATCACAAGCCAGGCTGTCTGCATTCATAGACACACACAGTACCTGAAGGCCATGCCCACACTCTCTTCTCACAGGAGTTTGTTTGACAGACAGCAGCAGGAGCCTATGGCTCCCGCTGCTCTCAGAGTCTCCTGTGAGACCAGCAGGACATAGAGAAGTGGTGTTGCAGCCGAGCCAAAAAAAGGGCTCTCTGTGCTCTGCTGTTGGCTCCTACTGTTGTCAATAAATTCCTGTGAGCAAAGAGCAGGGTGCGGGGCTGAGCCACGCTGTCTGTGTCAACAGATGCACACAGCCTGGATCGGTATCTAGCCCCCAGGTGTTCCACTGTATCAAGCAACTTGCCATGGGGGCACACAAAGAAGGAGAGGAGTCAAAAGCAGGTACACCTGCAGATGAGGTTTGGGGCCACCCTGTGCAAAGGTGGAATGGTAAGTATAACACATTTTTTTAGAAGAAAATGTCTTTACTACCACTTTAGGATGAAAAAACATTTAGACTTTACAACCACTTTAATTTTTAATGTACTATGTGGTTCAAGTTAAAACCAGATCTTCTTCATTTGTGTCTTGAACTCTCCCCCTCTCAGACAGTACAGCCATAAGTGGGTGGATTTCAGCAGCACCACTAGTTATATCTGTTCACAAAGCAGTGGTCAGGATTTGGTGTGGGCAGCTGCTGGTTGATGAGCTACAGGGTAATGAATCAGCAATGACAATTCAGACGCCATCCAGCTGCATTGTCCCCCCGTAACAGGAATCTGCATTAGATGGACTTCAATAGAGCCACGGGTATTTAAGGGACTAAGAGAAAATGGTAACTGCAGTTGCACTTTAATGGGAGGCTATAGCATTTTTTCTTAAAAAATGCTCCTATGAAAAAATTAAAAATACTAAAGCTCCTCTTTAAAATACACGTGCTTGTAAGAAGTGGTGAAGGAGTCATGTTCTATATTGCACAGTGTTATATTTGAGCAGCGAAGGAAGGTATTTTTGATTCATGCTAACCATACTGCAGTTTTATCACAAAGTCTTATTACGTGTTTTATGTTTTGTTTTTTTTAATACAGAAAGAGTTTAGTTATAACCTAGTTGATTGTAGTGAGAAGGCTTGCAATAAATATGAACAACGAATGAATGATCTGAAAAGCAAAGGATTCACACAGATCAATAAAATTGAACCTGAAGCAGAATTCTTGGCTTCCCAACCTCTGCAAAAGGTAATGGCTTTGTATGTCTTAAAGTATCTGCATAAATACATTTCTGACAATTCACAATACACAGTTAAATGTTTACTTTATTCAAAAAATCTTGATCTTTCATTAATAAAGAGCAGCCCTTAAAGCGGAGCTCCAGACAAAATTTAAAAAAAGAAAAGTCAGCAGCTACAAAAACTGTAGCTGCTGACTTTTAAAAAACAGACACGCTCACAAAAACTGTAGCTGCTGACTTTTAAAAAACAGACACTCACCTGTTCTTCGAACCAGCAGTGTCCTCACCGCAGCCAATTTCACTGGCCATCTTCTCTCCTTAGCACCAACATCTTAAGTGTGGGCACCCGGCTGTGACGTCGCAAGCTGTCACAGCCGGTTCCCAGTATGATCACGAGTAGCACTGCACATTGTGAATGGTCCCATAGTCTTCTGGGACCTGTCACATGTCCCAGAAGACTACGGGGAGGGAGGGGGAGGACAACGTCCTCTGCCGATTGCCTATCCGACCGCAGCCGAAGTGAGAGTGGGTACCTGTCAAATTGGGTACCCCTTCTCCCACCCGCTCCCCAAAGGTGCCAATCTTTATCAGGAAGCTGGGGGCGAAGCCTTAAAGCAAAACTTCCCCTTTTGGGTGGAGCCCCACTTTAAGATCCCAACAAATGAATGTGAAGAGAAGGGAGAGGGAAACTGAATGGAAATCTCCCCAATGGGACACAGATTTAGGAAAAAAAAAAAAGGATGGGTTATAACCACCCAACCTCGTTACTCTGTTGAAAGGGAAAAAAAAATGTGCCTTCAATTCTGTTTTAATTACAAAGAGAAGAGCATGATGCTGGACCAATGCACACAAACTGCTTCTCAGGCACCAGGAATTTACTCCAGCAAATAAATGCAAGTGATAACAAAACAGAGATTGTACTAGTCTGGTGTAACTGGAGAAAGTGCAGAGAAGGGAAACCAAACTCATAAGAGACATGGAGGATTAGCTGAACTGAATTTACTCTCTCGAGAAGACGCGATTATAGAGGAATATGATCGGCATGTATAAATACATAAGCGGTCCAAAGGGCAAGGGGGCACTATTTATGTCTGGAAGAAAAGAGACTTAACCTCTACATATGGAAAGGCTTCTTCACAGTTAGAGCTGTAAAAATGTGGATTAGGCTCCCTCAAGAACTAGTTCTGGCCAGCTTAATATATTGTTTAAGAAAGGTTCTGGATGCATTTCTAAACACATAAAATATAACTGGATATTAACATTTATAGGTAATAACACAAAAGATTGTTGATCCAAGAAATATGCAAATCCTGAGGGATCAGGAAGGAATTTATTTTCCTCCACTGGAGAAAATTGAACCATGCTTTAGGGTCGGTTAAAATCACAACTTCTGCATTTCAGATGCATTTCTGCATGTGTGTTTTTGATGCGTTCCAGTGCTTTTTTTCCCCTCTTTTTTCTTTATCCTGAGGACATGTATGTTCTGAGGCATTTTGCCACGTTCCAGATGTGTTTCATATAGAAAAAATCAACTGCTCTACTTTTTATGACTGTACTGGAACACACTGCACTGGTGTGAACTAGGACCATTGGAATCCATGTTAAACACTGTCCATGTGTTTTTGATGTAGAATAAAAATTGCACTGGATTGCAACTGGTGTGAACCAGCCCTTTTGCCTTTCTCTGGATCAACTGTGGGTATACAATTCTGTATATGGAAGTTTCTCTTTATTCTATTTGTTTATTTTTTCTATTGGCTGAACTAAATGGACTTTTATTTCATTCTGACTAACCATGTAACTATGTAGCCTTCTGAAGACAAAATAGATGAGAGCTCTGTCAGTAGTAAATTGATGAGTTTTAAAGTTGAGTTTGAGTTTAAAGTTAAGATATATGTGCATGTAACCAGACCTTTAACTACCTATGGGCCATTGGATGCCTAGAACTAGAGAATCTTAGTCCAGGGTAACATGAGCTGCTAAAAACTAGTTTTTAATGCAGTCGTTCACCTAATAATATAATCCAAGGTGACCACTACTCATGTACAGTAGCACAGACTTAGCTATATGCCAGTGGTCTCCAAACTTTCTAAACAAAGGGCCAGTTTACTGTCCTTCAGACTTTAGGGGGGCTAAACTGTGGCCGTTGGGAGAGAAATTGTCCTGGCATCAGTGGGAGTAAACAGTGCCCCAGTGTTGGTGTTAGTAGAAGGAATAGTGCCCCATTGCTGGTGTCAATCGGAGGGATAATACCCCATCATTGTCATTGGGAGAAATATTGCCTCAGTGTTGGTGTTAATGAAAGAAGTAGTGCCCTATTGTTGGTGTCAGTGGGAGGAATGGTACCCCATCATTGGCGTCAGTGGGAGGAATAGTGCCCCATCATTGGTGTCAGTGGGAGGAATAGTGCCCCATTGTTGTTGTCATTGCGAGGAATAGTGCCTCATCATTGGTGTCAATGGGAGAAATAGTGTCCTTTTATTGATGTCAGTAGCAGGATAATGCCCCATTGTTGGTGTCAGTGGGAGAAATAGTGTATATTATCAGTGGGAGTAAAAGTGCCCCAAGGGTTGGATTAACGCAAGCAAAGGGCCTCATCTGGCCCTTGGGCCACAGTTTGGAGTCCACTGCCATATGTCATTGTGCATGTGAAATAACAATAGGACAGAGATGCTTCTGTCCTAGGATTCAGACACATACAAAAAAGCTATGGGCAGCTACAGTAAAGTATTTTACCTCCTTTTTTACTAGTGATCACCTACCCCATAAGCTCCTTTTGCAGCTGAAAATAGACAGCTGGGGGAGGAGTACACCAGTACCATGAACATCTCAGTGAATGGCTGTGCAGATGGAGGCATGTGAACAGAAGTCTGATCGTTGGAGGAGAGCACATTAAGTTCCCAGCACAGGCAGCATACTGACCACACACTGCCATCATGCCTATTGTAGTCAGTTTTTAATAGGAAATCAGAGGAACTGGCAGGAACACCAGGTGTTTCACACAAACAAAGCCATACAAAGAGAATAGGATAATTTTTAATACAGGTACATAGTACAGCAGGCACGTATCAGGAACATGAAATGTTGGGTTTCCATATTTTTTAAACTATTGGAACAGAGGAACACTTGCCTAATAGTCTCTGCTTCCGGCCTGAATGAAGTACAGTGATCATATGCATAAGCATATGATCAAAATTTAGGCAGGAAAGTATAGGTGCTATCAGTTCAGGTAAAGAAGTTTAATAGAGTGGTGTACGCCACATAATTGGTTAAACAACTGACTACCAATTTTGGTAAAGAACTCGGTTCTAAGTTGGCCATAAAGAATTCTGACAAAGATGGTTGTATTAGAATATACTTCATAGTAAACATTTCTGTTCTGTCACCACAACAAAAGGTGCTGCTGGGAGAAGCCTTGAATGTCACACAGCTGTCCCCAGAAGTCGGTGGATTTGTGGAGTCTATCTGGACAGAAGCTCAAGGACATCTTAAGTCTGTACTGTCACTTTCGGTAGAACATATCAGCCTCAATGATGTAAGCTGACAACTATAACTGTTGACATCAATTACAACAACAATGAATGTTATAATATAGTACATGTTTAGTTGATAGAATGTGTAATTTAAAAGAAAATCCCTCTCATAATTCTGGTACAATTTGTCCATATTCTACTTTGTTATAGGTCAATGGGACCCTTGTAAAAAGACTTCAAACACACTCACCTACCATAGTGAGATAAAAGCTGCTTTTTATCCTTAATACAACAGGGTATCTTTGGTATTTGCATGATGTTGCACAAGGTGCATAGCAGGGACAGTTAGCACTGCCTTGGTCAATTGTATATCCTCTTGTTACAGTTCAGATAAAGTGACATGAGATGTACAGTATGCTGATTAAAGAAGGCATGAGGAATTATTTTCCGAAGTGGGTACTGCGACCACTATCTGGCTTTCTATTTTCCATGTGTACGTGTTTAAAATAATGGCATTGTGAGACACATTTTTATATGCATTCTGGGTTGGAAAGCTTAGGCAGAGCAGATGAAATCCTAGATCATACCTGAAAAATGGGTAAAATCTCAATAGTAAATCATGAGTATAAGTTTCAGAAAGGAGGATTTTGGCAGCAGGTAATACATTTGACTCACAAAAGCATGTCATTGTTTTTGGGAGGATGACCTTAACTAATAATTTCATGCAGAACAAGGCAAACAAAATTCTCTACTTTGCACGTAAATCCTTTATTTACACCAGACTACAGGAGTCTGACTTTAGATGATATAGGGTCCCTGCATGATTACATTGAATGTTTCCTACAACTGATCCCTTGTGCTGGAGATCTGGGGAATCTGAGGGTACACTGTTACATGTGTTCTGGCAAAAAAGTATGTAAACTGGTCCAAGAGCTTATTGATTTGTCATTAGATGACAACCCTGCAACCTGCCTATTGTACTTAAAGAGGAACTACATTGTATCTGAGCACCACAAAAGAAAAACACTATTTTATAATTTTTGATATTTAAAATATAGCAAACTCACACATCCATCCATGCCTCCATACATTTTTTGCTGATAAATCAATTTGAAAAACACTCCCTAGCATGTCTGACCGTGGTAAGTGAGTAAGGGCAGATAATTCATGTAGCAATTACTTCCTGGAATCCATCTGCCCTTAGCTAAGGCATGCAGACAGGAGGGTGTGCTTAACTGAGAAAACCCCTCCTCTCCTCCTGAAATCTCCTGGGATATATGCCATCATTTGCCTAGACATTAAAATCAGGAAATAACTAAAGAACATGACTGAAGATGTAAAAAAAAAAAGTTTAAAACAAGTAAATTCAATATAATTTTCTATCTATTTACTAATTCTAGCAGCATAAGGATTAAAAATAGTCATTGTTGGGAGAGTAAAATTCCACTTTAAGTTCCCTCCCAAAAAGAAATATTGACACTCCTTAGTAATTTACTTACTAAATGCGGCAAGGGCTTGCATACCAGCAAAATGGAAAAACACTTCTGCCCCCCCCATGGTGTCAACGGATTACTGCAGTGAAAGATTTAATGAAAATGGAAGACCTTACATTGTCCCTCAGAAAACAAAATGAACACTTTCCTAAGACATGGTTTTACTGGACACAAGTCAAATCAAATTCTCAGTTAAGTATAAAGAAATCCTGGAGGCCTATCCCCCAAAGTAAGCAGAGGCACTTGCGGCCAGTACACTGCACCTAGGAGTGCCCTCCCAGTTTATATCCCTTTCTACAAGTTACATCCTCCCCTCTCACGTTTTTATCTCATTTTACCAAAGAAACCCGGTGGGATCTATTTTATACCCCAGCGAACTTTGGACAATAAACAGTACCACTCAGCAAGATTCACCAAGCTCACTACCAGATGACTTCCTTACATTTAATGATACTTATGGATATCAGTGCAATTTATGTCATGAGAGAAAAATAAGTTATTAAAATAGTATGTACAATTAGTACCTCCCGGCTCTCTCTGTAAACAGGTATACAGTGGAAACTTAATATGTCGGTACACATGACTGCCTGGTGGTTTATTATAAAAAAAAAAAAAAAACATTTAACTTTGATATCTTCCACATGGGCAGCCAGGGGAGTGGTATAAACAGGCAGCTGAGCCGTGCTTCGTAACCACTGCATTTTCTGGTTGGCTGCATTTTCTGGCCTATCCTGCCCCCACCTGACAACTGTACATGTATTTTGTACATCAGCCCATCCCCTCACAGTTATTACCTTTTGTATCTCTTGACCCTCCCTCTTAGATTGTAAGCTCTAATGAACAGGGCCCTCTGAATCCTCCTGTATTAATTTGTATTGTAATTGTACTGTCTGCCCTTATGTTGTAAAGCGCTGCGTACCCTGTTGGCGCTATATAAATCCTGTATTATAATAGTAATAATAATTTTCAACTTAGAGCTGCAGAGTGTAACAGAGGCTATGGCAGTGTAGTGTAGCAAACTCTATGCATCATTCAGAGCATAGCAGAGCCATACAAAGCAGATTGCTTACACAGCACACAGTAAAACAACACACAGTTAACCCTTTGATCAACCCAGATGTTAACCCTTTTCCGCCCAGTGCCAATAGTACAGTGTCAATACTTTTTATTAGCACTGATCACTGTATTGTGTCACTGGGGATGTCCGTGACACCAAGTCAATTCCCCCTAGTGTCAGAATGCCCACCACAGTCCCGCTATAAGTCGCTGATTGCCTTCATTACTACTAAAAAAAAATTCCAGTATATATACACTGCCATTTGTAAACGCTATAACTTTCACGTAAACCAATTAATTTTCACGTATTGGGATTTTCTTTTTAGCAAAGACATGTAGCAGAATACATTTTGGCCTAAATTTATGTCAAAATTTGATTTTTTGAAAAAATTTTTACTGGACAGGTTTATTAGCAAAAAGTAAAATATATATAGTTTTTTTTTTCAAAATTGTCGGTCTTTTTTTGTTTATAGTGCAAAAACTAAAAAACGCACAGGCAATCAAATACCACCAAAAAAAAGCTCTATTTGTGGGGAAATTTAATTTGGGTGCAGTGTTGCATGACCACGCAATTGTCAGTTCAAGTAACACAGTGCCTTATCGCAAAAAATGGCCTGGTCAGGATGGGGAGTAAATCCTCTGGAGGTCAAGTGGTTAATAAGAATATCGCATCTGGATGGTCATATGGACAATCAGCTACCATTGGCCCATTTGATTTACCCAAGTTATATTTCCTGTACACCCATAACCCAGTTTTCCTGTGTTATGTGTTATTAATATTATTGCTTTGATAGTTGGTTTAATACCCTTCACTGGTCATTGCAGCTTGAGGTACTCTTGTGGACTCCCCTATATATTATATCTGTTGATAGCGCAATTTTGCATTTTTTTCTATAGTGAGTATATACATGGTATAAGCCATTCTTGGGGATTGTTTGGACGAAGGTCCACAGCTCCACTTGGCCAGGGAACTTTTCCTTTAGGGATATACGGTATTCTGTGGACTGTTTTGTAAGCATGAGCAGTTGATGTCTTGATTGGTTGTTTTTAATGACAGCTTTGTTATTTTCTAACTAGGTGAGCAGTGGAGGTATTATTCCTAGAGATTTTGTTATGTTTTTGTATTGAATTGATAAACTAGTTCCAGTTACACTGTCTGGTCCTCTTTAGGTATTAACTTTTTTTGGGACATCCCTTAGTCTCTGTATTTAAGATAAAGAATAGATACTACCTTTTGATCAGACCAGGGTGCTACCATTTTCTTGAGATTATATGCTCATGAAGCCTACAACCTCATCCAAATCGAAAAGGGTGGTGAGTGGAGAACTGATTTCAGCACTCCAGGTAGTCACTGTAAATATCTTATCATGGCATTTGGCTCTGCAATACCCATGCAGTTTTTTCAGAATTTTGTTGTGATCTATGGTCTTCTCTATGTTAGTGTTGTGGTACGGAATGGATGATATACTGTACTGATTTAATGATCACTCCCCTTGAACAAATTAATATTGTGCTTCAACACCTCTGAGAGAATGGTCTATATGCTAAGTTAGAGGACTCTTGGAAATCTTATTCCTGAGGCATGCAGTTTTGAAGAGACTGAAGAGATACTCAACAGACCCAGGTTTGACTTTTCCCTCACCTACTGTACTGGGTTAAAGAATACTAAAGCAGATACCCTGTCCCATTCCTTTGACTCTGGGAACACTGAACTGGAATCCTACCAAAATTGTGCCTGCAACTCCAGTATGTCTGAAAGGGTTTTCTTCCTGGGGCAGTTTGTATCTAAGGCTCTCTGGCCACGTATCCTAGCTTGGGGGCACACCTCTTAGGCTCCATCCACATTGGGTGTTTTAATTAGGCTGGTAACGTCATTAGCTGTGTAAAGTCATGTTAAAAAGCATTTTTGCAATAGCGTTTAGCTGCATTTTACTGCTTTTTTTTTGTGTTTTTTCGCATTTGCGGTTTTTAGCATTTTTTTTCCCAAAAAAACCCCATTTTGCTAAAAAAAAAGTCCAGAAACGCCGGTTTGCCACGATTTACCGGATTTTTCAGCATTAGAGCCTTTTTACAGTTAAAAAACTCCTCTAGAAACCCACAGTGGTGTCTTGATGCCACATTTTATTCCTCTGAGGTAATCTCGTCAACTCTGCATTCAGGAAGTATTCTTTCTCTGATGTTCTGACAAGCCCTGTGTCATCTCCTTAGCTTACCATCCACAGTTCAGTGGTCAGATTGAATGCATCAGTTGGTGCCTTGAACAATTTCTTTAGTTTTGTCTCTGCTGGACAAGACAATTGGATAGAAATGCTTTCCTGAGCAGAGTTTGCCCACAGCATCATGTTGACAAGTCCTTGAGGTTAAGTTGTTGTTTTTTTTTTTTTTTTTTTATTTACAAAATGCCACCCCCTGTTTCTGTTAATTTTGGGAACCCTGCCACTATATCAGTTAGAGCCAACTTTGAAGACGTTTTGGAGGAGGCTCAAAGATATTTTCTTAGTTCTTGTAAGTTGGAACAGCTTCCCAATCTTTGGATTACTAGTTTATAACGTACTGTGTCCCTCCTGAAACATGTCATCCTGAGCTGGTATTTCTAGAAGTCTGCTCCTCTACTCCTGTCCTGGGGGACTATAAGAAGGATTACAATGTGATACCTCTTATTATTTCTAGGCTGCTTTGGGGAAAACGTCATCATTTAGTCTGTGGTCCTGGGTCTTTATTCCGATCTTCACTCCACTCTGTTGATGATGAATTTTCACAGACGATTCCCCAAGAGTCTAGGGGATTACATTCCTAGGTAGGACCCTAAGATGTTGGGTGCTGTCACAGATCAGCAAAGCTGTTCTGCATTTCTGTACATTCTCTTTTGCCTTGTAGCTACAGCCTGCTTTGACCCACAGGACTGGGAGATTTAGAGGTGACCAGATTCCACCTGCAGATTGATAGCTCAGCTACACAGCCAGTCCCCACCCAGTCCATTCTAGTTTATTTCAGGTACTTATATAGCTCTGTCAATTTACACAGCAGTTACATATATATTACACATTCACATCAGTCCCTGCCCTCAAGGAGCATACAAGGCTTCTGCATTCCTGTTTTTCTGGTTACCCACTTTGGCTTATGTTTGACATTACTGACAGAAGCACCTGTTGGAAATAATGCGAAAAATGTGAAAAAAAGCAATGCAATCACCACAACTAAGGATTAGTATGCTGCATTACATAAAATCTTTGTTCCTAGGCTTAGGTGCGCTTTACGTTGGGCACAGGCAGGAGATGGCAGGTGGTATTAGTATGCAGTCACATAGTCACATACAGTCTTTTGCTATGAGTGTGCTTGTCTGTGTGCACTGGTAAACCTCATCTTTCTGCATAGTTCAGGGTGGTCACAGCTTTGTTTATTTGCAGAGTGCTGTGCTGAGGATGTCCTGAGGTTTTGGCAAACCAGGCAACAGTCACATATTGCCTACACAAGTTTCATGGGCTTCTGGCTTTCATATTTTATTATCTTCATTTCAAACAATGAAGGTATTAAATAACTTTTGGTTTTCTTCAATGGGAAATTCAATTAATTCCATTTCTTCTTTGCAGGTGAGTAAAGCTGAAGGAATTCTACAAAATATGCGCAATGCACTGAACAAGGATGAAGATGTTCAAGAATTGATGCAAGAGTTTTACCAATGTATTCCCCACAGGCTAGGAAAACAAAGACACGTTGACAAGAAGTTTTTGACAGCAAAACAGGACCTGTGTCAGGTAAAAATAAGGGGCATTTATAGCTGTGTTTCACAAGTGAATAAAAGTGTGTGTCAGGGTAATAAAAGTATCCTGTTTATATTTCCAATACATGTCCATTTCCCTGTTTCATCCTTTTAAAATGGCATACCTGTTGATCCTGCCAGAAATCCAAATGAGCTTCTAACTGTATGTACCCTCTGAGTCTGCTGCACTGAAATCTAAAGCAGTGCTATTAGCCCTGCCAGTTTCACCTCTGTGGACTACAGGACACCTTCCCCCTGTTGTGGACAAGAGAGTTCCTTTTTCCTTATCCTACTAACTTCACTTCTATCTTGTATCTGTGACAGAGATATTTCACTACATTATTTGGGACATTTAAAGAAAAACTACACTGCAACAAGTTCTGTGATGTTGCTTCCCCTTTGTGCATCAGTTGCAGGCTTTGAAGAGTTTGTCTCACTCAGCTATCACAGCAAAATTAAAGAGCAATGCTACACACTGTAGAATCATACCTTATAATTTACACAGTATAGCTAGTTCCCAAACACTGTTCCTGCCCTAGACCTCACTCCTCTGACAGATTTCAACCCAGTTGGGGTTATTTGTAGAGGTGCCCTTATACACCCATACATCAGATAGCCGTGGCCTAAGGCGGGAACTGTCTTTGGAAGCAAGCTACACTAAATAAACTACATGGTATTATTTGTATAGAGTGCAGCATTGTTCTTCACTTTTATTACATTTTTGGTAACACACTACTGTGAAACTCTATTATAAAATATTTGTTAGCAACCTTGAAATAATATTCCCCAGCTCTCCTATTGTTATTCAAATTACTTGGGCAGTACTACCTTTCATATGGAATCAGAAATACAATTCATACTATCAGTGTAGCTAATCATGTAGTTAATTAATACTGCAATTTTTTGCTTGTTATCCTGAGACTGCAGTTCTTCTTTTGGGGAGTCTAAACTCTGCCACCTGAAATAAGCTGAAAGGCAAAACTTTTTTTCGTTTTTGGATAGAGTAGAGGTTAATTAGAACCCCTGTCAGGATTTAATTGATGTTGTACCCTGTTAGGGAGGTTCACCCTGTTTATTTGTAGTATTTAGCATTATCAACAAAAGTAAAAGAAAATCACAAATTATGGGTTGTCCTCAGAACATAGATCCCCCGTTGCCATGCACAACTGCTGCAATTTACTTCATGGTCCCAGGAAAGCAAAGAGTTCCCAAGAAAGCCAAGTCCCATTTGTTTTTTTGAATGGATAAAAAATGCCTTGATTTGTCAGTCATGTGATTCAGCTCTCTTCTTATTAGAGAGTGTTACCATACACTCTACAACATTGCATCCAGTTTATGAGGTGTAAAATACAAGCACTGTAGTGTCCTGCGGAGAATAGATAGCAGTATCCAGTCTCCATATTAAATAGCCCCCTTAGAGTGGTTGTGGACTGATGACAGCCATTGGAGTTGTTCAGGAAAATTTACATTTTGCTGAACACCAGGATGTCCTTTTACATGGTAGTTTATTGTGACTAATGATCCATCTAAAAACTCCTCTATCTGATAAATTTCATAACATAAGTGGCAAGGTCATGCTGGTTAGTTGTATAAACATGAAGCTCTGTGCTGTATTCACTGCAGCTGCTTTTTAACCCCCGTCTACCACTGTAATATCATTGTTTCAATTTTTCTTTCATTTTCTTTAAATTTCTTGCCAGCTTATAAGAGACATGGTTAACATTAGTGAGACAAACTCATCAAAACCCCACCCAAGCTCTGTTGGAAAGTACCGGGCACTCAAGTGCCGAGTGGAATATGTGGATCCAAAGACAGAGGAGTTCCATCGGGTCAAACAGGAGGTTTTGAATAATAATCACAGGTAAGCGACAAGCAAAGAAGCTGTCTGTCTGCATTAGTTTATCATATTATTTATCAATATCCCTAGGTCACTAATATGGAACATATTAAAACTATAGTCGTTATTTAAGGTGTGTGTTCATATGTGTGTATCCTGCATAAAAAAAAGTCAATCGGTGGTTAATATAGATTTGGGGATCTATATAAAGCAGTGTTATGGCCTTACTATGGCTCTAAGCCTGTTTAAACTAAAAAAGTTTTTAACCTCCCTGGCGGTATTCCCTAGTGTAGCTCGGGGTGAAATTTCAGTACCAAAAGCGGTATCCCCGAGCTACACTCTGGCTTACCCTGCAGCGTTGCTCAGGGATTCCCTGCAGCGCTTACCTTGTCCTTCGCTCCCGCGATGTCCCTCCTGCAGCATCCCCGGTCATCTCCTCCAACCGATGCTGGCATCCAGCTTCCGTGTTCCGGTCCCTGTGACGTCGGGACGTATGGGCGCCGGAACCGGCGGCAAATTTAAAAATTTTAAAAACTGTCATTTTTTTGTAAACGAATATTACATAGTATAACATTGCTGTTTCAAAGCATTTCACATACATTTTGTCCCTAGTGCTTTGTCCTGTGCCCTGCCTGCATTTTGACTGTTCTTTCTGCCTGGAAACTTAGAAAAGTCCATGGCGTCCAAAAAGCGTCCTTTTAGGTCAAAAGTAGTTTAAGACCGGCTAGAGAACAGCGATAGTAAATCAGAACCACTTGCAGAATTAAGTGATAATGATTTGTGGTGAAATTCGTCATCAGACACTGAAAACTATTTTGCGACTTTGCTCAGTGATGTGTGAACTTGGCTCTAGATATTTCAAATTTCAGTGTTTTTGGTTTGATTATATTATTGAATTAAATTTATTAATATTATATTATTATTTTTTATAATTATTTATTAAATTATAATTTATGATTTCGTGTTTCAAGTTTTATCATATACGGAATGTTTACTAGACTCTTGTTTGGACAGATTTCAGTGAGTTATTCCTAAAAATTACAGGCCTACAATAAAAAAACTACATATTTCCATGCAAAGAAATAATCGTACCACCAGGGAGGTTAAAACCTAGCAACGTGTTTTACATCATACAGGTGCAACCAAATGCAGGTGTGTTCCTGCACATTATGTGTAGGGCAGCCCATTCATTTCACTGGGCTGCCGTAAGCGCAAGAAATGCAGAAAAGAAGTCCCTGACTCTCTTCCAAAAATGCACAGCACCATGTGGTTTAGCACACGTTTGCAGATGCATGGGGGTGCCATTACAGATGATGGCATTGTAGTACATCTGCTAAAAGGCAGAGTGTTTCTGTGCCTGTCAGGAAACCACGCTCTTTTTTGTGTGTTCCCGACACAAAGGTGTGACCCTAGCCTTAAGCTGGCCATACATTATTCAATTTTCCTGTACAATTTTCCTTTAGGTTACCAAAGCCGTATAATGTGAGGTCAAATCTAAACTCTTTCAATTTGTATGCAACCAGCTCCTTGCACTACATAGTTGAAAGTAAATCTAAAGGAAATTGAATAAGAAAGTTGTACAATGTATAGTCAGCTTGAGAAAGGTTGTAAGCATAGTCAGTATTTGTCGTTGCAAAAAATCGTTTGTACGGTTCTATGGAAAAAAGAGAACATCACATTCATTCCCAACCAGTTTCATACACTTATTTGGCTGTTTATGATTTCGGTTTCTCTGTAGGATGGCTTTTGTGCTTGACGGAATATTTGCTTGTCTATGGCCCCCTTAAAGTACCAAAGCCTATTCCTCCATTAGGGTCATATACAAAGTAAATTGGCTCATTTTTGTATTTCCACAAATTGATCAGTTGTCACTGGTTGTTGTTTTAAGGAATTCTCCCACTAGACACATTAAAGCCCAATTTGAGACAAAACTTTAGTGGTAAGTCAAGCCAAAATTTTTTTCCCCTAGTTTTGGCTAGATTGAGGCAGAATAATAACTCCTAATTTTTATTGCAGTCCAGACGTCAGTTAGGGTCTCCATACACATTACAATCTGACCATACAATCTGTGTACAATCAGTTTTTGATTTGACAGAACTTTGTAATATGATGACCTACCTAATCTATCCATGAAACTTTGTATGCAATCGGGCAGACCATTGCATTACATAGTTGTTTGCACAATCTCCTTTAGATTTAACTTCTAGCAAATGAATATGCTACTTTATATTGTATTCAATATAAATTCCTTTTTACTTTTTTTTTTTAACTAGAATTGGTCAGGTTTTTACTGTTGTCCAGGTCCCTATTGCGGACGTCTGTCCTTACTACTTGTCCTGCTGTCACAGGGACAAAGACATAGGTAAAAATTATTCAATGGGGTCAAGAACAGCAATGAAAACTTTACAAAAAATATGTAGTCTCTGCAAGTCTATCCAAAACTAGATAAGAAAATTTTTGGCTGGATGTAGTCTCCCCAACTTGGAGAAATCACACACACAGTTTAGTAGGTTTTTTAATTTCTTGTTTATTGTAATCTGATTACCAGAAGTAAGTTGTTTCAGGCACTAGTATTCAAATAACACACTGTGGATGTTCATACAAATGCAATAGAACAGTCATAAAAGTGTTACTAAACCCATTACTACTAAACAGCAAAATCAGTCTGTATATGCAGTAAAGCATGCTTGTTATACTCACTGTGGAACCTAAGGGGTTAATCCTCTGCATTGTTTAAAATGGGTGTTTGATCCTGTCTTTTCTGACCCTCCCTCCTTCCACAGTCTCTAATCCATCTGCTAATAGAACAGAGCCTTGGGGGCAAGCTGCACATGCTCAGTTTGGTGTGTATTGCTAGAGAGTTGTTGTTTTTTTTTCTTGGGAGCATGCATGTGATCAGCACAGACCAATCAGTACTGTCCAGACAGAAGGTCAGGGGTCCTGCAGCCAAATAGGACAATCAGGGGAAAATGAAAACTCCTCCTACAAGATTTAACCAGTGCTCTGCTGGACACTGATATAAGTCATAAGACTGCTATATACCGCTGATAAGAGAAGTTATTTAGCAGTTTATATTTACTAAAATAATAGCATTTCCATGTTTTGTGGACTGTGGGAGCCCAGATATAGTGAATGGAGGGTCATGGGTTTAGTAACACTTTAATGGCACAGTGTTGCAGCAATGATACACTCAGTAAGGCACAGTGTTGCCGCAGCATATTATTTGGCAATAGCACAGTGTTGTAGTAGCATATTACTTGGTAATGTGGTATAAGACAGCGACACTATGCTGTTGAAGAGAAATTCCAATACCCAATTGCTGATCAGGGTATTGGAATTTCTGTGGAGAAGAAGAGGTGACCTTGCACTGACCCTACTTGATCAGAAACCTCAGCCTCAACCCTCTCTGACAAATGGGGTTTCTGCTTTTATCGCGTAAGGGAAAGATGGGAAGCGCTAGAATACTGTCCCAGGTAAATGTATAAAATATAAATGTAAAAATTATTGGACCAGATGAAGTAAAATACAAATATGGCAAGTGGATTAAATTACACTTTTAGACATCCAAAGGGGACACTGGTCAATTAATATTCCAACAAGACAATGTAGTCCATGGCTCATGAATCAAAGTCTATATACAAGTCCATGGGGGCTGTGGAGCAGATAGCTGCCAGCTGTTAAAAACAAAGCCTCTCTGTAGAAAGGGATACAAGTGGAAAAAGAGCAGTTCTGATCTCAGTGTAGTATTAAAGAGATATGTTTAATCACACCTGAAGCCTGAGGAAGGAGTGCGCATGCTCAGAACACCCACCAGTCAGTGAGCTTGCTCCTTTCTCTCTGCCTCTGGTAACATCACGGCAGACGGCTTCGGATCCCTTGGAGTCCTGGACACCACCAGTGAGGTCAAGCGGTCCGCGGACCACAAGGCCTACAGTGCCCGAGGCAGACTGAGTCTCGAGGAGCTAATTATGTTTATTGCAAGCCATAATTAATCTCTTTTGAGTTTTTTACTATATTGATTAAACAAATCTTTTTAATACTACACTCAGATCAGCGCTACTGTTTTTCCACTTGTATCCCTTTCTGTTCCTCACCTATCCAAATGCACAAGGCGTGCCCAAATGGTGCAGACATCCTATGGAGTTCCACACCTTAATGGTTGCCAGAGGTCATCAGAAGTTGCAACATCCAGTCAGACAGCTGCAACCCTCTGTAACAAGTATGAGATCCCTGAAGGAACAATTTTCCTCTAAAGATCCCACTCCTTCAGTATAGTGGAACAGCATCACTTATGGGATGGAGGCCAAGTTGCACCTACCTACAGTATAGGCTTAAAGTGGTTGTAAACCCTCTCATATACCCAGTAAAGTGAATAGCCTGACGTGATACACAGAGATGAAACAAATCCTCCTACATACGTTTTACTTGATTATCTGCAGTTTTCTCTTTTCTACTTCCCTTCAAATGGGCTGATTTTAGGTAAAAACCTTCTGCATTTGTCAGTATCACAGAGGTGGGGGCAAGGAGCTGCAGTCAGAGCTCTGTGAGAGCTGATTGGATGAAAAGGACACCCCCCTCCCCACAGCATGTTCTGTATAGACAAGCTGCCTGCTGAGCTCCCCCCCACTTCTCCCCACACACATTTATCTCATGTGTCAGGAAAACTTCTCAGGAGTGACTCATGCTGATAACAGAGGAACAAAGCACCAGAGAAAAACAACACTTAGAGCTTTGGAGAGAGACAAGTAAACACTGCAGACATATTATTATTATTATTATACATTATTTATATAGCACTAAAAGGTTTGCTCAGCACTGTAAATTATAGTGGGGGACAGAACATGAGACAATACAGCAACAAAACAAAACACGAGGGGGTCAAGGGCCCTGCTCTTTCGAGCTTACAATCTAGGCATAAATGCTTTGTATCGATTTCATGACTAAGGAATCAACTACTTTAATATAAGAAAATGAGTACAGTAAACTAGTTGCTGTCTGTTTAGATCAATTAATTTTTTGTGTGCTTACAGCAATTGATGTTTCTTAAAGAAAGAAAAATGACAAAGACAAGAACAGCTATCTAAAATTTGACAAGCTGGAATAACATTGGCTTATTGTATTATTGTTGTCAATAGAGATGTTTTGTTATAGGTTGGTGACATGAGAAGATAATAATTGGAAATTAAAGGTTCTTGTTCTATGTTTACAGCAATGAAGAGTTTCAGATTCTGCGTGTGTTCCGTGTCGGAAGATTAACAGAAGCCACTAATTTTAGGAGTGATCTGGGCAATGTAAAGTCTTTGCTCCATGCCTCATCACCACGCAACATTGTTGGGATTCTGTCCCGGTAAGACAGTATCAAAGTTCTGTGAGGTGATGTAACAGTTACTGGCAAGCTGAAGGGAAGTAAAATATTTAAAGGACAGCTGTATTTTTACCAAAACGTTTGCTACTCCAACCCCTCTGTGCTGTTTCAGAGTGGACTTCCTCCTTTCTTTACAGTCTGTTCCAAGAAAATCTCTTTAGTGTTGCTTGGTATATGGCCCCATTCAAGTTCACAGGGACTTTGTGCACTGTCATAGCTGAAAAGTTTTTTTGTCACACAGGCTGTAAATGCTGGAGCAGACTGTGACTCTGCAAAGGAGGTAAGTAGACAGCAGTGATATGGGGAAGGAGTTAGGGCAGTTTAGCTTAGGGATATTAAAGAGGTGGGATAGCATTGGTTGTCTTTTTTTAGTTTTATTTAGTTTTTTTTCCTTTATTTTCACTTGGTGATCCAGCCAGTAACACACTACCTACCATAGAGTGTCTCTGAAGGAAATTAATCAAATTTATGATTCGGCACTTATATTGATGGCAAGCTTGCAAAATATTTGTTTTTTATGATTAATCATAATTAATATTAAAATGTTTGAATGGTCACCTTAAGCCAATGATATTATTTAATTCTTCAGTAAAATAAGCTGAGATATAAGTTATAGTTGAGACAGAAAAATAAGAGTTAGTTAAGCTGAGACAGCTGAACCAGCTGAGGCTGAGTAGCTTATATTAAGGCATAGCTGGTTAGAAGTCTCTAGTAAATGTCAAGGGTATTAGAAATGTACATAATGTATTTTAATAGTATCTGTGTGTATTTAGTATGATTTATAAGTTGCTAATATTGATACATATATAGATTAGTGATTATACATTGATATGTTGTAAAGATACGTTCTTAAGTTATATTATCATTTAAATATGATAGTTGAGGTTACATCATCAGCATATGTACCTGTCCATCAAATCTCCATATATAGCATCCCCTCCCTTCTATGAAATTGCTCTGCTAAGCAGTACTGATTCCCATACAAGTTCTCAAGATCCCAAGCTATGACTTGTATTGTCTTCATAAAAGACCATAAGGGAGTCTGACAGGGTTGCTAACACTAACATTCATACACAATAACACACACACGTCTGAGAACAATCTGAAAAGCTGGAACAGGTGCATGCTGTAAGACAAGAATAGTCACTTCCGTCTACTTACGGCTTCTTCCCAAAGTCTCGAGAAAGACAAGGAGAACATGGAAGGTGCACATGGTCAGACAGCCATGACAATAATGGTGACTAATCTTTAAACTTCTGCTTGATATTTCTGGTTTTATCTACATGGAACTGTTCATGATATGCTTTACATTGTTATTTTAAGCCATTGTGTGATAGAATAAAATCACACTTTATTTTTTATTTCAACGGCTTTTTCATTCATAATCGCCTCGACACTAAAGAAGTATTATATGTGTCTAAAATCCAACAGTCTCCGCTTGGGATGGAGGAGCAATGGACACACCTTTGGAAAGAAGCACTGTTAGTCTGAGGAAAGGGCAGTGTTATATGTACTAGCAGATTTAGATGGACTTGACCAACAAATTAAAGCTGATCGCCAGATAAAACTTTTTAAAGTGTTACTAAACCCAGGAGCTGGCATTCACTATATCTAGTCTCCCACAGTACATAAAATATGGGAATGCAATTAATTTAGTAAATATAAACTGCAAAATACCTTTTCTCATTTTCTCATCAGCAGTTAGAGCAGTCTTGTGACTTCTATAAGTGTCCAGCAGAGCACTGGTTAAAGCTTGTAGGAGGAGCTTTCATTCTCCCCTGATTGTCCTATGAAGCTGCAGGACCCCTGACCCTCTGGACAATGCTGATTGGTCATGTACTGACCACATGCACTCTTATAAGAAAGAAAAACCCTCTGTAGCCATACACACCAAACTGAGCATGTGCATCTTACCCCCAAGGGTCTGTTCTATCAGCAGATGGATTGGGTACAGTAAAAGAATGGGGGGATAAGAGAAGATAGAATCAAACATCCTTTTTACACAATGCAGAGGCTTAACCCCTCAGGTTCCACAGTGAGTATAGCAAGCATGCTTTACTGTATATACAAACTGATTTTACTGTTGTGGGTTTAGTAACACAATAAGCAATTACAATAAGCTGTTTTTCCTTTTAGAGATAAAGGTTTTACATAAATTAATAAAAGTTGATCATTGTATGCACCCCTGTCAGTGGTACATGGTTTCCCTTAACCCTCTAATTGCCACCATTCCTGGGCAGCTTGTAAGTTGAAAATAACAGACTTGCTGGCCAGATCACCAGGTGGAAATAAAGAAAAGAAAGCCTAGTACAAGAAAATGTATCACACCATGCAATATAATATTTTTTTCCTGGGTTTAGTGCCACTTTAACTGCTATCTGGGGCTCCCCTCACTTGCTGACACAATGGCAATGGTTTCACCAGTCAAGAACACAAAGAACAAGTCCCTGTTGCAAGATTTCCTCTATATTACTTTCTGGTGAAGCCATTGCCAGCAAGGGAGGAAGTGAAGTGAAATCCCTCTGACGGTTTCTGACTAGTGGTGTTCAGCTAAACACCAACTCTGGACAGAGAAACACTCTGTGCTGTGGCTGCATACAAACTATAACGTTTCCTGGGGCCAGTTTGTGTGCAGCCAAACCTGTGCAGAAAAATTTACTTTGTGTCCAGGGTTGGTATTCACTTGTAACCATTCGGATGAGCAGTTACATGCAGACAGCAGTGGCATCTACCATTGATTGGCACAAAAAAATCTGGCAGCCACCACTGACATCTGCGGCAGGTTGCACACAGTGTGTGAAAACAGCTTTTACAACCACTGGCAAGAATCTACTGACACTATGCCGTCAGCTACTCCTGACCACACATATTCGGCTGTCTGAATGAAGCCTAACAGAACCAGAGCAGTAAACAACAGACAGGGATTCTAATCCTTTTCCATTCTACACCTACACTATAAATGTATACCTCTACTTTATTACCGAAAAAAAAAATTATGTTTCACTCTGAACAGTGCTGCTACATTAATCCAGCTTTCCTGGCCATAGGAGAATTTAAAAGAACACTGTCATTGGAGAAATATGTAGGCTGCCATTGCTGCCCTCACAAAAATGTTATGTGCTTGCTGTCCCTGGCTTCAGTACTTGCTAAGTCACTGACCCTGAGCAAGAAAGCAGATCACATGTGACGTCACTTGGAGGATACTTATTTTGGGTCAGTAAATCAGAAAACATTGAAGCCAGAGGTAGTCAGACAATTAGCATTTTCAAGAAATCAGAAACAGTAACATGTGTTCTTTCATGACAGTATCCTTCACTCATGCCTGAAGGATCTATGCACTTCAAATGTGTGCTATAAGAATCCATGGGCTTTGAATGTTTTGCCATCGCTTCACTTGTCCCTAGATTTACTTAATTCCTGTACTTTTCCTTCCTTTTATGTGAGGTCTAGACTCTGCCAGATTATTACTGTGAGTACTCCATCTTAATATGTTTAATCCTCTTGTGTTTTCTTTACAGTGGATTGCTTTTGCCCAAAATAATTGTTGATGAATTTGGTTTGGGCCGGACTGACATTGGAAACCTTGGCAGTGGCATTTATTTCAGCGACTCAATAAGGTGTGAAGAATCATTTTACTCATTGGGATGCATCTTCCAGACTTAAAGTAGAACTATAGGCAAAACTTTTTTTTTTCATTTTGGATAGAGTAAGGGAGGGTTATAACCCCTGTCAGTTTATTGTTTGCCATCTGTGTCCCATTGGGGAGATTTACCTTCACTTCCTGTCCCATAGCCAAAACATGAAGGGAGAAAATCCCTGCAAATTAAGGGAATTCCTTGGGGACCCCCAGGTCAGCAGAACTAATGTCCCTATTGAAAAATTTCCTCTCTATTACTTTTCTGGGGACAACCCAAAATTTGCGGTGTCTCATACTTTCACTTTCAATAAAAATGGTAAACACAACAAATAAAGAGAGTGGATTTCCCTAGTGAGGACGCTGACCGCAATAAAAACCCACCAGGTGTTCTTATCCTCCACCCTGTCTAAAACAAAAAACATTTTGCCTTTAGTTATACTTATAAAATCTCTTGATTACAGTTTTCCTCATTAACAAGGAGGGCTCCTGTTCTCTTTTTTTAAATCGGTTGTCCTTTTACCTTAAAGTGAACCTAAACTTAAACATTACCTTAATTTTATTTGTCACAGTATTTCTGGGGATGGATTATGAGTAACAGTGGGCTAAATTTTTACCTGTCCTAAAGAAAATAATGTATGCTTCCTCCGATACTACTCACAACACTTAAAAGGGTTGATTTACTAAAAATGGAGAGTGCAAAATCTGCTGCAGCTGTTCATGTTCTAACTTCAGCTTGTTCAATTTAGCTTTGACAATAAAACCTGAAGCTGATTGGTTTCTAGGTAGAGCAGCGTTAATTTCTGTGACGAAAATATTTATTTTCAGCATAGTTTTTGTCAGCTGCATGTTTTCAGTGACGGAAACTAAACGAAAATTAAATTTGAATTAAGTCAGTTGACAAAAACTATGATGAAAATCAATTCCAATTTTCAGTAGTCAGCTAAAATCTCCAGTACATTTTAGTCAACTAAAATCTAATGGGTTTAGGTAAATTGTAATGCATTAATAAAGCATTTCTCTAGAATTTCCAAACTCATATACTTCTAGAGTAAATATCTAATAACATGTTTTTATTTATGGTATTAAGGTTTGAACATGCACTATAGACACAAGTTTAGTCGTTGTGATATATAACGCCTTTAGAAATCAAGTTTCGTAAACATACAAAAATATTGCTTTTTTACATACAGAAGTGCAACTTTAACCCCTTGGCGCCGACATAACACAAATATGCGGCCTCACAGAACTGGGTTTTTTCTGTGGGGCCGCATATTGGTACATCTGTCTTAGTGCTGGCGTGCTCCCAGCTCACAGAGCAAGGTTGTCACTGAGAGCCCCATTTACCACCAAATGAAAGCCCAATTTGTCCTGAAAAAAATAAGGTATAATTCACCTAGATTCACCTAGATGCCCAAAGTAGTTGTGATGATACAGTCAGGTCCATAAATATTGGGACATCAACACAATTCTAACATTTTTGGCTCTATACACCACCACAATGAATTTGAAATTAAACAAACAAGATGTGCTTTAACTGCAGACTGTCAGCTTTAATTTGAGGGTATTTACATCCAAGTCAGGTGAACGGTGTAGGAATTACAACAGTTTGCATATGTGCCTCCCACTTGTTAAGGGACCAAAAGTAATGGGACAGAATAATAATCATAAATCAAACTTTCACTTTTTAATACTTGGTTGCAAATCCGCTGCAGTTAATTACAGCCTAAAGTCTGGAACGCATAGACATCACTAGACGCTGGGTTTCATCCCTGGTGATGCTCTGCCAGGCCTCTACTGCAGCTGTCTTCAGTTCCTGCTTGTTCTTGGGGCATTTTCCCTTCGGTTTTGTCTTCAGCAAGTGAAATGCATGCTCAATTGGATTCAGGTCAGGTGATTGACTTGGCCATTGCATAACATTCCACTTCTTTCCCTTAAAAAACTCTTTGGTTGCTTTTGCAGTATGCTTTGGGTCATTGTCCATCTGCACTGTGAAGCGGCGTCCAATGAGTTCTGAAGCATTTGGCTGAATATGAGCAGATAATATTGCCCGAAACACTTCAGAATTCATCCTGCTGCTTTTGTCAGCAGTCACATCATCAATAAATACAAGAGAACCAGTTCCATTGGCAGCCATACATGCCCACGCCATGACACTGCCACCACCATGCTTCACTGATGAGGTGGTATGCTTAGGATCATGAGCAGTTCCTTTCCTTCTCCATACTCTTCTCTTCCCATCACTCTGGTACAAGTTGATCTTGGTCTCATCTGTCCATAGGATGTTGTTCCAGAACTGTGAAGGCTTTTTTAGATGTCGTTTGGCAAACTCTAATCTGGCCTTCCTGTTTTTGAGGCTCACCAATGGTTTACATCTTGTGGTGAACCCTCTGTATTCACTCTGGTGAGGTCTTCTCTTGATTATTGACTTTGACAAACATACACCTAACCTCCTGGAGAGTGTTCTTGATCTGGCCAATTGTTGTGAAGGGTGTTTTCTTCACCAGGGAAAGAATTTTTCGGTCATCCACCACAGTTGTTTTCCGTGGTCTTCTGGGTCTTTTGGTGTTGCTGAGCTCACCGATGCGTTCCTTCTTTTTAAGAATGTTCCAAACAGTTGTTTTGGCCATGCCTTATGTTTTTGCTATCTCTCTGATGGGTTTGTTTTGTTTTTTCAGCCTAATGATGGCTTGCTTCACTGATAGTGACAGCTCTTTGGATCTCATCTTGAGAGTTGACAGCAACAGATTCCAAATGCAAATAGCACACTTGAAATGAACTCTGGACCTTAATTGGGATAGTGAGGGAATAACACACACCTGGCCATGGAACAGCTGAGAAGCCAATTGTCCCATTACTTTTGGTCCCTTAACAAGTGGGAGGCACATATGCAAACTGTTGTAATTCCTACACCGTTCACCTGATTTGGATGTAAATACCCTCAAATTAAAGCTGACAGTCTGCAGTTAAAGCACATCTTATTCCTTTCATTTCAAATCCATTGTGGTGGTGTATAGAGCCAAAAATGTTAGAATTGTGTCGATGTCCCAATATTTATGGACCTGACTGTATGTACGGTTTTACTAAAACATGTTAAAGTTGCAAAATTTTACTCAAGATTTGCTTTACCCTTAAGCATGAAGGGGTAAAATATTTAAAAAAAAAAACAACTAAAAACTCTATTGGCTATGATGTCAGACTGCAAGTGGGGATGGGGAAGTAAATGGGAGTGAGGGAGTGCATAGGGCAGGGTGCATTATATTTTGGGGATGGGGAGGTGACCTGCAAGTGGGGGTGGGGAAGTAAATGGGAGTGAGGGAGTGCATCGGGCAGAGTGTTTTATACTTTGGGGATCGGGAGGTGACCTGCAAGTGCAGATGGGGAAGTAAATGGGTGCGAGGGGAAACACTCACCACGTTACTGTCAGGGCAGGAGCCGAGGAACGGACAGGCAGGCCTAACAATGTAACGCACTGGCTGACGACAACCACCACCCACAGACCAAAGTCCCTCAGGGCGCGGAGTCTAAGTCCCAGGCTGCCCTTCACCAGGGCCCCTGATGGTGGGGATGGACTTGACGCAGCCAGGAACCAGGTCGCGGCCCCCGAGACACCTCAGCTGCGGTAATGGCCGCCGCCAATGGCGTGTAGCTGGTGGAAGAAACAAAAGAGTAGTCAGACAAGCCGGGGTCAACAACAACAGGACAAAACAGTACAGGACAGCAGACGAGAATCACAGGTCACAAGCCGGGTTCAGCAACAGAGGGTCAGATCAAAGGAGAATACAAAGAATAGTCAAGTCACAAGCCGAATCAGAATACCAGGAGAGTCACGAGAGTCAGAACAGAGTAATAGTAACACAAAGATACAAGACACAAGTGCAAAGAGCATGTGCGGGCCACAGGCTTATATGTCATCAGCCACGCCCCTCTGGGGTGTGGACCTCAGAGACCTGAAGGCATAAAAAGGACTCCCATCATGCACAGCAGAATCCAAGATGGACGCCAGCACATGGAGTAACATAACCTCAGGGAAAAGGTAGGACCTTGACAGTTACATCCGGACAGACAGGAATCCAACGGGGGAGTTCCTTTTCTGTGGTTTACAGGGCATTCTTCCAGAACTCCCAGGCATCAGTCAGACAGGGGAGACTCCCTCTCTTAGCCAATGCAGTTTGCCATTAGAGTACTGAAGATTTTAGTTGAATAAAATGTAATGGAGATTTTAGTTGATTAAAATACAACTAAAACAACAAAGGTGACTAAAATATGACTAAAACTAAAATGGCATTTTAGTCAAAAGACTATGAATAAAACTAAATCAAAATTTGACGTCAAAATTAACAGTGACGCAGAGCTGCACAAAAGTTTATACTCTCCAGTTTTAGTAAATCAACTCCAAAGCCTAGGCGTTTGGTCATGCTAATCCAAAGAATCTCAAGAAAGTATTCTTTTATTGATTACATATGTATATATACAATCCTTTAGTTAATCGTTCAATGCAACTAAACTGATTAAATACAAAAAAAATTGCAAACCAGAGTCTCTTTATTAGCTCAATTAATGAACTTTAGATTGACACAATTCTGACACAACCATCTCTGCAATGTTGAAATCAGTTGCTTCTGACTGATGGAACAAATATCTACATGTGTCAAAGAACTAATCATAACACAGATTAAAATTTTTTTTTTAAATAATTCCTGTGGATTTATGACTGACTGATCGTATTTTCAATTAATATTTTTGATTGTTTGCAAACTGGAGAACAATACTGCATATGTTGCATTGTTCAATATTGTTTGTGATTTATTGTAAATAGATTCATCAAAAATGTCTACATGTAAGGCTAGCCTTAGATTTTTAGTTATGTGAGCAACACTGGGCAGGAACCTAGATCAGCATTTTTCCAGTCAAAGGTATTTTAACCCTTCCATTACTCTTTATGTATCTGTCCTAGTAACTATCCTAGAAGGACTGTAATCATAGCCATAGTAGTATAGGAGCACTTTGAAGACACTCTGACATCTTGCCGGTGAAGGGCAAAGTGCCAGGATCTCTGCAGAGGGCCCCCCTCTGACCCTCAATATTCACCTTATTAGCTCTGCCATGGAAGTGCCTGGAATTGTGGGGTATTGTTGCTCCAAATGGAAAAGGAAGGAGCAACAGGGGAGCATTGGCACGAAGAGGGGAGGTGGGCCCTTTTCAAAGATACTGTCACTTTGCCTGGCATGGGCAAGGTGACAGCAATTCTTTATTACTGCTAGCCAGAGTGAGAATGTGATCATACATAGGTTGAAATTCAACATGTTTTTGATTTTTTTTCAGGTAAACTAAAACCTAGTATTTGATTTTTTTTAACTGTGTCATTTTTGTAATATATACTATGATTTCCTATATAGTCCTACTACACTTCTACGGAGTTGTATTTTCTCTTTTGTTCTTTGATGGACACAGCTCTTCAGGACACTAGGCAGAAAAAAATACACAGCCCTGCCTATATGCAATCCTAGCTGCTAGTAAACCCCATATCTGTTATTGGCAGCTCAGGTTTTTTTGCCTAGTGCAGCCACTGCTCAGTGCATTCTGACAGCAGAGTCCCGCTGTTAGAATACATTGCTGCACTGGGGGGAAATCCTCCATCCACCTTGTTTGTGTGGATGGAGGAATCAATCCATTTTTTTCATTGAGCCCACTGGCCAGCTTTAGTGACTGAAAGTAATTAGAACAGAAGGCCTCCAAAGCCCAATTTCTTCTAACCAATTACATTTTTTTTATTATTTTTTTTTTTAGTAAACTGTAGTATAGATGCAGTAAAGATGCAGTATAGGTGTGGTACAGGTGCAGTATACGTAATGTCCTGTCTCCAGTGACTGCCAGCAGTACTCTCTCACTAGTCCCTGCGGTGCAGCTGTGAATTCTCACTGTAGAAAGGGAGCCCACTCGGTCTCTCCACAGAATACCTTTAGAGATTCAGCGGTGGGAAGCAGAGGGTAAGAGGATACTCTGGTGTCCCTGTGGCAACAGTGCATATACAGTCGCTGTGGGCTGTGCTGCACTGCCTTGGGTGTCTCCACTGGTCTGGCCTCTCAGCAGTCTGGTCAATATGCAGAAGATGTGCTTTCATCAGTTGCCTTGGCCCCACAAGGAAGAATCTTTCTCCATGTTTCTGTAGTCCAGCACCTGGTTACATGTATACGATTGTCAATTTTGTTTGTTTCTTTATACAGCACAAGTGTCAAATATGCAGATGCATTTAGAACCAGTGGAGCGAGGCTCTTGCTGGTTTGCGATGTGGCTTTAGGTAAAATAAAAGATGTCAATATGAGAGATTACAACATTACTGAGCCACCTGAAGGCTTCCACAGTTTACATGGTGTCCGAAGCGATGTTTTGGAAAATTCTCAGTTTATTGTAAGTTATGTTTTTATTTTTGATCATCAGTGTGTTGTTTGTGCCCAATAACAGAAAAGTATCTTGTTTCAGGTAGTTGACAGTGGTCTCCAATGCTAAACAGGCAACTTCACCTTTAATTTTTCTCCCTTCCCCCCCAATCTCGAGTGTATCCCCCCCAATAACGTACTTATCGCCCTCTCAGATACAGCAATATTTGTTGTGTTGCCCTGCACAGCCTTCGCAAAGTAAATCTCCAACCAGCTCCTCTTTAGGCATAACAGGAAGTGATGGAAAATTTCACCCCTGGGGACACAGACTGCAACAAAACAATTTGGGGGAATTAAATAAAGCTCTACCTACACTTATCTGATGATTATGACCCTTTAAATTGGACTGCACAAAATCAAAAAATACCTGTCATCCATTTTGGTAGCTTTGCCACTATGTGTGGCAAATTCAGGTAGTTTTTATTCGTGCTATTTTTACAAAGTGGCCCTATTACTGCACTAAATTCAAAAAGATTTACCTCCAACTCCTAAATAACGAAACTGGAGGTAATTAACACCAACTGTAAGTTGGCATGTAGAGACAGGCAGAATACTGTGTATCAGGCAGCATGTTTGCCCACACTACCTCTTCACAGAGACCCCCCACACTTCAGTGGAAGTTATTTCATACTTTTAGTATGAAATAATTTGGGTGTTAACAAATCCCCTTATGTGGGTGCTTTGAAATTGTACACTGCTTTTCCTGGTACTCCCCACTAGAGAGGAAGATGTTCCTTCAAAAGGGAGAAGAGAAAGGGCTCTTTCACACGGGCGTTCCTTATGTCAGTTTTTCATCTGTCCATTTACGGATGAAAAACAGACACCCGTGTGTTTCTATGGACTAGCGGTTGTAAACGGATGATCATCTGTTTACATCCAATAATGTCCACATCCGTTGACATCCATTTTTTTGAATGGAAGAAAACCATATTTTTCTGTAAAAAAAAAAAAAAACCCAGAACGGATGAAAAATGGATCTTAATTGACGAAAAACAGATCTAAATGGATGTAAACTGACATACGGTCCGTTTTTGCATTGGTAAGGGATGTAAAAAAGTATGTAAACTGATGAAATATGTATGTAAACTGATGAAGCACTGATGTGAACTGATGAAAAACCTGACGTAAACTGATGAAAAACTGATGTGAACTGATGAAAAACCGATGTAAATTGATCCGTTTTTCTTGGAAAAAACGCAACAGAAATTATGAAAAAAAACGAAACGCCCATGTGAAAGGACCCAAAGAAGGTAGAAGGAAAGTTAGAGATAAGACCAAAGGACCATTTGTTCCTCAATGTAAATGACAATTACATTAGGTGTTTCAAGACAGATAAGAAATCTATGAATCTCAAATCTATTGAAACAGTCTAATTTTGTTGTTTAGGATCGCAGAAAGTCTATTGTCTATCATGATCCAAAATAGCTTTGCTTTAGCCATATCAAATGGAATAATAGCAGTCTTCCAGGATCTCGTAATGGTAATCCATTCTGCTATAAATATGAAGGAAATCAGTTTCCTTCCACGTTTCGAGGTCTTCTGCACAGGAAAACCCAATAAGGCGTGTTGTGGTGATTTTTTGAGATTTGTTTGGGTCAAGGAGTAAATTAAATGATAGAGAAGTATCCAGTAATTCTTTACTTTTGGGCATGTCCACCAAACATGGTTTAGTGCGAAAGTATCTTCTTTAACTCATACAATACATGTAAATACATACAAATAATATGTTAAATCTCCACTCACTCCAAACTGTATTGAGTTATAAAGTTACAGTTCAAGTCCCTTGATTTTTATATCCTTGATTTCTTTTAGTCCAATGCATCAACAATTCCTTTTTAGAATGCTCTATCGAAATGCTTGATTCCACATTCAACCAGTTGTAGCCCTGTTCCAGAGACCATTTTTCTCATGTATTTTCCTTTAACTTGAAGTCCTCTATGTGGATCAGTTACACTGAGATCTGATAATTTGTTTCCCAGGTATGGCCTGCCTAACATGAGCTGGATGACAACTATTCACACAGAGGACGGACTTCCTTGAAATTGGCTTACGATACGCTTGTACATAGATCCTGTTATCTAGACAAAATCCACTAAGAGTTAAATCTTAGCTAAGTCTTAGTAAATACAGTTGCAAGAAAAAGTATGTGAACCCCTTGGGATTACGTGGAGTTTTGCATGAATTGGGCATAAAATGTGCTCTGAACGTCATCTAAGTCACAACAATAGAAGAACACAGTCTACTGAACATAATAATACACAAACATTAGATGTTGCCATGGTTTAATTGCACATAACATGTAAACATTCACAGTGCAGGGAGGAAAAAGTATATGAACCTTTGGACTTAATAACTGGTTGACCCTCCTTTGGCAGCAATAACCTCAACCAAACGTTTCCTGTAGTTGCAGATCAGACCTGCACAATGATCTGGAGTAATTTTGGACCACTCCTCTTCACTAAACTGTTTCAGTGTAGCAATATTCTTGGGATGTCTGGTGTGAATCGCTCTCTTAAGGTCATGCCACAGCATTTCAATTGGGTTGAGGTCAGGACTCTGACTGGGCCACTCCAGAAGTCGTATTCTGTGCTGTTGCAGCCATTGTTTTGTTGAATTACTTGAATGCTTTGGGTCATTGTCCTGTTGCATCACCCATCCTCTGCGGAGCTTCAGTTGGCGGACAGATGGTCGTACGTTTTCCTGCAAAATGTCTTGATAAACTCTGGAATTCATTTTCCCATCAATGACAACTATCCGTCCAGGCCCTGAGGCAGCAAAGCAGCCCCAAGCCATGATGCTCCCTCCGCCATGTTTTACAGTGGGGATGAGGTTTTGATGTTGGTGTGCTGTGCCTTTTTTTCTCCACACATAGTGTTGTGTGTTCTTCCCAAACAACTCAATCTTGGTTTCATCTGTCCACAGTATATTTTGCCAGTAGTGCTGTGGAACATCCAGGTGCTCTTTTGCAAACTTCAAACGTGCTGCAATATTCTTTTTGGACAGCAATGGCTTCTTCCGTGGTGTCCTCCCATGTACTCCATTCTTGTTTATTGTTTTCCTTATTGTAGATGTGTCGACAAAAATGTTAGCATGTGCCAGAGATTTCTGTAGGTCTTTAGCTGACACTCTGGGATTCTTCTTTACCTCATGCAGCATTCTGCGCTGTGCTCTTGCAGTCATTTTTTCAGGATGACCATGCCTATGGAGAGTAGCACCAGTGCTAAACTTTATCCATTTGTAGACAGTCTGTCTTACCGTGGACACATGAACATCAAGGCTTTTGGAGATACTTTTGTAACCCTTTCCAGCATCATGCAAGTCAACAATTCTTGATCGTAGGTCTTCTGAGAGCTCTTTTCTGCGAGGCATGGTTCACATCAGACAGTGCTTCTTGAAACCAGTAAACCCAAAACAGGTGTGTGTTTTTTAAGGGCAGGACAGCTGTCAGCAACACATCCAATATCATCACACTGATTGGAGTCAAGGTTGGCTCACTCCTGGCTCCAATTAGCTCTGGGAGAAGTCTTTAAGCTAGGGCCTCACATACTTTTTCCTCCCTGCACTGTGAATGTTTAAATGTTATGTGCAATTAAACCATGGCAACATCTAATGTTTGTGTAGTATTATGTTCAGCAGACTGTGTTCTTCTATTGTTGTGACTTAGATGACGTTCAGAGCACATTTTATGCCCAATTTATGCACAACTCCATGTAATAACAAGGGGTTCATATACTTTTTCTTGCAACTGTAGTTAAATACATTTCCTGTTCTTCAAAGCTAAACTTCTAGTTGTACTCCTTTAGTATTCAGCGCAGGAAATTTTCCACTGACATAGTTATCAAATACAAAAATAAGTAAATCAGTGTAACGAGAAAAGAGTTTAAGGAGGAGTTCCGCCCCCCCAAAAAAAAAAGTCAGCAGCTACAAATACTGTAGCTGCTGACTTTCCATATTAGGGCACTTAACCGTCCAGGCATCCAGCAGTTTCCTCGCCTGAGCCAATTCTTCAGTCAACAATTGGGTGCTGGCGTTACCATCTTGACTAAGGGAAACCAGCAGTTTGTGAATTGGTTGCTACGCTTTTGAATGGGTTTCAGTATTCTGGGACCTGTGAAGTGTCCAAGAAGGCTGTAGGGAAAGTCGGAGGGGTCAAACTCCTGGGTCAGTTTGCCATGGCAAACTGAGCCAGAAGTGGGAGCGGGTACTGGTCAAAACCAGGTACCTGCTCCCCCTCCCCCTCAAAAGGTGCCAAATGTGGCAGCGGAGGGGGGGGGGGCAGACAAGCGGAGCTTCCCCTTTTGGGTGGAACTCCATTTTTATTTGGGTCATAAAAGGATTAGTATCTCCAAAGACATGGCACTATAACTCATGTAGATGTTGCCTGTTTATTGGCACAAACGTGGCGCCCATGAAGGCACCTCGTCTTTTGAGATAGCAAGTCCCATCATACAAAAAATATTTATGGGTTAACAGAAAAAGAATTCCTTTCATAGTAAAGTTCTTCTAATCCAAAGAATATTCAGTGTAACAATCCAAATAATGTCATATGGCTTTCAACCCAAATCTACGGGGGATCAAAGAATATAGCACGAGGTTGAAGAAGCCAGTTCATCACACTTCCCATATTTTCACTTTGCAAGGAAATTGTAACTTTGCTTAGCAAATGAGGAAGATATACCAATGCCGTGCAGACAAAATATCCTGTTTTCTTTTAATCTATGTGCACTGGACTGGGTATTCTTTGCAAAGTCATTTTTCACCATTCACTAAACTAATTATAAATTCCAGTGCAATTCCTGAGTTTTTACTTACTTCATCATCCAGTTTTATATTAGCTTGATGTGGCTATGAAGATCTGTGGATTGGTGTTTAAAGTTATTATTAGTTTTGTGTGATTTTGTCCAAGAAAACAAGTTTGGGTGGAATCCTCAAAATGACATGGGTACATAAACCTTTCTTATTATCTAGCATTCAGTATATTTGTCAGTATATACTACATAGTTCTAGGAAGAGCACAAGTATTAGGCTGTTATTAAACTAGCAAATCCACTTAATGACTGTAATGCAAGCAGGCAGCATATACCATAATAAATATTTTGCTATTTTATTTTTTCTAAGTTAGGTGCTGCAGTCAGCATTAAAATACGGCAGCACGCAGGAGGGTTGAACCGCTGCTCTCAGACAAAATGCAGCAGCACATCATTTTAGTGGTCCAACACACACCCCTTCACACTTCTTTGGTGAATAGCATACTAGCTTCTTGAGCAATGTTGTTGATTGCACAGTGTTTAGGGGGGCATGCCAGACTGCTGGAGTGCTGGAACACCATGTTGTGCTTGAAACCAGGTATCCCATTCTCCTTTGTGTTTCCAGTGTAGGGTAATTTAACTCCTGATGCAGTTAAAAAAAAGAGCAGCATATTTACTACTGTATATGCACCTGACAGCCTTATAGTAATAAAGATGATTCTTTTGAGCATTAAATATTGTTTAGAATCTAGCAAGGATAATAACCGTTTGCATATTTTTCAGGACGATGAATATGTGGTATATAATGTAAATCAGGTGAGGATGAGATACGTTGTTCAGTTTTGCACTAGCAAAGACACGCCTAATTTGAGCACTGCACCTGCAATGTCCTTACTAGAGGAGAATGAGCAGATGACAATTTATGAGCCCACAGAAGGTAAGGAGTTCTGCACAATGTTGATGTTTCTGTAAGGCATATAAAATTGGTAAGAGACTGCTTACAGTTATCAAAAATTTCCTGTGAATTCTATTTCATTGTTCTGATAGCTGTAGTCTGAAGAAATGTGATTGTTTTAGGTACTGTATGTGCAAAAGGTCATTGCAAACCTTGGGACCAACTATAGTATTTGAAAATCATATCGGAAAGTGTATATGCCATCATAAGCTTTCATACCAAACCTCACGACACAACAAATAAATTGGCAACTTTAGTCACAGAAGCACCAGCTAAGCAGGCACCAATAGTTTGCCATCTTTGAAGCTCTGACATGACTCCATATTACTAGCAGCTCATGCAGTGAATGACAAAAGTGAGACTTCCTACCTGTTAGCTAGGTCTCATCACATAGCGGAAGCAAAAGAATCTTACATCACTTCCACTTTCAATGTGAAACCTTTTTTTTTTCTCTAGATTTCTGCTTTGGCTTGGTAATGATATACTCAATCAAAAGTAAAACTCCCCCATTGTTACTACCTTTTGTACCACTAGCCCCTCCCTCCTAGATTGTAAGCTCCGAGGAGCAGGGCCCTCCTATCCCTCTTGTATTGAACTGTATTGTTGCTGTTTTGTCTCTCATTATATTGTAAAGCGCTGAGCAAACTGTTGGCGCTATATACATCCTGTATAATAATAATAATATAGTTTAAATCGCAGAACTGAGCTGGAATAGGTTTTTTGAGAAATACTGGATCTGGATTACTAATGCAGTGGTCTCCAAACTGCGGCCCAAGGGCCAGATGCAGTTTTTTGCCTGCTTTTTTTCTGGCCCTTGGGCCATTTGTCCACCCACTGTCATCAACACTGTGGCATAGTTCCTGCCACTGACAATGGCAATGGGCACTATTCCTCCCATTGATACCAATAATGAGGCATTATTCCTGCCACTGATACCAATGATGGGGCACTATTCCTCCTACTGATACCAATGACAGGGCACTATTCCTCCAACTAAAACCAATGATGGGGTACTATTCCTCCCATTGACATCAATGATGGGGCACTAATCTTCCTACTGATACCAATGATGGGGTACTATTCTTCCCATTGACACCAATGATGGGGCACTATTCCTCCCACTAAAGCCAATGATGGGATACTATTCCTCCCATTGACACCAATGATGGGGCACTATTCCTCCCACTGATGCCAATGATGGGGCATTATTCTTGCCACTGACACCAATGATGGGGCATTGTTCCTGCCACTGACACCAATGATGGGGCACTATTCCTGTCACTGATACCAATGATGGGGCACTATTCTCCCACTGACACCAATGATGGGGCACTATTCCTCCCTATTGACACAAGTGATGAGGCACTATTCCTCCTACTGATACCAATGATAGGGCACTATTCCTCCCACTAAAACCAATGATGGGGTATTATTCCTCCCATGGACAACAGTGATGGGGCACTATTCCTCCCACTGATAACAATGATGGGGCACTATTCCTTCCACTGACACCAATGATGGGGCACTATTCCTCCCACTGACACCAGTGATGGAGTACTATTCCTCCCAGTGATACCCATGATTTAGCACTATTCCATCTACTGACAACAATGATGGGGCACTATTCCTCCCACTGACACCAATGATGGGGCACTACTCCTCCTACTGACACCAATGATGGGGCACTATTCCTCCCACTGACACCAATGATGGCGCACTATTCCTTCCACTGACAAGAATGATGGGGACACTCTTTACTCCCACTGACACCAAGATATTTTCTACTCCACCTGGCCATAGTCCTAAAGTTTGAAGGACAGTGAACTGGTGCTTTGTTTAGAAAGTTTGGGGACCCCTGTACTAAAGTATAGAACAAGATGACATGTCCACTTCAAACAACTAATTATATTAAAGAGGAGCTTAGTTTTTGTAAGTTCTCCTGCAAAGTCTTGGATGCTTGATGTAAACATGGGTTCCCTTCAGTTAAAGGATAAGTTCACCTTTTGCAAAAAAATAATAAATGCACATTTTTTTGCAGGTAAAAAAAAATGTGCATTTATTATTTTTTTTTGCAGGAGCCTGTAAAGTATTACAGCAGCAATCAGCAAGATCGCAGGTGCCATGCAGGTCTTCTGCAGACCTGTCAGTAAATGTTCTTGCCCGTGCAGGATGTATGAGCAAGCAGATATACTGACAGGAAGATACCATTGATGAATGGTAGTTCATTGAAAACTGCAAGGCGACAGCTGCTAAGGCTATCAGGACTCGCAGTTCATTATTTAACGGAACACTGTGAATGAATGATGTAGCCGTGTGGGCGGAACCCCGCACGGCCGCTCTGTTTTCAAATCTGACAGATAGTACGGGGAACTTCTCCCTGCACTGCTGTCGCAGGGAAGGGGGGCAGTGGCTGCAGGATCGGGAACATGCTACATGTTCCACCCTAAAAACGTGTTGAACACGTAACATGTTCCCAAGGGTGACTTTATCCTTTAACTGCTAGATTTACACTTTAGTAAATAAGACCTAATGCACGCCTATATTTTTAACAGATGATCTGGTAGAGGATCTTCCTCAAGCCAAGGTCCTAAAAGGTGGTCTTCAAAACAAGGATGGGCAGCAGATTCCACTAGAGAGCATTCACATCAAAGCTCGATTAAAGGACCTTGCTGCTGAGGTACCTGTGGCCTTCATACACTTTTAATCCCAAAAGCCAGTCGCCATTTTGACTTCACTTACTTTGTGTCTCCTGTCTCCAATAGGTCATCATTTTCCAAACCTATAAGAATAATTCTGTCTTCCCAATTGAAGCTAAATATGTTTTTCCTCTGGACGAAACAGCAGCTGTGTGTGGGTTTGAAGCCTTTATCAATGGAAAACACATTGTTGGAGAGGTGAACCAAATTGTTTATTTAGGATAAAAATTTAACTAAAGAGATTTTTGTATTTGTCTACTAATAACAGTTTTCTACATAGGTTAAGGAAAAGCAGGAGGCACATCGGGAGTACAGAACAGCTATCAGCCAGGGTCATGGGGCTTATCTCATGGACCAAGATGCACCTGTGAGTTTTATGCATAGTTTCCAGTATTAAAATATGTTTATGAGGTGATTTCAAGTTAGTTGTGTAAGTACAATTATGAAAACACTGTGTACTATTACTGAAAACATTACATGCTCCTTATAATCACATCTCTTCAGGGAACAGTTATAAAAACAAGCTGAGATCTGTAAGCACAGTTCATCTTTGTCTTGGTTTTATATGCCCCATGTTAATAAACTAAAGGAAAACCCTCACAATTTTTTTGTGAGTTCACTTTGATGTTCAGAATATGGCAGATATGGTAGTTACAATTGTTTTCTTTTTTTTCTCCAGACTTTCTTTCCTTTAATTTTACCTGGTGATCCTGCCAGTAACACGCTTCCTGTCATAGGGTGACAATGATCACCAATTGTACTGTATCAATGGAGAAGCAGTGTTGTCACCCTAGGACAGAAAGTGTGTTAAGACTACGGAACACTTACCTCTCTTCATATCATGGGTGTGTGTGTTCTGTAGTTCACAGAAGTGAAGTTAAAAGGGATGATACCATTATTTGAGGTAACAATGCAGAGTGCACAGGACACAAGACAGGAGTGAATTTTTGACTTATGCACTTATTCAACAGATATAATAAAGAATAAAGGGTAGAGAGAACATCATTGTTAGGGTTCGGATACACTATAAATTTGCAGATAATGGGCTCCATTCACGAAAGCAGATCACATGCAGTATTTAGGTGATCTGACACATTTTCCCTAAATATCGCATGCAGCCCTGAAACTGTTACTTCACTATACTGTTTTGTGGTATTTACCGCAAAACGGTGAAATCACTCAGTACATACTGCATTAAAAAAGGGGTTAAATTCAATTTACAGAAGGGAATAAATAATTAAATACATGCATTAATTAGTGGTCCAGTCATGCGGTATTTAAGGAATATAAAAATATAATAACCAATTTGGAGTAGTCTCTATCTTTTGGATCATTTCTTTCAACAGTAATGCATAGAAACTTAAATAGGGAAATCATTGGAGTTGATTTACTTAAAGTATAACCTAAGTAATTTTTTTTTTCATTTTGGTTAGAGTGGAGGTGGATTAGAACACCTGTCAGGTTTTTTAGATATCTATAAAGGGTTAGTTCTTCCCGATGACCACACGTGTAAGGAGCATTTTTTCCACTGTCTATCACATTGTTGTATCATGAGTTGTAGATATAGTAATTTTTAGCAGGAGTTTCCTGAGACTGGAAAGTCATTTCAAGGGTTCCTCTGTGTTGAAAAGGTTGAGAAAGGCTGCTTGAAAGTGTAACTAAAGGCAAAACCTTCTTTTTCATTTTAGATAGCATAATGGTGAGTTAGAACTCCTGTAAGTTTTTTTTGTTTGTTTGTTTTTT
Organism: Staurois parvus; assembly: GCF_062004578.1. Taxonomy (NCBI): domain Eukaryota; kingdom Metazoa; phylum Chordata; class Amphibia; order Anura; family Ranidae; genus Staurois; species Staurois parvus. The sequence goes on from NW_028317846.1 coordinate 3,595,615, forward strand.
TTTGGTTGGGGGGGGTTGCCATCTGTGTCCCATTGGGGAGATTTACCTTCACTTACGGCCCATTTGCCAAAACAGGAAATGAGAGTAAGTCCCTGTAAATTAAGGGAATACCTTAGGGTCAACAGGGGAGAGGGGCAATGGGGGGGTACCACTACTGGTAACTGAAGAGGTCATGTTATCCTCTGTAGGCTCAGTATACGCAGGGGAGGGAACATCATGAAACTCAGCCGAGTACTGAGAGCCCACTCTATTCCCCTAAGATATAGGTCTGAGGTTGACTCTTATTCGATTACACCTCATCGCAAGTGGCCCGAGGGCCATATCAGAACCTTAATAGAAAATAATAATAATAATAAAAATAAGTTATTGAAGAGGAGGACAGAGAAAGAGAGAAGAGAAGTGCACCCAATCCAGGCAAAAGTAGCAGACCCAATTATATCTCATGAGGCATCTGAGAGACTGCATGTCCCAGGAGAGACAGATCATTTTTGGTTCTAGCCTCCATCATGATCTTCTCTTTAATTTTGTAAAATTGTGGCTTTACTATGATATCTCTGGGCAGACCATTGGGTCACGGGTCTGTTAAGGCTTGATGGACTCTGTCCACTTCTTGTTGATGAGGGGAAATATCAGGTATTAGGTCCTTCATTAAAGTATGTACTGCCCCCTCTAGGTCTGTAACTGATTCTGGAAGGCCTCTGATCCTAAAATTTTATCTCCTGGACCGGTTTTCCAGATCTTCTATTTTTGCATTAGCCTGGTCAATTTGCTCCCGAAGAGAGGAAATCATGCTGATAATTTGGTTAAGTCTCTTCACTTTTCCATCAACTTTAGATTCAATGGTATCTAGCTGTTTGCCAATACTTTGAAAGTCATTGTGCAAATCAGTAGTAATGATGGTACAGGCCTTAGACAATTCCTGTTGTTGGAGAGCTGAGAATCTGGCAATCAGCACTGCATCACCTGAATAAGCAACTGGCTATACAGGCGGGTGTTCTTGGGATAAGCTGGTCTGGCTCAGTGCTAATTCTGCAATTTCTGCTATATTCCTGTCCATGGATGAGGCAGGGGACACTGCAAGCTCTAGTTCTTCCCCTAGGGAGGCTGGGGAAGGGGATGGCAGCAAATGTTTGATGTGGGGTGACCAGGAGTTACTACTGGGACTGGTAGAAAGGGTCCCGAGCTTTACTGACCTGTGAGGCTGTCCCTGGATAGGGAGAAGTAGACTGTGGTGTCAGTGGGCACACTGAATGGGACTGCTGTGTGGGCTGGGGAGGCTTTTTCTTTGCCGTCCCCGCTGTCCCCCACTGCATTGTGGACACCTGGATCAGGGGGTGTTTTTCATCTGCCGATCCCTAAACCCTGAAGGCTGAGGGTGTGCCGAACTCAGTCAGTGCATGACCGCTCCCGGGGCCACGTCCATGTGCACTTCCAGTATCTGTTTTTTCTTCAATAAGTTTGAACTGATTTATACCCACCACTCCTCAAATGTGGGAAAGAGGGGGGGGACGAGTGTGCAAGCCACTTCAGTGTTCAAATTTGATACCGTATCAAATCAGCATGACATGTGAAAAAACATAGCTTCCTATGGTGCCTGTTCACGTATGTCCAGTGCACTGGCAGTGCAGATTCAGTGCAGTTTTAAAAGGAGTCATGTCCGATTTCTGAGCAGTGCTTCCCGGTTCAGGTGCGGATTACAGGCTATTGATTTCTATGGGAACCATTTTTAAACCGCATGTGTGTGAATAAGATAAGATCCTGAGCTAATCCTGTCCCTAACCTGATATAAACCTGATGTGAACCTGTGAACAACTACTGTATCAATTAGCTGTGAAACTTGCGCTTCAATCCGCACCGCACAAGTGTGAATCAGCTCTGAAAGTCAATAGCCTGTAAGCCGCACCTTAACCGGGCCGCACTGCTCATAAATCGGACATGATTTCCTGAGATAAATATCACATGCAGTATTTTAGAAGTGATTTTTTTTACGAATGCCAAAAAACTTTTTGAAAAACTCTAAGTGGTATATTACAGCAAAGTGATAAATACTGCTTTGTGAATAGAGCCCAATGTCTGGTAATAAAGAAACCGCATTTATTATGCTTGTGTGAAATGATGCTATATATTACTAAGACTTCTGATCATCAATGCACTAAAGCATTAAACCCCAGTGTGTGAACAATGTGTTTATCAATGCTGTATTTTACATTTCTACCATCTTTCTTTTGCAAACACTGTATATATTGTCTACTGTTCATGTTAGTATTTAAACAGTATAGTAATTATTATTTATACAGACTTTTCTTTTGTAGGATGTTTTCACAGTGAGTGTTGGGAATTTGCCTGCCAAGGCAACTGTCATCGTTAAAATCTCCTATGTAACAGAACTGAAATGTGCATATTCTTGTGTGACCTTCTCTATTCCTGGAACAGTGGCTTCTTGGCAAGGTGATCAAGCACTAAAAGAAAATACTCAGGTAGCTTATTTTTATTATACTCTGTATACATACTCTGTATAAAATCAGTAGTCTAGATAGAGGTTGGACAAATACTAGTAGCCAAATAGGCAATGATCCTGAAACATTACAGCTGGTGCTTTGCTTTATCTTGAGCCTCCTTTATTGATAAAGATTAAAGTACTTACTCCCTATACCCTTAACATTGCCTTTTGGACATTAATTCGACCAGCCCTAATCTATGAAACTACAGTTTTTTCTAATCTTTCTTGTTTTCCTTAGGATACTGTAGCAACAGTAGGAATTGAGGGTGACAAGGCAGCGCAAGGGTAAGTGTAATGGATTTTAAAGGAACTAAACTCTAAAGAAAAGACACTGAGTTTTGTAAAATACTGTACCAGGATGACAATCTTTTATTTTAACCCACAGCTCTCCTCTGCTTTGTTCATGTTTTCTCTACCTGCACTGTGCACATCTTGTAGACTCTCTGTATGAATGTCCTGTGGATGTGTGCATTTTGTAGAACTCGCTTAACATCACAGTTTTAATGTGGTGACTATGGCCGAACATGCCAGCGCACTGTACATTGGAATGCTCCTAGTAGTTCAACTTGGCAGTGCCCAGGACGGTTTGACAAGACTGCTACCAGACTGCTCATGTGTTAGTATCGAAAAAAAGAACTGCTTGTTCTTATACCTCACTTGCATGATTTAGGCCTCATGCACATGGACGCTTAGTAGCTCCCGTGTGCTGAGAAAGAAAAATCCCCAGTGCTGTCTGGTGTCTGGGAACGTGCATACAGCCACCAATTTAAGTGAATGGCTGTAGGTGGGCGTGCTTGGGTAAACACAGACTGCTTCTGTTTTGGCATTTGCCTGCATGTGCGCATATGGCGATTCTCCCGAATGCGAAATTGGCATACAGAATTGCCATACACACGTGCAGGGGAAAATGCCGATGCAGATGACGTCTCCATCCTAACAAATGCTTTAATCTGCAGTCAAATAGACCTGGTAACAGTGGCCTTATGCTACTACGTGACTGGCCTAGCAAATACACTTTGCCAGATCAGTTTTATACCAAAGTGATGAAGGTGGATATATACAACACTGCATTCCTACATGTATATGCAAAAACAAGACAAGGAAAGAAAACTGGGACTGGTACACAGATTCACACACAGAAGGAGATAGAAACCTTATATAGTTGTCCGTTTATCATGCAGAGGTAAATGTCCGCTGTTCAGTTCTCTGGCATTCTCAGAGGAGACAGCTCTCCTCTGAATGCCTGTTTATGAAGCAATGCGGATTGCTTCTCCTAATGAGGAGTGAAGCGATCTACAAACGCTTTAAACTTACTTTTTTTTACTTTTTATAATGTAGATACAGAATTCAGATCAAATGAAGAGTGAGTGAGTGTTTGTGTGTGTGTGTGTGTGTGTGAGGGGGGGAGGGGGGGGGGCACATCTCAGTGTGTTTCACAGGTAAGCTTCTTTAGGAGGCATCTTAGGAGTATATGAGGACATCAACTGGTAGACATTCAGATGGGAATGGTGCAAGTATGATACAAAGCCAGGGGGAGGAATAGGGACCCAGAAATGCATCAATACATGGAGTGGGAGAGGACTTCAAGGAGTCCAGAATAATGAGTTCACAAATGCTTTTTATCCCATTATTCCGGTCTGGTCCAGTATGTCAAAGCAGTCATGTATCCAGAGTTCTTATGTTGGACAGTTACCTGTGTTCCTCTCCCTGTAGGATCAAACTAACAAAAATTATGTTGCATAGCACAATATCATTTGATCTTTAATTTGTTTTCTTATTATAATACATTGATATTGGAGATTGTATTATATACTGTTTTTCACAGCATTGTATGTGAAATATTCACAGCATTTTTGTTAAAATAAAATAAAAGAGAGCGGGATTTACTTGAGGTGTTTGATTTACAGATTGTGTTGTTCATGTGGAAGTAATACCAACTTATGCTAAATGTTTTTATATTGGGATTTTTAACATTTTTGTATACATAAATTTTAGCTAGAGTGTTAAAATCCACTCTTCCCCCTTTAAGCAGTGTCTGCTGTAAACCACCCACATTTTGTTCTGTTATATTTAAACTCCTTATATCAGCCCTATTCCAAATTGAACTACCCAAACTGAGTCCTTATATTATATCAGTACCCAGATCATCTTTAAAACGTTCTTAAAATTGAGCCCTTGTGTAGCATCCAAAAGTAATTTTAAATGTGTTTGGAAGCCAGTTTTAAGCTATGTTCTCATTGATTCTGGGTAACTCTCTAGAATGGTAAATAATGTAAAATTATCCTTGGCTTTAAGATAAACATCAAGAGATAAAATATCATGAAAATAAGATTGAAAAAAAAAATTGAAAAAGTAGATGCTCAAAAAAAAAATCACAATGTAAAGTCCATTGCTTGATGAATATTGAGAGAGCTCATCCACTTGCCTACCGGGCACTTATACCCCCTTCCTGACCAGGTCAATTTTCAGCTTTCACTGTCGCACTTTGAATGACAATTGCGCAGTCACACAACATTGTACCCATATGAAATTTTTATCATTTTTTTTCACACAAATAGAGCTTTCTTTTGGTGGTATTTACTCGCCGCTGGGTGTTTTATTTTTTGCGCTATAAACAAAAAAAGAGCAAAAACTTTGAAAAAAAATAAAAGTTTTTCTTTGTTTCTATTAGAAAATTTAGCAGGTAATTTTTAAAAGACCAATCACAGCGGCCTTTTACCACGTGATCAGCCGTGTCCAATGACACACGGATCACCGGGAAATATAATTTCCGGTTATTTGGCTGCACTTTCCTCATGCTGTCACAGCGCGAGGAAAGTACTGCCGAGAACCGGCAGTTATCAGAGGAGGGATCGGCAGCGATCATCAGGGCAATGATGACCAGTGGCCTGATGATCGGTGCCCAGCAGTGCCACCCACCAATGTCGCCCACAAGTGCCCAGCAGTGCCACCCACCTGTGCCCACCAGTACCACCCACCATTGCCCATCAGTGCAGCTCTATTTGTGTCAGTAGATTGCTGATGCCATGCAGGTCTCCTGCAGACCTGTCAAATATCTGCTTGCCGTACGGGATGTATGGTCAAGCTGATATACTGACAGGAAGCTTGAATGAACTACCACAGTGCTCCACAGCGCCGTGGTAGTTCATTGAAAACTACAAGCCCACACCCACTAAGGCTGTTGGATCTTACAGTTCATTCATTCACGGAGGTCTGTGAATGAATGATCTGCCCGCGTGGGCGGAGCCCTACATGGCCGCACTGTTTTCAAATCTGACAGATAGTACGGGGAGAAGTTCCCCCATACTGTCTGTCAGAGGAAGGGGGCGGCGGGCGCGGCTGCAGCTGTGGGTACATGTTACATGTTCCACACTAAAAAAGGGTGGAACATGTAATATGTTCCAAAGGTGAACTTGTCCTTTAATACTGCGTTTGAAGGTAAAACAAAGTTTTCTTACTTTAAAAACAAAAACCAGACTGAATGCTACTTTCTGTCTTTTACTCTCTATTCTATCTTGATCATTAAGAGCAAGGAGTATGCAGTCTGTTAACTTAAACCTATGTTGCCACTTTGCCATAATAAAAATTACAAGAAGAAAAACACAAGAGCAACCCAAACATTGTATGAACCACACACTCAACTCAGTCTCCCTCCCTTGACATTATCATGTCAATGACAACCTTTAGGAAAACAAAATTAATACAGTTGCTAAATTAGAGGTTTACCCAGCAACTGTATTTCAGGTGGCTAAAACTATACAAACTATAAATATTATTTGGAATTTATTCCCCACCTGACCTACAAAATATAATAAATCATGAAGGCTTATCCTTGGAAACACAAAAATACATCAGGGTCCTCCATAATGTCCCAAATACTGAGGCCAACTCTTTGAGAGCAGTAGCTAAATTTTAGTGCATGCCAAAGAACTTTAACCAGAAAAACTCATACCACACGTCCAACTGTCTATGGCCTATAAACAGAATGGTTGTTCATCCCAGTGTAGTATCTTTGTATAAATGAAGACATCTCCATTTTCAGCTCTTTCTGTTTCTCCATAAACTGATGTCTTTCTTGCCTTAGCCGACTATTCTCAGATTGTAACCTTGTTATTTGGGTCTTAAATAAGACTTGGCTTTGGCTATTGTGGCCTACATGCCTGGGGGAATTGCTCCACCTTGCAGAGTAAACTTCTTTGTGTCTCGGTGCAGTTTTGGGGTGCCGAGAGTTCCTTTGCTTACAACTATTACTGGTATAAACAGATAGTGTAGTGCTCAAACAGTGCATAAATCAAAAACCTTATTCTCAAGAATTATGCGTGATAAATAATGATGATACAGTGTAAAGTTTCTAACAGAGTCAAACTGAATCAGTCCCACGTGCCGTGATGAAACCAGAGAACTTCATATAATCACTGTGACACCATCCTTACTAAGAGTGGTCAATCAACGCTCTCTATGACATTTGGTAACCATATGCATGGTCCTCCAAAATATTCTGAAAGAGTAGCGACCAAAGCGACTCTTAGATAATGACTCCAGACCCTCCAGTGTGAATCAGTAAAGCCGAAACTCGGAGTATAATACATCTAATAGAGAAATGCTCCACATAGTGTAAAACCACAAATATTAGAAAATTTAATGGGTATATTGCATTTACAAGTCATTATCAGCATGTACAAAAACGCCATAGAAGTATTCCAACAACAAAGCATGTGTGTGTGGCTCCGCCCTACTCTCTATGTGTTTCGCCATACTTGACGTCATCAGGGACATGCACACACATGCCGCTCCACGTACATAAATAGGGGAAGCGACCGAGGAGGATCGCTGCCATAAGCTGACAAGTCACGAGAGGGAGTGACCGGACACCTGAGGCCCAACACCTAATCACCAATAAATGATGTTCATATAGTATGAGTCCTCTACAGTGCCATCTTGTGGTAAAAAAGAAACCAAAACCAATGTTGATAATTACCAATAGTATATTTATATATATTTAAGAGCTGAAGTCGAGAACTTGAAATTTCTTGCCCAGTAGGCTGCTGTATTTAATGCAGAAGGTAAGCATATTGCTAATGAAAATACGAAATTATGCAATGAGATTACATTTGTTAAAGAAAGTTTGGAGAATGCCCAGAGTGCCATATGGGAGATATGCTCCAAATGTGCAAAGGTTGACCATTCTCAATGTTTAGCAGAGATAGTGTCTCTAAAGAAGCAGACTGTTGTTGTTGCTGCAAGTAAGGTCTACGATAAATGTTTAGACAATGGTTTTGTAGCAGCTGTTGAGACTGACTCAGGCATGGAAATAGAGAATGGGTCTGACCGAGCAGTGGAAAATAGTAAAGAAGTGGCAGTGGGCACCTCGGATGAATCTATTGTTGGTGAATGTTCCTCAGATAATGAGAATGTGAGGTCTCGCGATTCTGGCCATTGTAATGTGTCTCAGTTGTCGTGTTCAGAGAAGGTCTTATTCAGGGAAATTACCTCTGAAATGTTTTGCTTGTAAAAGGTTGGGGCGCATTGCACGATATTGTTTTGTGGGTAATAATAGTAACCAAAATACCAAAAAAATCTGCTCTCAGAGGAAAAGTGTCAATAACTCAACCAAACAGCAGCTGAACACAATACCCCGATACTAGGTATACAAAAATAGTGTAAACAGAAGTAAACTGACAGTGCAGCGCTTAACCAGTGCATAAATCAAAAACCTTAATCTTAAGAATTATGCGTGATAAATAGTGATGATACAGTATAAAGTCTCTAATAGAGTCAAATTGAACCAATCCCACGTGCCGTGATGAAACCAGAGAACTTCATATAATCAGTGTGATACCATCCACTTGCATGCAAGACTTGTGACCGCTTACCAAGAGTGGTCAATCAACGCTCTTTATGATATTGTTAACATCATGGATATGGATGGTCCTCCAAAATATTCCGAAAGAGTAGCGACCAAAGCGACTCTTAGATAATGACTCCAGACCCTCCAGTGTGAATCAGTAAAGCCGAAACTCGGAGTATAATACATCTAATAGAGAAATGCTCCACATAGTGTAAAACCACAAATATTAGAAAATTTAATGGGTATATTGCATTTACAAGTCATTATCAGCATGTACAAAAACGCCATAGAAGTATTCCAACAACAAAGCATGTGTGTGTGGCTCCGCCCTACTCTCTATGTGTTTCGCCATACTTGACGTCATCAGGGACATGCACACACATGCCGCTCCACGTACATAAATAGGGGAAGCGACCGAGGAGGATCGCTGCCATAAGCTGACAAGTCACGAGAGGGAGTGACCGGACACCTGAGGCCCAACACCTAATCACCAATAAATGATGTTCATATAGTATGAGTCCTCTACAGTGCCATCTTGTGGTAAAAAAGAAACCAAAACCAATGTTGATAATTACCAATAGTATATTCAGCCCATAAATATATCACAGCATCGTCTGTGGCAAAAAATTATATGAACACAAAATAGACTTTTTAAATTCATTTAAAATTAAAATCTTGGTATAAATTATCTACTCTACTGCGTCTGTGCCAAGGAGGCCCTTCCAGAGTGTCACAAATATTTTCTTGCCTCCCAACTGGTCTCTGGCTCATGGTGGTTGACACCTGAAATGTCTCCGCTACAGGATTGGAATATACAGTAGTGCGCTCTATGGAGGCCCTCCAATTTTTATTGTTTTGGGGCCCTGGAGCTCCTTATGATCTGACTCCCTCTATGCTTACTACCCTTAGGGCCTGGAAAGATGGCCTTATCTGTGAAAGCTTTCCTACCTTTGCCATATCTCTGAATACTCCTTTATGGAATAACCCTTCTTTGCCACATTTTTACCAGCGTCCTGATCCTATAGCGTGGACCAAGCACAACATCAAAACTGTAGCGAATGTGGTCTCGAATTTTCCTTACGCCTCTTAGATTATTTCTTGTCCCATCAGAATGTCCCCCCCTTTTTACATTTTTAGATACTGGCAATTGTCGCATGCTGTCCCTACTGCTACGCTCCAGCTGCAGAGCTCAGAATTGGAGGGAATAAGACACGATTGTGCGGAAAAACCTACATCCATCTTATATACTCACCTTCTTCGAGTGTCCTCCCCCGATTTGTCATTGCTCCATCACCGTTGGGCCTGTGATGTTCCGGGGTTGGGATCTGAAGATTCGGAAGATGTATGGGAATTTCCCTTTAAAATACTGGTGTCCCTGAGAGACCACCTCATACAATTTTTAAAATTGTCCTTAGGGCATACCTTACCCTTTGCTGGTTGCAAAAAATGAACCTCTCTTCTTCAGATTGCTGGCGCTGTGGCTCCTGGGGACTTTATACATATATTCTGGACCTGCCCAGCAATTGCTACTTTCTGGATGCAGATAATGTCTGTTGTTATGGTGGTTATTCCTTTAACCCCCCCCCCCCCCCGAGTCTGTTTGCTAGGTTTAGTGGAGGACATAGTTTCTGGGGTGGAGGACAAGATGCTTGTAGATCTTTTACTGTTTTACGCCAGAAAAGCCATTGCTCTGTGCAGGAAAAAGCGGGCTCCCTCACTTTCTGGAAACAGCAGGTTAATGCTGTCTTACCTTTGTACAAAGATACTTATCTGCATAGAAGGTGTCCTAAAAAATATGATAGAGTCCGGATGAAATGGTGAGTGGAACCCTCAACAGCTATGGACACCTGACCCCTTTGCATTATTTATGTCTGCCCTGGAGCCTCATTTATGATTGTTTAGCAGGGGCCTTGGGTACTGGGGATGATATGTCTTATTGTCTTAACTTGGTCACGAACAGCAGCACCTGTTATATGTTTTTTTATTGTTTTACTGTATGTTGTTATGATTGCAGGCTGAAACTCTGACTGCCAACTTTTTATGCTTTTCACTGAGATGCCCCTACGTGGGCTAGTGCCTGAAGATGTACATATTTTTGTTGAGTGTATGTTTTTTGAAAAAAAAAAAAAGAGAATTATTAAAAAATAAATAAAAGCTAAAATAGTTTAAAACGACTTAAATTTTCAAAGAAGATAAATTAATCTAACCCCAATTAGTTAATAAAGACCCTTATGGATGAAAATCCAAAAATATTGCAATGAGTGGTTCTTGTGTCTGACTCCCTACCTGATGATGAATTATTTTGTCAAGATCCCCAGCCCTATATCCTTTTTACAAAAATCTTGATTTCAGTATTAGAGACTCATTGATATAGTCTTCTCTTATATGTACAGTTTCATCTGAGACATAAAAAGTGTCCCTTCGGCACTGCAGCTAGCCATGAGGGATGGTGACAGGAATCCAATGGAATATAACCATTCCTATTCGTCTTTTTAAAAAAAATGTAGATGTAACAAGAGCCCCTTCAACAACTGATATGTTATAAGCTGTTTTATTAATACCAGCTAATTATATAACTCCCAACGCCATGATGATTTGGTGGTTATTTATTTATTTCAGGTACTTATATAGCGACGTCAATTTACACAGCGCTTTACATATATATATTTTCTACATTCACATCAGTCCCTAACCCTCAAGGGGTGTACAATCTAAGGTTCCTAACTTACATTCATACATACACATACTAGGGCCAATTTAGACAGGAGCCAATTCACCTACCAGCATGTCTTTAGAGTATGGGAGGAAACCGGAGTACCCATGCAAACTCCAGGCAGGAGGTGCCGTGGCGGGGATTCGAACCAACGACCTTAGTACTGCCAGGCGGACGTGCTAACCATTATCAATCCCCAGTATTGATAATGTATTTGTATATCTGTTTGATCAAGGAGTATTGCCCTGAATTTTCCAATATTTTTGAATTTTCATCCATAAGGCTGTTTATTAACTAATTGGGGTTAGATTAATTTATCTTTGAAAATTTAAGTATTTTTTAACTAATTGAATTATTTTAGCTTTTAATTTTATATGTATTTAAAAAGTCAGTACTGTATTGTGTTCATATATTTTTTTTTGCTGCAGGAGACTCTGTGGTATATTTATAGGTTGAATATACAATTGGTAATTATCAACATTGGTTTTGGTTTCTTTTTTACCACAAGATGGCACTGTAGAGGACTATATGAACATTTATTGGTGATTAGGTGTTGGGCCTCAGGTGTCTGCTCACTCCCTCTTGTGACTTGTCAGCCTATGGCAGTGATTCTCCATGGTGGCTTCCCCTATTTATCTGCGTGGAGCGGCGTGTGTGCGTGCCCCTGATGACGTCAAGTATGATGAAATGTGTAGGGTGGAGCCACGCACACACGCTACCATGCATGCTCAACTGGCTGGTGGCCATCTTTGTTGTTGGAATACTTCTATGGAGTTTTGGCACATGCTGATTTTAACTTCGACTATGTAAGTGCAATATACCTAATACATTTTCTAATATATGTGGTTTTACACTATGTGGAGCATTTCTCTATTACATGTATTGTACTCCGAGTTTTGGCTTTACTGATTCACACTGGAGGGTCTGGAGCCATTATCTAAGAGTTGCTTTGGTTGCTACTCTTTCGGAATATTTTGGAGGACCATCCATATCCATGATGTTAACAATATCATAAAGAGCGTTGATTGACCACTCTTGGTAAGCGGTCACAAGTCTTGCATGCAAGTGGATGGTATCACACTGATTATATGAAGTTCTCTGGTTTCATCACGGCACGTGGGATTGGTTCAATTTGACTCTATTAGAGACTTTATACTGTATCATCACTATTTATCACGCATAATTCTTAAGATTAAGGTTTTTGATTTATGCACTGGTTAAGCGCTGCACTGTCAGTTTACTTCTGTTTACACTATTTTTGTATACCTAGTATCGGGGTATTGTGTTCAGCTGCTGTTTGGTTGAGTTATTGACACTTTTCCTCTGAGAGCAGATTTTTTTGGTATTTTGGTTACTATTATTACCCACAAAACAATATCGTGCAATGCGCCCCAACCTTTTACAAGCAAAACATTTCAGAGGTAATTTCCCTGAATAAGACCTTCTCTGAACACGACAACTGAGACACATTACAATGGCCAGAATCGCGAGACCTCACATTCTCATTATCTGAGGAACATTCACCAACAATAGATTCATCCGAGGTGCCCACTGCCACTTCTTTACTATTTTCCACTGCTCGGTCAGACCCATTCTCTATTTCCATGCCTGAGTCAGTCTCAACAGCTGCTACAAAACCATTGTCTAAACATTTATCGTAGACCTTACTTGCAGCAACAACAACAGTCTGCTTCTTTAGAGACACTATCTCTGCTAAACATTGAGAATGGTCAACCTTTGCACATTTGGAGCATATCTCCCATATGGCACTCTGGGCATTCTCCAAACTTTCTTTAACAAATGTAATCTCATTGCATAATTTCGTATTTTCATTAGCAATATGCTTACCTTCTGCATTAAATACAGCAGCCTACTGGGCAAGAAATTTCAAGTTCTCGACTTCAGCTCTTAAAAACTCCACCTCATCTTCCAATTTCTGCTTCTGCTGAAACACATATTTGTATTGCCCTGCTATCCATCCAGCAGCATAAATGAGTACATACTTCGCCTTATGTGTATTTTACTTTTTGCCACATATATTTTCATAAACCCAGTTTTGTGCCTGCTGCCATGGATCAGTAGATTCTTGTATAGCTTGAACAATAGCCTCAGTGTCCTTTACTTGTGCCACCTTTTTAAAATTTCCCTCCATTATTGAGATAAATACAAGTATACTCACTCAGCACAAAGTCACCAAAGCAAGAGTAATGCCACCAAATTCTGCTGTTTGTTACACAATACACTTTAAAGCAGAGTTTCACCCAAAAGTGGAAACTCCACTTGTTTGTCTTCTCCCCCCATCCACTACCATATTTGGCACTTTTTGTGGGGGAGGGGGGAGCAGATACCTGGTTTTGACAGGTACTCACTCCCACTTCTGGCTCAGTTCGCCGCTGCAAAGTGAGCTGGAAGTTCAGCCCCCCTCCTTCCTCCTGCAGTCTTCTACACAATAATTATTGCTGTCGAGGTACATGAAATGTAAAACTCCTCTATCCAAGAAATTATTTTTTTCCCGCAGCAGAGCACCAAACAGAGTCCACAGAGTATTTGCAAATAATACAATGATCAGAAGCCTTCAACGTACCCAGTCCTGCTCTGATGATACAGCCAAAATACCCTATCCTAATATACACCTTTTACCATGGACCAAAGTGTCGAGCAATCTAATTGGTTTGTTTTATGAGCATCTTTGATCTTATATGTTACAAACAAAGTGTCTTGGCCTAGAACAGCTGCATGCATAGATTTTAATTAAAAAGTTAAATAGATACTCATCTTGTTTATGGCAAAACTGCAGTCTTTAACATCCTCGTATAAAGGTGGACATGATACCTGCTTTGAAATTCTCTTCACCATAAAAAAGTACACTATGAATATTTAAGACGCCTCAAACCCATTAACCATATACTTCTCGTTTTCTTTGAGGGAAAATTGCATATTTTCCTTTGCATAGGTAAAGACTCCACTTCTTTAACCACTTCAATATCGGGCACTTTTACCCCCTTCCTGTCCAGGCCAATTTTCAGCTTTTGGTGTTGTCGCACTTTAAATGACAATTGTGCGGTCATGCTACACTGTACCCATAAAAAATGTATATCGTATTTAGTCTGTAGGAAAGTTATAGAGTCCACAAACCATGTATATATATCTCACAATCGATCACTGATATACTGACGGCTAATCTCATTTCTTGAGGCCTGACAATGCCAGGATAGTTCAAATTACTCATTTGTGGTAAGTAGACAATCCAAGGTATTTAGTAAGAGGCATGGTGAGTTTTTTGGAGGTTGTTATTTTTTGTTACTTTTTTTGGAAAATGTGGAAATGTAAAAAAAAAACAAAAAAACTTTTTTTTTTATATACATATTGTCACCGGTCCAGTGCAGCGTTATTATATAACTGGTGTGGCGGTGATCAGGGACACTGACTGGTGACAGTATGTAAAAGAAAAATAATAATTAATTTTATTTTTATTTTTTTTCAAATTTTTCTATTATTTTTTTATTTTTTATTACATTATTTTTTCCTTTCTTTTACTATTTTTTTTTTTCAACACACTGTGACCAAAGCAATACAATATTACCATAGTAACATTGAACTACTCTGGGCAAGTGATCAGGATTTTTTTTTTATTTTTTTTTACACATTATGATTGCTAATACCAATGTATTTCATTGATATTTGCAATCATTGTTACTGAATGAAACTGTTTCATTCAATCTTTTGTTGTGATTAGCTGTGATTGGGCAAAGCTCATCACATGATACAGATGGGCTGTGATTGGCCTTGTCTGTACCATGTGACTGCTTTGACCAATCACAGCTAACAACACAATTGTATACAATGGATGGCATGACAGGAAGCCATCCTTTGTATACTGTTGACATGTGATCTGCTGTGATTGTTCACAGAGGTCACATGACACTGGCAAAGGGCCGGTGTAGTGATCTGTCATTGCCTGTGTTCCGTGGACACAGCAGGTGACAGATTGTGCTGCTGTGCAGCCCCATGGCCGCTTGAGCGGCTCCTTTTGACAGGAAGTCATATCCCGCCTGGCCATCAATCTGCTATAGGCTTGGTGGGAAGGTGTTAAAAAGGCTATTTCTCATAAACAAGGACCCCATGAATATTTAAGACCTTTTCAAATCTAATCAGCCAAACTTGCATTTTACAATGCTTGTAGATTTGCAAATAACCAGCTCTGAAACTCCCCGAGTTTTCACATATTTGTCCAAAAACAGGTTAGCCCAACATAATAAAGGTAAGGCAATTGTCTCTTGCATAAATTAACTTAGTAAGGATTCCTTATTCTATCCTTTTGTTGTGTAAAATACATCTGTCTTAGTCAGATGCTGGCCTGGCCAATAACGTGAATATACACCATATGTATTTATATCAGGTACTTATATAGCGCCCACAATTTATGCAACGCTTTACATATATATTGTACATTCACATCGGTCCCTAACCCTCAAGGGGCGTACAATAGTTACATAGTTACATAGTTAGTCTGGCTGAAAAAATACAAAAGTTCATCCAGTTCAACCACTAAAAAAAAAAGGTATAATCCTATACCGACAGTTGATCCAGAGGAAGGCAAAACCCCCCCCAGCAAAGCATAATCCAATTTGCTCCTGCAGGGAAAACAAATCCTGATGCCCGAGTGGCAATCGGATATTCCTTGGATCAACATTACCTATAAATGTTAGTATACAGTTATAATCTGTGTATCTAAGAAACAATCCAGGCCTTTTTTAAAGCAATCCACTGAGCTGGCCAGAACCAACTTTTGAGGGAGTCTATTCCATATTTTCACAGCTCTTACTGTGAAGAAACCTTTCCATGTTCGAGATTAAACTTCTTTTCCTCCTGATGTAAAGAGTGCCCCTCCCCCTTGTCCTCTGTGATGACCTCAGGGTGAATAGCTCTACACCAAGTTCACTATATGAACCACTGATGTATTTATACATGTTGATCATATCCCCCCTTAATCTCCTCTTCTCAAGAGAGAATAAATTCAGTTGAACTGCATATTCCAGATGAGGTCTTACTAATGATTTGTACAGGGTAATATGATATCTCTTTCTCTGGAGTCTATACCTTTTAATACAAGAGAGGATTTTGCTTGCTTTCGAAACCACAGCTTGGCATTAGATGCCATTATTAAGCTTGTGATCTACCAGAACTCCCAGATCCTTCTCCACCATTGATTCCCCCAGTTGTACTCCCCCTAGTATGTATGATGCATGCATATTCTTAGCCCCCAAGTGCATAACCTTACATTTATCAACATTAAACCTCATTTGCCACACAGTTGCCCAATTAAACAGTGCATTGAGGTCAGCTTGTAAATTGAAGACATCCTGTAAGGACGTTATTCCACTGCAAAACTTGGTGTCATCTGCAAAATGGTATTTTAAATCCCAGACCCTATATCATTTATAAATATATTAAAAAGTAAGAGTCCCAACACTGAACCTTGGGGTACACCACTGACAACCCTAGACCATTCAGAGTATGAATCATTAACCACTACTCTTTGAATACAATCTTTTAGCCAGTTTTCTAGCCATTTACATACGGATTTTTCCAAGCCCGTAGATTTTACCTTACACATTAGCCGTGTGTGGGGAACTGTGTCAAATGCTTTTGCAAAATCCAAGTATACCATGTCCACCGCCACCCATACCCCTTTACCTCTTTAGAGCCTGGATGCTGGATGGAGAGTGATGCTCAACTTGTCTCTTCAGAATTCCCCATAGGTGTTTGATTGGGTTCAGATCAGGAGACATACTTGGCTACTGAATCACTGTTCTTCTTCAGAACTGAAACAATGGTCTTGGATGTGTGTTTTGGATCATTGTCATGTTTGAAAAATGCACAACGACCAAGGGCACGGAGTTGTGGTAGCATCTTCTCTTTCAATATAGAGCAGTACATCTGTGAATTCATGATGCCATCGATGAAATGCAGCTCCCCACCAGCAGCACTCCTGCAGCCCCACAGAAGGATACTGCCACCACCATGTTTCACTGTAGGCACCATGCATTTTTCTTAGTACTCCCCACCTTTGCGACACCATACAGTTTTGAAGCCATCAGTTTAAAAAAATGTATCGGCCTTGACAAATTCTAGGCAAGCTTTTTTGTTCATGGACTTTAGGAGAAACTTCCTTTGTGGACGACACCCATGCATGCCACTCCTCTGCAGTGTACGCCATATTGTGTCACGGGAAACAATCACCCCAGTTTGGTTTTCTACTTCTTTAGCTAACTGAAGTGAACTTGCACTGTGATTTTCTTTAATCCTATTCATCAGAAGACGCTCCTGTTGAGGTGTTAATGTTTGTGGACAGCCTGGATGTCTCTGTGAGATGGTTGCAGTTCCATCTTTGTTACATTTTTGTATCGCTATTGCTACAGTATTCTGACTGATAAGTAAAACTTTGCTGATCTTCTTGTAGCCTTCACCTTTCTTGTGTAAAGAAATTATTTTCTTTCTTAGGCCTTGTGACATTTCTCTTCCATGTGGTGCCATTGCTGACAGCATGAAATGGGACGGGGTTTTCTTTGTTAAGTAACGCCCTTTTATATTCAACTGTCTGCTAGACATCTATTTAATGAATTGACTCACCTGTAGTTGAATTCTTGTTAATTAGAATGTTGTCTAAAATTTATCTTTGGTCCTAAGACTTAAATTGGGGTGTATTAATTTTTGCAACGTGGTCTTAAATTAATTTGTTAGGAAAAATACTTTTTCATGTGTGTAAATGAACAAATCTTGTTTGCAATCAATGGCCCGCATTTGTGGGAGCATTTCGTAGTATAGTGTCCCATAGAAAATGTTGACTCTGAAAGAAAAGAAAATGTTTTCTGACAAATCTGTTGGGGTGATATATCACACAACTATATACAGTTACAATATCCTAATATCCTACACACCATTGTTACAGTAGATAGATTGGACAAATCATCATTTGAGCCGATGGTCTAAAGCAGTCTTTCAGCCAGGGTGCCTCAGGCTTCTTCAGGATTGCCTTGGCAAAATGCCTAAATATTGCCCAAAATTCAAATACAGGCCAGCAGGTGGATCAAGCCTACCTTTTAGTACACAAAGCCACAGGTTTTCTTTGTGCACCTTCTAACTGCTGCAGTTGATAAGAAGGATGTCGGGTGCCTGCAGAGCATCTTTGTTTGCCCCTCCCTTGTCCCTCTCTATAAATACACGGGTCACATTAGGGAGAGAAATTGAGGGCGAAACACTGGAATAGTAGTCAGTACCAGTGTACAAAGGTATATTTGCTTTGGAAGAATATATCGCCTCTAACATTGGGTGTCCTACATGTATGGATGTTGCTGCCTTATATAAAACTATTAGAATAGTTTTCTGCATTTTGAAATGTGGTGCCTCGAGATTATGCAGACGTTTAAAGGGTGCCTTGAGATTGTCCATACTTTTAAAGGGTGCCTTGACTGAAAAAATGTTGAGAAACACTGGACTAAAGGATAGGGTTCTTCATTTCCATGTTAAGGCATACTTTACCAGATCTGTTAGTGTTTCGTGGGCTTTTCAGCATCTGTCTTCTGCTTCTCAGATGTGCAAGGTTGCCCCTGGTCTTCTGTTTAACCGTTTGGTAAGTTTGGGTGGACATTCAGGCCTCTTCTGATGCCAGTTGCAGGTGTCAGGTCCTACAAGCTGCTCTCTGAGTTCTGTCAATCTCTTCTTGATATGTTTATTACCACCCCTCAATTAAACTGATTTTGGACATCTCATGGTAAAGACTAAGGGGTGCTTTATTAACGACTGTGCACTTTGCAGGTGCAGTTGCACTCAACAAGGCACTTTGCTTCAGAGCTTAGTAAATGAGAGGAAACTCTACTGACTTTCTTCATCTGATTATGTGCAAACAAAAGTGTTGTTTTTTTCTTTATTTCCTTGCACATGATTGGGTATTCTTTGCAAAGCAAAACTTCGCCTCACTTATTAAGCTCTGGCACAAATTCCATACAGAGTGCAACTGCACTTGCAAAGTGCACAGTATTTATTTTTAGTAAATCAACCGATCATAATCCTGTGTCCTGTCTGTACAACTAATAGGATTTTTGACTTACCTGTAAAATCCATTTCTTGGAGTACAATACTGGACACAGGACCCTCCCTTCTGTTCTCATAACCTCCCTATTGCTTGCTACAAAACTGAAGTTACCTTGGAGTGTAAGGGATTACATAGGGGATCTCCCAGCAGCTTTTTTGCCAGTGTCCAAGTACCAAAAGGTAGCTGCATTTAAAACTAAAGGTAAAGCCTAAAGTTCCTGAGTCACATTGTATTGGGAAGTACAGTGACTAAATGCTTAGCACTTCCGTCTGGTAGTACTAGGGTCGCTGGTTCAAATCCCAACCACGGCACCACTTGCCTGGAGTTTGCATGTTCTCCATGTGCCTGCGTGGTTTTTCCTCCGGGTACTCCGGTTTCCTCTAACACTCCAAAGACATGCTGGTAGGTTAATTGGATCCTGTCTAAATTGGCCCTAGTATGTGTATGTATGAATGTAGGCTAGGGACTTTAGATTGTACGCCCCTTAAGGGTTAGGGACTGATGTGAATGTACAATACATATGTAAAGCGCTGCAAAAATTGACGGCGCTATATAAGTAGCTGTAATAAATAAAATAAATACATTCATAAGTTAAAAATTCAATTTTTTTTTCTTAAAAAAAAAATAATACAAAACTGAAAAGAATTGCATTTGATAGAAAAAAAATTGCTTAAATACTTCTAGGGCTTCAGCATCTTATATTCAACTTTCTAACTTATTTTTCTTCTCTCATTCAGCAATTTTTCCCTTGACATGTCAGTTGAGATGCCTCGAAAAATTGAAGCTTTAGAGTCTTTTACACACAGCATAAAAAAAAAAGTAAGTCATAGATCGATAACGCTCTATATGTTTGTGAGCCCTTTGAAATACAGATTTCTTAATTGTTACGATAGGTTAAACATAACATTTAACACAAGGAAAATGGAACTGAGCATTTTGTGTATGCAGTTGAATTTTATTCTTTTTTCTTAATTCTTTATTGACAAGGCAAGGGTTGAAATACAAAATGCTGTAACAGTCAACATAGACACTTGTCAGTTTATGAGAGACAGAGAAAAAACAGTCAACTGGCCAGTTGACAGATGGCATAGCGTGTACCAGTAGGTATGTGAAATAAAAGAAATATAGCATTACGTTCCATGAGTCCTTATTAATCACTAAATGCCTATGTACCATCTATATTCGACTTTTTAAAAGAAATACCAATAGAGGCAGTTAAAGTCATAACGAGTTTAGGAGGATCAAAGAGGATAGTAGAATAAAGAAAATGGCAATTAGCCTGGGGGACCAAAGGGGGTAGAAGGAAAAGCTCAGAGGGGGATGACTCTGGAGTAGAGGGATGGGAAGGGTAGACCATTGATGCGCAGGAATGAGGGAAGGAGTTTGAGTTCAACTGGAAGTTCTATAAATACTCAGTAATTCGGGTGTATCAGCCCCTGAGAAAACTGCCCTTGTACTCTTGAGTGCCTGTGAACTCCATCCAGTAAAACCCCTTAGGAGTTGCTGAAGATTTGGCTCTCCCTATAGTCGCAGCCAGGCAACACACATTTCCTTTAGACCTTGCACACAGGAGTCCTTGAGCTTGTTTTTGGATTTTATTTTTTGGAATTGTTAAATGGAGGACAACTTCCTGAAACTATGTACAAGTCCATAAAAGGGTTTCTCTGCTTGGCCTCTCCAGCTCTCCAGCCTCTCCTTACATACCACCCCAAACCCCAGGTAGTTCTCCTCTATCCAGTTGTCCTGAGGAATCCCTGGTCAAGGGTATCTAGAGCCTGCAGCTTTAAAGCACAGTCCAAATGCCCTCTCCCCCCTACTCCAGTCCAGGGGGTGTAGCAGTACTCATTGCCCTTCTTCTACAAGCTGCAGGTTGGTAGCTGCCTTTAGGCCTTCTGCTGGGCTGGCTCCTTCCTTACCTCCACAGATGGTCCTTTCTCAGGGGGTCAGGGAGGTTCAGCTTCCCTGGGCCCTCTTCCCCGCCCCACACTCCAGCTCCTGCTCTCACATATTTCACCTGAACTCTAGCTCATTTAAAGGCTGTCCTGGCCCCATGCCAAGCTCCTTGCTTGGGGATTGGCCAGAAACCCTTAAGTGTGCAGACTAGCTCCTCCTCACCCCCGCCCACTGCTCCTAGAATCTTCTCCAAGATTTTAGAGCAGGGAGGTATCAGGGAACTGACCTGCAGAGCCTCTCAGCCCTGACCTAAAATAACCCTCTAACTCAGCCCAGGCTGCTAATCAGCCTTTCTAGCTGAAAAATCTAATCTAGCTCCCCCTAGAAACCTAGGAGGGTGCTACATTAATCTAAATTTTTCCTCATCCAAAAAAGTCAGTCATCCGAAAGAGGTCACCTATGTGCTTAATGTAATTGATTTTAGAGAACCATAGTTTAAGAGTTTGGTAAATTCTTGTCTTCAGAGGGTAGGGATGCAAATAATAGCTGCATTCAGTAGTTGATTTCAAAAATGTTTTTTTTATCTACTTCTAGAGAGGGTGGAGAGATGGAGAAGATAGAAAAAGAGAGGAAGGCGCCTCTAAGTGCACTATTGACAATTTATTAGTAAACCATAGATACATTTCACTTACAAGATAAATAGTTACAAAGACTCATCATGTGGTGTAATAAGATCCAGGTGAAACATCCAGACGTCCAGCAGCAAACTCTGTCTATAGGATCAGGAAGTAGTGCCCAGGATGTGCCTGTGCATCAAAATGAGTCTTGGAGATCAGAGTCGGATGTAGGAGGTGAAGGGGGGTGGTAATGCATTTCAGAGCATGCTCAGTAGGCTCCTTCTTCAGACCTGAGCCCCAATAGAACCCTGACATTTTTATAGTGTGAAGAGAATGGGAGAGTGGCAAGTAGTTCCTGAGTCCTAAGGACCTCAATGTTTTCCTGCATCGTACAGGAATTAATACAGATATAAAAACAGAAATAAAAACACAGGAGAGAATAGCTCTAATGCTTTTGGGTTAAAAAGCATACGAGTGTGTATATATACATATAATAACATATATCTAAAAAATGGCATATTCGATAGAAGGGAAATAGAAAATGACAATTAAATTAATTCTAAAAATAAATTAGAATAGTGGAGGTGAAAATAAATGTTAATAATAATGAATAAATTAATGACATAATGAAAAAGGTAGATTATTGTACCATAAATAAAAAATTAATAAAAATAAATATAAAAGCAAAATTAAAAACAAAGTTAGAAAAGCGCATTTTAATAAATGGGCTTGCTATAATAGTATGTACATTTTGTGTATCTCCTTATAATCCCTTTGTGATGTACTAAAAGGGATTGTAGTTAAATGAGAGAGGGATAAGGAAGGGATATACCTAAATTTGTTGGAGGAAAGAACTACTAGTGATAAAGTACAAACAGCTGTATAAGGATATTGTGTTGATATTTATAACCACCATTTGGAAGGAAGCGAATGTCTCTATAAAATGGAGCTTATTTCAAGCTCTTCATTTAGGCCACCAGGGGATAACACATCCAAGGTGTAGATCCAGAAAGTTTCCCTCTGACAGAGATGCAAAAAGCACTCTGCCAGAGGGAGGTCCTGTGGAACTCCTTCAATGATCCACACATTAAGACCGTTAGTGGATTTACCGTGGCAGTGAAGGAAATGTCTGGGTACGCCATGCTGATCTTTTCCATCCTCTATAAGGCGAAGGTGCTCGCCAAAACGTTTACAAAGGGTACGCGTGGTTCTACCCACATAGTTCAGACCACAAGGACAAATTAGACAATAGACCACGCATTCAGAAGAGCATGTGTAAAATTCCTTAATCTGATATGATATCCCTTTGACAGTGAACTCCTTTTATCCATGATGAATAAACTGGCATGTCTTATATAAGGGTTTTTTTTCACTGATACATACCAGCAATAGGGGAAAGGGTGAGAGGAACTGTGTTCTTTGTCTTAGTTTTAAGTTTGCTGGGTGCTGTTTTCCCTTTTAAGCTGGGAGCTTTCCTGTATGAAAACTTGGTTTGTTGTGGTAAAAGTGACTGGAAGTAAGGGTCTTGGTGCAAGATTGGCGAGTGTTTGCGTATAGTATATTCCATTTGCTTATGATGACTATGGAACTGAATGACAAATCTAATCTGTGATGGCATATTTTCAGTAGGATGTTCTGATGTTGTAGGGCCATTGGTATAAAGTGTGTGGGCTTCTTCTACAATATTCAAGGGGTAACCCTTCTTGATAAATTTATTTTTAAGTATTGTACCTTGTGAAATGTTGTCAGATTGCTGGGTGCAGTTATGGTGCAATCAACAAAGTTGGCTTTTAGGAATGTTTCTAAGTCAACGTGGGTGGTGACAACTCTTATAATGTAAAAAATAGTTTCCTGTTGTGGGTTTGGTGTAGTTCCTGGCATGGATCTGATTGTTGCTGTGATAATTATCAAGATCAAGAAAGGCTAGGTGGTCTTTGTCGACTACATGGGTAAATCCCAGACCCATATCAATATCAATGGTCAAACCATCAATATCAAACCATCAAAGGTCAGGTATTTACCCCTGTCAAGTCCTCTTGCTAATAATTCGCTGATTTACATTTTCATTTAAGGGGTTGCACATGCTCCTTCCAAATCTAGTATTGTTGGTGTTACTAAGACCCCAGTTTGAACCTATGCAGGACATTTCTTTGATGTTGTTATCAATAAAATAACATTTCTTGTGGCCATCACCTCCACCAGAAGGTTTTAGCTTTGTCTTGTGAGTAGCACTATTTGGTCTTACATAAAGACAAGGTTATCTTGAGATGAAGGTCCACCTTTTTGCCTAAGATGGTCTCCGCCTTTCACGTTAATGAGAATGTTGTGTCACATTCCCTGTATTCAGCCCTGATTCACCTCTGAATGTGGTGAGTGCTGTCAGGGACTGCATCTTGGACACTGCTTCTTTTAGGCAGATAGATTCCATGTTTTTTTCCAGAAAGTGCTTAGAGGCTCCCTAGCTTCCAGATCCACAATTGTGAAGTGAACTTGAGATTTGTGTGTTAAAGTGCCTCCTTTCCATGTTAAAACCCACTCTTCTAGAGCAGAAAAATTAGAACATCGTGAAAAGTTCATTTATTTCAGTAATGCAACTTAAAAGGTGAAACTAATATATGAGATAAACTCATTACATGCAAAGCAAGATAGTTCAAGTCGTGGTTTGTCATAATTGTGATGATTATGGCTTAAAGCTCATGAAAACCCCAAATCCACAATCTCAGAAAATTAGAATATTACATGCAATCAATAAAACAAGGATTGTACATAGAACAATATCGGATCTCTGAAAAGTATAAGCATGCATATGTACTCAGTACTTGGTTTGGGCCCCTTTTGCTGCAATTACTGCCTCAATGCAGCGTAGCATGGAAGCTATCAGCCTGTGGCACTGCTGAGGTGTTATGGAAGACCAGGATGCTTCAATAGTGGCCTTCAGCTCCTCTGCATTGTTCGGTCTCATGTCTCTCATCTATCTCTAGATAGATTCTCTATGGGGTTCAGGTCAGGTGAGTTTGCTGGCCAATCAAGCACAGTAATCCCACGGTCATTGAACCAGGTTTTGGTGCTTTTGGCAGTGTGGACAGGTGCCAAGTCCTGCTGGAAAATTAAGTCAGCATCACCATACATCTCGTCTGCGGAAGGAAGCATGAAGTGCTCCAAAATCTCCTGGTAGTAGGCTGCGTTGACCCTGGACTTAATGAAGCACAGTGGACCAACACCAGCAGATGACATGGCTCCCCAAATCAACACAGACTGTGGAAACGTCACACTGGACTTCAAGCATCTTGCAGTGTGTGCCTCTCCATTCTTCCTCCATACTCTGGGTCCTAGGTTTCCAAAGGAGATGCAAAAGTTGCTCTCATCAGAAAAGAGGACTTTGGACCACTGAGCAACAGATTAGGTCTGTTTTTCTTTAGCCCAGGTAAGACGCTTCTGATGTTGTTCGTTGTTCAGGAGTGGCTTTACAAGAGGAATATGACATTTGAAGCCCATGTCCAGGATCCGCCTGTGTGTGGCGGCTCTTGATGCACTTACTCCAGCCTCAGTCCACTCCTTGTGAAAGTCCCCAACACTTTCGAATGGCCTTTTCCTGACAATCTTCTCCAGGCTGCGGTCATTCCTGCTGCTTGTGCGCCTTTTTCTTCCACACTTTTCCCTTCCACATAACTTTCTATTAATGTGCTTTGATACAGAACTTTGGGAACATCCAACTTCTTTTGCGATTACCTGTTGAGGCTTTCCCTCCTTATGGAGGGTGTCAATGATGGTTTTCTGCACAACTGTCAGGTCAGCAGTGTTTCCCATGATTGTGATTCCTACTGAACCAGACTGAGAGACCATTTAAAGGCTCAGGAACCCTTTGCAGGTGTTATGGCTTAATTAGCTGATTAGAGTGGGACACTTTGAGCCTAGAATATTGCACCTTTTCACAATATTCTAATTTTCTGAGATTGTGGATTTGGGGTTTTCATGAGCTGTAAGCCATAATCATCACAATTATGACAAATCATGGCTTAAACTATCTTGCTGTGCATGTAATGAGTCTATCTCATATAGTAGTTTCACCTTTTAAGTTTCACCTTTTAAGTTGGATTACTGAAATAAATGAACTTTTGCACGATATTCTAATTTTTTGAGTTTCACCTGTATGTTGGCGACTGTGAAAATCCCATCTATCATGGTCCGAAAAGAAATGAAGAGATGTTATAAGATGCCCATAGGCTAATGTTTGTTTATAAATCACTGGCGATGTAAGGATCACTAATGCTTTCATTTTTTTTTTAACTTTGTAGAAAACAGAGTGCAAAGCTGTGATCCAAGTGGAAAAAGGCAGTACCCTGACTGAGGAAGGCTTTTACTTAAACATAGAATTTGAAGATACTTATATCCCGAGAATGTGGGTTGAGACCCACCCAGACCAAGACAGTGAGGTAAAACATTGTACTATGTCTTGCGTAGAATTCCAGCTCTGTGCAGATTCTGACTTTTTTCTCTAGGGTGAAAAACATGACATATTTCAGCTAGAATATCTTATCATTTTGTTGCAGTAACAGTAACACTCAGAAGGAAACTCAAAACCCTTATTTCTTAAACATTCATCTGGGGACACAGGAATAATAGAATTCAGGAGCACTGAGTTATACTGCTGCCTTTAAACAAAAAATGCTGGCCAACCAAGTATAACCCCTCCCACTCCCATGATGTACTTTTTTTGCTAGTGTCCTAAGAGGATGGATGTCTTTTCAATCCCATGTTTTCTAAACATTTTTGCTTGTATCAAGACTTCTCTTTATTCATTCAAGATTAAAACTTATAATCAGAAAACAAGAACCTGCGCAGATGTCCATCATAAAAAAAGAATGAGAGTTGAATAGTGCTGCGCTGCCAATCCTGTTCCTATTTGTAGTGTTGAAAAACCAACTTAAAAAAATCAAAACAACACATCAAAATTGTGTCAATATTAATGTACTACAAAACACCTTCCCCCTACTCAAGGTGACATATAAGAGTAGAATAGTGTTGAGCTACCAATCCTGCTTCTATTTGTAGAAAAACAAATTAACAATAAATCAAAACAACACATTAAATTTGTGTCAATAAATTGTGTACTACAATACACCTCCCCTCTACTCAACGTGATAAGAATGTCATAATGTGTAAATCACAACCTCTGTGCATCAAATATAAAGAAACCATATGTGTCTATAAAAATATTAAATCAATGTTCAATCATTTTAAACCAGTTCATTCCTTATTGACAGATGAGTAAAGATATTGATAAATTATTGATATACCGGTACATGACACCGTGTGATATCACTAATTCACGGTCACAGAACGGACCAGCAGCTGTTGATGGTCAGAGAGGCTTACCGTTCACTTACTCACCGTGAGCAGTTCATCTCTCTTCTACAGAATTAAGTGCTGTGTCATTAACAACTGTATCCCATAAGCACTTTACACTATCTCTTTCCACTTTTAGCATGAGATTTTGTTTTTTTGCACCATTGCTTTTATTGCAAGGGTTATGGGTATTATCTTGGTTTGCCTATCAGTGACACAGTCACCTCCACCCATATAACCTCCCCTACTTCTGCAGCTGTTTTTTTTAGTACCCAAGATTTATTTTGGGTGTGTTTCTGTTGCCCTGTAGGTAACTCCAGCTTCTGATCCAATAAAAACAAAATAGCCTGTTACTGAGTTTGAGCACTGAACTCTGCATTGGCGATTTTCTGACCTGTGTGTACTCTGTCAGTAGCCTCAGAGTTTTCTTCTATTCAGAGCAGTGGTACAGCCTCTGGTATAAGTGTCTGTAGTCTATCAAGGTACAGTATGTGTATTACAACCCTCACAAGCATATGCTGCTTGGGTTTATGAGTATGCATAACTTGCTTCACTTGAACTTAATACCATTTTTAAAGAAAACATGAGTAAGCAGGCAAAACACATTTCTTTTCTTTTTTATGAGATTTATATTCAACTGCAGGTCATAACGGAATGGCACAATCGTTAAACAAAACATGGCAACAAATAAACTAATAAAAGTTTGCATACCCTTAGTTCTTAATAGTGTATTTGGCTCCATTAGCATCAATGACAGTGTGCAGTCTTTTGTAATAGTTGTATATGAACCCCGAATTCTTGCAGGTAGTATAGCTGCCCATTCATCTTGGCAAAAGTCCTCAAGGTCATGCAAAGTTTTTGGTCGTCTTGCATGAATCGTATGTTTAAGATTTTCCCAGGGTGGTCCGATGATATTAAGGTCAGGGGACTGTGATGGCCACTCCAGAACCTTCACCTTTTTCTTCTGTAACCACTGGAGGGACAACTTAGCCTTGAGCTTAGAATCATTGTCATGCTGGAAACTCCAAGAACATCCCATGTGCAGCTTTCGTGCAGAAGAATGCAAATTGTCTGCCAGTATTTTCTGATAACATGCTGCATTAATTTTGCCATCTATTTTCACAAGATTCCCCATGGCTTTAGAGCTCACACACCTCCAAAACATCAGTGAGCCACCACTATGCTTCACAATGGGTATGGTATTCTATGTTGCTATAGGCTTTGTTGACCCATCTCTATACATAGCGCTTATGGTTGTGACCGTAAAGCTCTATTTTTGTTTTGGCACTCCAGGTTACAGTGTGCCAGACGATGTGAGGCGTTTCAAGGTGTTTTCAGGCATATTGTAACCTCATTTTTGTTCAAGTATCACACCTTGAAGCAACCACACTGTCTTTTTCCAGAGCAGCCTGTATTTCTCCTAAGGTTACCTGTGGGGTTTTTTTTGTATCCCAAATAATTCTTCTGGCAGTTGTAGCTGCAATGTTTCCTAATAAATGATTAAACAGTACTGACTGGCATATTCAAGGCTTTGGATATCTCTCTATATCCTGTTCCATCCTCATAAAGTTCCATTTCCTCGTTACACAGGCCTTTTGACAGATCTTTTCTGCTTCCCAAGGCTCAGTATCAGTAGCCTGCTCAGTGCATCCATGTGAGAGGTAACAAACTCATTGACTATCTATACATAGACACTAATTGCAAACTAAAGAGCCACAGATGTGGGAAATTAATCTTTTAATTGCCATTTTAACCTGTGTGTGTCACCTTGTGTGTCTGTACCAAGGCCAAACATTCCAGTTTTTTGGCATGATCAGTCATGTTTTACTAATGCCAAAATTTTACTATTTACACCAGGGTATGCAGACGTTTGAGCACATCTGTACAGTCACAGGACCTACCAATGCCCCTAAAAGCCAGGACCAGGGTGTCCCTGGCATGATGGCTCACTAATCCAAAATTGGAATTGGGCAAATCTTTTTTTTACACTATCCTGAAAGATCCTCATAACCAATGCCAGCCTGAAAGGCTGGAGAGGTGTCCAGGACCTCCTGTCAGTGCAGGAAACCTGGAAACCAGTAAAAGCTCATCTTCCAATTTTACATACTCAGGCTCCAAATGATTTCTTTATCACTTCACCGCTGGACTCCTTGACTACATGGTCATCTGATCCAGATTCAGTCGGATAATGCCACATCAGTACCACCTCTACTATTAGACAACAGGATGCCTGGATCCAGGAGAATTGTCTTTTCATGCAGAGGTGTTCTAGGACCTGTGTCTCAGTTGTGGGACACCAGATATGGACCCCCTAGCCTCCAGGTCAAACAAAAACCTAGACAAATTTGTGTTCAGATACAGGAATCTTTGCATCAGTACAACCTCATCCATGCCTTGCCTCCTCTGAAGCTCCTTCCTCGTCTGTTACACAGGATTGAGATGAAAGGCATTCTGGGGATTCTCATCACACTAAACTGGCCAATGCAGTTTTTTAGCTCATCAGATCAGGCAGACACCCTGTAGGCTTTTCCAGGTTGTGCACAGGGTCCAGTTTCTCATCTTATTTTGTGATCCCTGGCTTTAATGGCATGGCTTTTGATGCCCCTAAGAGATAGGGGTCTTCCTAATTCTGTGATTCAATGTCACGCACAATCTATTATTGTGCAAGGAAAGTATCCTTTGTCTGGTGCGAGACTAGAAAATTTCATCCCAGTAAATACTCTGTGGGATGGATTCTGACATTATTAAAATTTGAACAATGAATCGCCAAGATCGCGCTTCCCTCAAACCTTGACAAATATAAATATTAATATTAATGTAAATATAGAGCTGCTCGTTAATAAGCTCAAAAAGGCCTTAAAACATAAACAATATATACCGCGTTCCTTAAATACTGTAAATCAAAATAAGTGCAAATTATTGCCTCTATAAATCATGTGCAAAACAAATAACAATGTGAATGCTTCCATATAATTATAAACAAAAGTCTGTTTTTTTTTGTGAATCTTCATATTTGACTTCCATGTTCCCAGTGTGCAAAGATAAAAACACCTAAGAAATAAGTGCTCTTCCTCTCTTCCCAAGAAAAGAAACACACCCCACTCACCAGAGATATATGACCTCTTCTCTCAAAGGAGGTCATAAACACTTGAAGTACCACAAATAGATCTTCTCGTTTTAGCTGACTTGCATATATGGACTGCGCAAGATGTCCCCAAAAGTATTATGCAGCAAGAGACTCTGGATAAAAAACTTCCCTCATAGAGGGAAAGACATAGAGGACATCCTCATAGTGTAGTAAAGGTTATTTATTTTAAAAAATGCTATAAAATTGTGCTTACATCAGTTAAAATCAATCAGGCATATAAATCACCAAAAGGAACACCGGTTTATGTTCCACCTGCGTTCCACCAATCAGAAGTGAGTGGAGATTCCGCGATACATCACTTCTGGTTGGTGGGACGCAGGTGAAACGCAAACCGGCGTTCTCTTTGGTGATTTATATGCCTGATTGATTTTAATTGATGTAAGCTCAATTTTATAGTGTTTTTTTTTTTTTTTTTTATAACCTTTACTAAACTATGAGGAGGTCCTCTATATCTTTCACTCTATGAGGGAGATTTTTTTTATCCAGAGTCTCTTGCTGCATAATACTTTTGGGAACATCTGGCATGGTCCATATATGCAAGTCAGCTAAAACGAGAATATGAGATCTATTTGTGGTACTTCAAGCCTTTATGACCTTCTTTTAGAAGGTCCTCTGGTGAGTGCGATGTGTTACTTTTCGAGAGGAAGAGCACTTATTTCTTGAGTGTCTTTATCTTTGCTCACTGGGAACATGGAAGTCGGATATGAAGCTTCATTAAAAAGTGGACTTTTGTTTAAAACTATATGGAAACATTCACATTGTTATTTGTTTTGCACATGATTTATAGAGGCAATAATACTTATTTTGATTTACAGTATTCAAGGAGTGCAGTATATATTGTTTATATATTTTTAAAATTTGGCCTGGATCTACAGTTGTATTTGAGTACATTAAGGGGCAGCTCTCAGCTTGTGCAATCTTATTTCAAAGACTGCTTGCCTTTGATTCCCTAGAGAAGGACTTTTTACAACGTAGCTCACATAGTTCCTTCTGTACATCCTCCAGTGTCTCTGTGGGATCTCAACTTAGTTCTTTCGACCCTTCAAAAACAGCCTTTTGCACCTATCAGCGATATTCTCTTGTATATTATAACTCATAAAGTAGTTTTCTTCTTCGCCATCACCTTTGCTAGGAGAGGGTCCTGGTTTGCAGCCTTGTCTTGTAAAGAACCTTTCTTATCCTTCGCAAAGATAAGGTTGTCTTGAGGCCCAGAGCCTTCTTTCTTCCTAAAGCGGTCAGTCCTTTCCACTTTCCATCTTCCACCTTAATCAGGACTTTGTTTTGCCACCTCTGTCCTGCTGCAGTTCACTCTAAAGAGATATCCCTTCATTGCTTGGATATGGTTAGAACTGTTTATGTCTACATCTTATCTATGTCTTCCCTCAAACAGACTAACATTCTGTTCATTATTCCAGAAGGCCCCATAAGGTACAGCCTGCTTTGCAGTCCACCATTTTCCGGTAGTTTAGGTACCATCCTACTGATTAAGGATAAGGATCTATTTTTTCTAGTAAAAGTGAACTTTACAAGATAAATTCAGAAATCTTAAAATAGCAGATCTTTAAAGAGGATGTTCACCCTGGTTTGTCAAGTTCGTAGCTGCTGACTATTAAGAAACAGATACATACCAGCCCATGGAGTCCAGCACTATCTTCGTTTCAGGAGTCACCAGTCATTTCCTGACGACTCACATTCGGCTCCCTACAGTGCATGTGAGAGACACAGCCTGCTGTGAGACTGGTCCTCCAGCCTACTAGGATATATGACATTATCCCAGGAGGCTGTGAGTGGGGAGGGGATGAAGGGGAGGTGAACCAAAACAATGTCATCCCCACCTAGATGGGGTACCATCAAAATAATTGCACCAAATAAAAAAACAAACAAACTGCCATTTCAACGCTGGCTATGGGGAAAAATAGAGAGAAAAGAGGTAACTTTAATTTTTGGGTGAAAGTCTGCTATAAGATACAAGCATTCCTGGTGTCTTGTTTCACCTTTTATCCTTGGGCTGATGTTGCCCTCCCCTTAGTTGGATTGCTTTGGGGCCTCCTAATGTTCTGAATTATACTATTCCTTTTTCCCTTAATAAATTATTGTGTTTCTGTAGTTCATCAAGTGACATGGGTCTCATCCCACTGTGTTTATGTTCTTCTCCTAATATTGTTTTTCGAAAAAAAAAAGGAGCAGAAAAGAAATCCATTGTTCTAGGACACCAGCAAAAAACTGATACATCATGGAAGTGCTTATACTAGGCTGCCCAAGGACTTTTTCATTTGTCAGTGTCCAGACATTACTAAAGGCAGCAGTATAACCCAAGGTAACTGAATGCTACTGCTCCTGTGTCCCTCCAAGAAAAAAATTATGGTGAGCAAATGTAAACGAGATACCAAAGCTTCACTCACAGAATTCAATAGAAGATTATCCATTTTTGTTTAATGTAAGCTGTGCTGGTAATAAGCATGACATAGTATATTGTTGGGCATAGACACAACATTGTTTAAGATGTTGAGTGCTTGACTATGTCTCATCTGCCCTATCATGTCAGGAAAATAAGGTTAATGACAATCATCCAGGCTGCCTATAAATGATTGAGGTAGTAAATGACACACTGCCTGGACTCACTGTATGAATAATGCAACTGGGCCACAAACCACTTTGAAATGCCTGCTCTGATACAGTTATTGTGGATCACAATAGTGCTCCACCAAGCTTTAAGAGTTCTAAGGTCCTAACAGAATCCTCTTCTTAAAGCAAGCTCGTTCATTGTAGATGTCCCACATCTACTACTTAGACCAATGTGACTGCTTCTATTCCCACAGGGCAAACAGCAACTTCTTTTCACTGACTATTGAATTTATTTTGTTTTCGTTAGGCATGCATGCTAATATTTCAGCCTCAGTTTGACGTTTTCTTCGAGGAGCCAACATTGACCATCTGTCTCGATTGTTCCAATTCAATGGAATCTTCTTTTCAGAGTGCTAAGCAGGTTGCACTGCTTGCCCTCAACACACTCTGTGCCTCGTCTATCAACATTATAATTTTTGGATCAAGTAAGTAAAGTGAAAATTGGATATATAAAGTGAAATATACATTGTCACTGTAGGAAAGCCTCACAGACACCTTTCATTGGTTGTATGTGTATGTTACCATTTACATTGTTACATACAGTAGCTACATGTGGTAATATAGCTAAACGACTTCATTCCCAGCGCTTTTATAAAGCGGTCCTGGGATCAGGGGCTTTTTAAACACACTCCCAGATGAGGAGTGTGTATATGTTTGTTAAGTCAACTGTTGGCTTTCAGGTGGAAATGAAACTGCCCAGTCACTTCCACAACCAACACAACATGCAGTGGAAGAAGATGGATTTTATCAACAGTCCCTGCTCCAAGCCCTTGGACTTTTAGGAGACAAATAGGATATAGTACTCACATGACCACAACTACAAAGAAGGATAAAGGTATTTTGGAGGAATTTTTCTTACTTTTATGTGGCATGTTAACCACTTTCGGGCTGCCCGCCCGCCTGCAGTGTACTGTGGACGGGCCTCAGCTACAGGACCAGCGACATACCTGTACATCACTGGTGCTTGACCAACACAGGGGGGCGTGCAACCCTCCCCCTCCTCCCCCCACGCGCTGTGTCCGCTGTGTCCAGTGAGAATCCCGGTAATTGGGATCCGGTGATCATGTAATCACTGTACTATCGCAATGACAACAAAGCTTTTATGAATCAATCTGATTCATAAAAGGTTTGCTTCTGTTCCTGGAGAGCTGTGATTGGTCCACAGTTCTCACATGGCACATGGGGCCAATCACAGCACCTTGTACCATGTGACCAGCTGGAGCCAATTACAGATCACTGTATTTTGAACTGTCATGAAAGTAACACATTCTCTTCATTGCTCATGTAAAAAAAAATTTAAAAAAATCCCTTATCACCCCCCCCCCCAAGAGTAGTACAATGTTACTATGGCACACTACTATAATTTAAATTTTTTTGTTTTTTTGGGGGGTTTTTTACTACTTGCCTCTCGCCACGCCAACAATGTGCAGGTGAGCAGCGGCACTGAGGAAAGCGATGTAATCTTATGTCACTTTCTATTTCCAGGTGTGCCTGCACATGCGTGGGCCCCCCGCTGCCCCCTTTGTCATTAAAGAAGAGAAGAACGAACACAGCATTGAGTTAAAGCACTACATTACTGCCCCTAGTGGCATCAGAGAGTGTCAGGGTCAGTTAGCGCCCCTCCCAGCCAGGGTCAGTTAGCATTAGATAGGTCGCTGATCACCGCATTACTAGTCTAGTGTTTGTACAGATTAATATGTTGATCACAAACAGAACTATACTAGTGCCTCCTTTGTATAGTGTCCCCAAAATGCAGTGTTAGCAGGATCGTCCCCATTCGCTGCCAGCACTAGTGTTTAGCTCCTACACTATTTTTCATGGAAGATTTGTATGAATTGATTGTGGGCCAAAGCCATTTATATGCACATTCCCGCCAACCCAAATTCAACTCTTGCCAGACAATTCGTATGGAAACCTATCACAGCTTCCAAATTAAAAAAACTTTTTTGGGCCTAATCCTGAACATGGGTATTACCAAAAATAATTAATTTCAATCATATTGGTCCACAGACTTGATTCATCATATGCCTGTGTTCTCTGCTGTTACATATATGCCCAACAAGGACCAGCAACATACTGGTACATCCCTGGACTTTGAGTGGTTATACCGGGATGATGGCTGCAGCTACAGGCACCATCCTGGTATAATTTTTTTCAGCTGGTGACTACTGGCTTTCATGTAAAAGTAATCTTAGCAGTTATTTAGCTGCTGGATCATTTTTACAAGCAGCAGGAAGGGACATCCCCCCTCCCGCCACCTTCCATGGTGTTCTTGGGCTCTCCTGTTCCACAGGGGAATCTAAGAATGTAGCTGGCAGTTCTGCCAGCTGACCATATTGCTGATCGGAGACCAGAATGGCTCCAATCATCTCTTTGGTCTAAGAAACTGGAAGCTACAAGCATTTCATCATTTCTGTTTCACTGGATATTAACAGCGCCATTTTTTAATTGGGAAAGCATCTGATCACACCGATCTTGGTGTGATCAGATGCTTTAAGGGCAGGGGAGAGATCTAGAGTCTAATAGACCCCAGATTTCTCAGAAAAGGGTATCTCATTGCCTATTGCTATCACAGCGGATATTTAAATTCCCTGTGATAACAGTAAAAGTGATCAAAAACAAAAGAAAGAGACCCCCCTTCCCGTGCTCATGCACAAAGGTGAATGCAAGCGTCAGTCCCGTGTCGGTACATAAACAGAGATTGTACCATGCATGTAAAGTATCACTGCGAACGTCAGATCGAGGGCAGTAATTCTAGTACTAGAACTCCTTTGTACATATAAAATGGTGACCGGTAAATGCTTTTAAATCATTGCCTATCGATATTAAAAATATACGTAGTTTTTCGCCTGTTTTTTTCTCACAAATAGAGCTTTCTTTCGGTGGTATTTGATTACCTGTGCGCTTTTTATTTTTTGCGCTAAAAACAACAAAAGACTGAAAATTTTTAAGAAAAATATATTTTTTTACTTTAGTAAACTCAAATTTCATCATAAATTTAGGCCAAAATGTATTCTGCTACGTTTTTGGTTACAAAAATCCCAATAAGTACATATTGATTTCTTTGTGTGAAAGTTATAGCATCTATAAACTATGGTATAAATAATGGAATTTACACAGCTTTTACTTTCTGACTGCCCATCACATTTCTTGAGGTGCTAAAATACCAGTACAGTACAACACCCCCAAATTACCCTTTTTCGGAAAGTAGGCACCCTAAGCTATCTGCTGAGAGACATATTGAGTCCATGGAAGATTAATTTTTTTTCCACAAGTTTTTGGAAAATGATAAAAACATTTTTTTTTCACAAAGTTGTCATATAAATTATATATTTCTCACACAAGCATATACGTGGGTATACGTGGCATTACACCCCAAAATACATTCTGCTACTTCTACCGAGTATGGGGATATCACATGTGTGAGACTTTTTGGGAGCCTAGCCACATACAGGATCCTGAAATCCAATGACCATTTTTAAAGCCTGAAGGTGCGTAACTTCCTCATTTCACTTCCTCACTACGTATCACAGTTTTGGGGGTCCTGAAATGCCAGGATAGCTCAACACCCCCCCCCAAATGACCCCTTTTTGGAAAGTAGACACCCCAAGAAAATTAAAAAAGAGGCATGGTGAGTATTTTGCAGATCTCATTTTTTTCTCACAGGGTTTTGAAATATAAAAAAAGAAAAGAAAAAATATGTTTTTGTTTTCTTTCTTAATTTTCCAAAAACTTATGGCAACAAACGAGACCTGCAAAATACTCACAATGCTTCTTATCAAATTCCTTGAGGTGTCTACTTTCCAAAAAGGGGTCATTTGGGGGGGGTTTAGTGCTATCCTGGCATTTCAGGGCCTCTGAAACTGTGATAGGTAGTCATGAAGTGTAATGAGGAAATAAAGCCCTTTAAAAGCCTGAACGTGCTTATTGGATTTTGGGGTCCTGTAGTTGGCTAGACTGCCAAAAAGTCTCTCACATGTGGTACCCCTATACTCGGGAGAAGTAGCAGAATGGATTTTGGGGAGTAATCCCACATATACTCATGGCATGTGTGAGCCATGGGTATATGTGACAATTTTGTATTAAAAAAATAATAATTTTTTTGTCATTTTCCAAAAACTTGTGGTAAAAAATAAATTCTTCTATTAACTCAAAAGGCAAATAGTTTGGGGTGTCTACTTTGCAAAATGGGGTTGTTTTGGGGGGTGGGGCATTTTATGCCCAGCATTAAAAGTTTATACCACACATCATTCACTCTGCTAACCACCTGAAGATCAGGCCTTTTCTGACACTGTTTGTTCACATGAAAAAAAATCAGTATTTTTTGCTAGAAATTACTTTGAACCCCCAGATATTATATATTTTTTAAAGCAGACACCCTATGAATAAAATGGTGGGTGCTGCAATTTTTTATGTCACATAGTACTCACGGAGCGATTTTTTTCAAACGCAAATGTTTTGAAAAAAATACACTTTTTTACTTTTAATGCACAAAAACACAATATATTGGCCAATTGTTTTGGTACAATGTAAAAGATGATGGTATGCCAAGTAATTAGATGCCAAACATGACATGCTTTAAAACTGTGCATGCCCCGTGCAATAGCAACAAACTGCATACATTTACAAGCTACCATTTTAGATTTACAGAGGAGGTCTAGTGCTAGAATAACTGCCCTTGATCTGACGTTCGCGACAATACCTCACATGCATGGTGCAACCGCTGTTTACATACCGCCACAGGGTCAACACTTGCTTGCACATGTGGGGGGGGGGGGGCGAGGGTGCTTGTCTTTTTTTTCTTTTTTTTTTTAATGCAATCACAAGGACTGAAAATATCCCCTATAACATCAATGGGCAAATCTCGGGGCTATCAGACTCTAGATATCTCCTCTGCCCTTACATTATCTAATATCACCAAGATCGGTGTGATCAGATGCTTTCCCAATTTACAAATGGCGCTGTTTATATCCTGCGAAACTGAAGTGATGAAATGCTCGTAGCTTTTGATTTCTCAATCAGCTATATGGTCAGCTAGCAGAAACACCAGCTGCATTCTCGGGTTCCCCCAATTTCAGGGGACTGCCCGAGAAGGCTGTGGAAGGCAGTGGGGGAGGGGGGGCATAGTCTCCTGCTGTTTGTAAAAGCAATCCTGCAGCTAATTAGCCACTAGGATTGCTTTTACATGAAAGCCGATCGCTGGCTGAAAAAAACAATACCAGGATGATACCTGCAGCTGTAGGCATCATCCTGGTATAACCATGTAAAGTCCAGTGATGTACCAGTACATCACTGGTCCTTGTTGAGTATATATGCTATGTTCTTGGTCAGTTTTTTTTGTATGCAGCCTGTGGGCTGAATGAAAAAATGAGAAGAAATCTCTGCCAGAAAAAGTGTGTGCCCACCATTAGAATATACCAGGGGTAGGCAACCTGCGGCTCTCTATCTGTTGTGGAACTACATTTCCCATGAGGCATTGCAACATTACAAAACTGACAGTTACAGCTATGACTTGCAGATGCATGATGGAACTTGTAGTCCTGCAACAGCTGGAGAGTCGCAGGTTGTCTACCCCTAAAATATACCATCCTGCATCCTCCCACTTCTAATGGTGGGCACATATTAGGTTGCACGGTGCCACATGCACCAATTCCAAGATTGTATAAATGTCTAAATAGTGGCACGCTTGAATAAAAATTGTCCACGTATCAGTGGTACACCATATGGGAAAAGGATGACACCAAGTCCCAAGCTATCTTGCCACTACTCCCCATGTAGTCTGGGCATCCGAGGGCTCCACGTAATACTGAACCTTATATGTATAGCCTGTTGCCCTCTCACGGGTCTTATACATCTTGACACCATATCTGGCACGCTTGCTGGGGAAAAATTGTTTGAATGCAAGGCGGCCACAAAAATGAATGAGGGACTCATCAACGCAGATTTTTTGCTGGGGAGTATAGACATCTGCAAATTTTTGGTTAAAGTGATTTACGAGGGGCCGAATTTTGTGGGGCCAGTCAAATTCAGGGTCACCCCGAGGACAACAGAGTGTGTTGGTGTTGAAATTCATAAAACACATTATATTCTCATTTCTATGGCCATGGCAGCAGAGAACACGGGCATATGATGAATCAGGTATTTGGACCAATACAACCGCAATTCATTTTTTAGCAATGTCCATGTCGAGGGATAGGCCCTAAAAAATGTTAAATTCAGAAACCGTAATGGGTTTCCATGCAAATGGTCTGGCAAGGTTTGAATCTGAGTTGGCGGCGATAAATTGTGCATTAAAAAAAGTAGGGTTCCAACACTGAACCTTGGGGTACACCACTAACAACCCTAGTCCATTCAGAGTATGAGTCAATAATCACTACTCTCTAAATATGATCTTTTAGCCAGTTTTCTATCAATTTACATACTGATTTTTCCAAGCTTGTAGACTCTACCTTACACATTAGCCGTGTGTGGGGAACTGTGTCAAACGCTTTTGCAAAATCCAAGTATACCGCATCCACAGCCACCCCTCTGTCCAAGGTTTTGCTCACCTCTTAAAAAAAAATTTGATTTGTTTGACAACTTCTGTATTTTTTTCTAGCAAGAACTCATCTATGTGGTATTTTATTGAACTCTCCAGTATCTTCCCAACTATAGAAGTTAAACTAACAGGTCTATAATTACTTAGTAAAGATTTTGACCCATTTTTAAATATTGGCACCACATTGGCCTTATGCCAATCCAGTGGTACTTTGCCAGTCATTAAAGAGTCCCTAAAAATTCGAAACAATGGCTTTGAAATGACAGAGCTCAATTATTTAAGGACCCATGGATATATGCCATCCAGTAGGTGCTTTATTTATCTTTTTTCTGTCTAAATATTTCTAGATCATATCAATTTTGAGCCAGTGTCAATAACATGTCCACTATGGACAAGAGCGTCTCCATGCTCCTTTGTATACATGGAGCTGAAGAAGGTAATAAATTTGCCTTCTCTTTGTCCCCAGTCACCCACTCTAGATTAAAACACATTGGTGAAATTGCAGGGTAGATCCTGTGTTAAAGGGTAGGTACCCTCTACCATTGCGTCATCACTTTATACCCAGATTCCTGAAGTCTGCTGGCTAGAGAGGAACGGTGGGCATAGTACAGGATACAGTTTCAGGCTTTCAGGTGGAGTAGACAGGACAGTGTAAGCTTTAGAGAGAGCATGGCGTAGAGGGGATTGGTCTAGGCAATAACCCTCAATAGCAGTAGTCAGGCCTCTTGGGGATCCTCCTCTTGAGGAGGACATTAAATAATGTTGAATCTACATAGCCCTCCAATGGTCTAAAGGGGGTGATACTATATTCCTGATGTCCTGTATGGAGCTCCATTGTGTTCCCTGGGTGAAATGGTGAGCCCTAAATTGATTAGTCTGAAGAAAAGTTTTAAATCTTGGATCTGTCAGACCCGGTGGAAAGTCTAGTGCCCCGACAATGGAATAATGTTGTAAAAGCAGAGGAGGGAGTTCTTGACAGGCATCCAGCCTTATTTAGTATCAGGTGTGTAGCTTCAATCAAGGGGTGAGAGTTGACACACATCGGCAGCAGTACCTTTTGCCACAGAAAGGTCTGCAAAGGGTGGGCAAACTCAACATTGAACCTGGAAGACTGGAATGCCATTAAAATTCATGTGCACGTAAAGGCAGGCATCCCAGTACTTTTGGTAATATAGTGTATGTTGAGTAGGGATGAGCTGAATATATTAGGTTTGGTGAACATTACCAAATAATCTGAAACCCACTGAAATCAATGAGAAAAAAGGTTATCATTGAACATGGAAAGGTCATTTTGGAGTGACTCAAAGGGCAACATAAAAAATTGCTATTCCTTTAAATAGGGATAAAAAAAAATCTTTACTCAGGTGGACAAATAAGCACATCAGAAGCTGACACTATACCCTGATGCCAGGCATGAATATAAATATATAGTCAGTGCAGCTCTGGCAAATTTATATAAAAATAAATTTAAAAATAAAAGTGTAATCCTATAAGGGGCAAAAGAATGCCACTTATTTCACACCGTAAACATACATTTTGTGAAAAATATATCAACATACCAAAAAGGTAGTATGCCTGGATAAACTAATTGATTATTTCACAAATGAATCCCTTAAAATTCATAAGCAAACGATAAACCATGACCTTATGAACAAAGTGCAATGTGCAAAAAAACCCAAAACTTAATGAATATATTACAAAAGAAGAGTTATTCGTCTGTGGTAGTGGACAGTTTACTGGAAAAAAAATAAACTTCCTGGGTAACCAGAAGTGACACCTCTGACTCTCATGCAAGACTTGTCAAATATAATGTGACCCTCACAACTAGAGTGGTCATAAGCACTTTTCCAGGCAAATCCTCCCAAGGGAAAAAATAATCTCTCCGTTGTCTTCCATTACTCCAAGCTGCCCAGGGACATCCCAGCAACCAAGATTGGTGCTCCTCTGCAGCATAATGGGGTTTTCCTCACCCCTCAGGGTCAACTCCAAGCAATCTGTATTCTGATCAAATGCATACGACAGAAAAGCTTTTCATAGCGTAAAACCATTATATCGAAATATTTTATTGTGTCTATATACTTAAAAAGCAAGCAGATAAAACAGTATGCCAGAAATCATCAACAAAGAAAACCCCGTCCCATTTCATGCTGTCAGCAATGGCACCATATGGAAGAGAAATGTCACAAGGCCTAAGAAAGAAAATAATTTCTTTACACAAGAAAGGTGAAGGCTACAAGAAGATCAGCAAAGTTTTAATTATCAGTCAGAATACTGTAGCAATAGTGATACAAAAATGTAACAAAGACAGAACTGTAACCATTTCACAGAGATGTCCAGGCCATCCATGGAAGTTAACATCTCAACAGTGTTGAAGAAAATCGCCATGCAAGTTCATTGCAGTTAGCTGAAGAAGTAGAAAGCCAACCTGGGTTGATTGTTTCCCATGACATAATACATCGTACACTGCAGAGGAATGCCATGCAAGGGTGTCATTCATGAAGGAAGCCTCTCCCAAAGCCCATGCACAAATAAGCCCACCTAGAATTTGCCAGGGCCCATGCTGAAAATTGAAAATGAAAACTACTGGGACTCTGTACTCTGGAGTGATAAGACCAAGATAAATATTTTTGGAACTTATGGCTTCAAAACTGTATGGCGTCACAAAGGTGAGAAGTACAAAGAAAAATGCATGGTGCCTACAGTGAAACATGGTGGTGGCAGTGTCCTTCTGTGGGGCTGCATGAGTGCTGCTGATGTCTGGGAGTGGCATTTCATTGATGGTATCATGAATTTTTAACGCAGGTAATAGGCAATCTACTTGGAGACTGATTGATAATTTGTTGAAGGATCCTCTGGTGAGAAAAGGCTATTGTAGGGACAAACACAAGCTTTTTGTATTAATCATGCAGATGATACAACGGCGACCCCCATAAATTGGGAGGTACTGCAATGTGCCTTGAGAGAAGTTCTCATTTCTCATGGTTTGAGATAGGAAAAAAGAAAAGGCCTCTAACTTGACCTCTTTACTTGAGGACATGTATGAATTAGAAAAGAAGCACAGTTTTCTTGGGCTCTCCTGTCCCACAGGGGAGTCCAAGAATGCAGCCGGCAGCTCCGCTGGCTGACCATAGAGCTGGTTAGAGACTAGAATGGCTCCAATCATCTATATAATCTAAGAGATCCAAAGCTACAAGCATTTCATCACTTCAGTTTCGCAGAATATAAAAAGCGCCATTTGTAAATTGGGAAAGCACCTGATCACACCGATCTTGGTGAGATTAGATAATGTAAGGGCAGAGGAGATATCTAGAGTCTGATAGACCCCAGATTTCTCAAAAAAGAATATATGACAATGCCCATTGAAGTTAAGGGGGTATTTGCATTCCCTCTGATAGCAATAAAAGTGATAAAAAAAATGAAAGGGACAGTGTAAAAATAATTTAAAAAATCAAAATAACTAAAAAAAAACGCCCCCCCCAAGCGTGCGCACCTGCATGCGCAAGCGTTGACTCGGTGCCAGTATGTAAATAGTGGTTGCACCATGCATTTGAGGTATTGCCGCGAACGTCAGATCAAGAGCAGTAATTCTAGCTGTAGACCTCCTGTGTAAATATAAATTGGTGACCTTTAAAGGCTTTTAAAGCGTTTCCTATCGATAATAAAAATGTATGTACTTTGTTTCCATTGTTTCCATTGCACGGCCATGCGCAATTTTAAGGCATGTCATGTTTGGTATCTATTTACTCAGCGTAACATCATCTTTTATATTTTATCAAACAATTGGGCAATATATATATTTTGTGCATTCAAATTTTAAAAAGTGTATTTTTCCCAGAAGTTTTGCATTTGAAAAATCACTGCACAAATACTGTGTGACGTAAAAAAATTCAGCACCCACTGTTTTATTCTCTAGGCCTTCTGCTTTAAAAATATATACAGTGGGGATCGAAAGTTTGGGCACCCCAGCTAAATATTTGTATTAATGTGCATAAAGAAGCCAAGGAAAGATGGAAAAATCTCCAAAAGGCATCAAATTACAGATTAGACATTCTTATAATATGTCAACAAAAGTTAGATTTTATTTCCATCATTTACACTTTCAAAATAACAGAAAACAAAAAAATGGCGTCTGCAAAAGTTTGGTCACCCTGCAGAATTTATAGCATGCACTGCCCCCTTGCAAAGCTGAGACCTGCCAGTGTCATGGATTGTTCTCAATCATCGTCTGGGCAGACCAGGTGATGTCAATCTCAAAGGTTTTAAATGCCCAGACTCATCTAACCTTGCCCCAACAATCAGCACCATGGGTTCTTCTAAGCAGTTGTCTAGAAAACTGAAACTGAAAATAGTTGACGCTCACAAAGCTGGAGAAGGCTATAAGAAGATAGCAAAGCGTTTTCAGATGTCAATATCCTCTGTTCGGAATGTGATTAAGAAATGGCAGTCATCAGGAACAGTGGAAGTTAAAGCAAGATCTGGAAGACCAAGAAAAATATCAGACAGAACAGCTCGCAGGATTGTGAGAAAAACAATTCAAAACCCACGTTTGACTGCACGATCCCTCCAGAAAGATCTGGCAGACACTGGAGTTGTGGTACACTATTCCACTATAAAGAGATACTTGTACAAATATGGTCTTCATGGAAGAGTCATCAGAAGAAAACCTCTTCTACGTCCTCACCACAAAAATCATCGTTTGAACTTTGCAAATGAACATATAGAAAAGCCTGATGCATTTTGGAAACAAGTTCTGTGGACCGATGAGGTTAAAATTTAACTTTTTGGCCGGAATGAGCAAAGGTACGTTTGGAGAAGAAGGGGCACAGAATTTAATGAAAAGAACCTCTGTCCAACTGTTAACCATGGGGTTGGATCAATCATGCTTT
Source organism: Staurois parvus (assembly GCF_062004578.1). Taxonomy (NCBI): domain Eukaryota; kingdom Metazoa; phylum Chordata; class Amphibia; order Anura; family Ranidae; genus Staurois; species Staurois parvus. The sequence continues at coordinate 3,639,824 of NW_028317846.1, forward strand.
GGGGTTGTGTTGCAGCCAGTGGCACAGGGAACATCTCACGAGTAGAAGGAAAAATGGATTCAATAAAATTTCAGCAAATTTTGGATAGGTAACTTGATGCCATCTGTGAAAAAGCTGAAGTTAAAGAGAGGATGGCTTCTACAAATGGATAATGATCCTAAACACACCTCGAAATCCACGGGGGATTACATCAAGAGGCGTAAACTGAAGGTTTTGCCATGGCCTTCACAATCTCCTGACCTCAACATAATTGAAAATCTATGGATAGACCTTAAAAGAGCAGTGCGTGACAGACAGCCCAGAAATCTCAAAGAACTGGAAGACTTTTGTAAGGAAGAATGGGCAAAGATACCTCAAACAAGAATTTAAAGACTCTTGGCTGGCTACAAAAAGCGTTTACAAGCTGTGATACTTGACAAAGGGGGCAGTACAAGATATTAACTCTGCAGGGTGCCCAAACTTTTGCAGAAGCCATTTTTTTGTTTTCTGTTATTTTGAAAGTGTAAATGATGGAAATAAAATCTAACTTTTGTTGACATATTATAAGAATGTCTAATCTGTAATTTGATGCCTTTTGGAGATTTTTCCAACTTTCCTTGACTTCTTTATGCACATTAATACTAATTTTTAGCTGGGGTGCCCAAACTTTCGATCCCCACTGTATATATAATGTTTGGGGGTTTAAAGTAATTTTCTAGCAAAAAAACAGTTTTTCCATGTGAACAAAAAGTGTCAGAAAAGGTTTGGTCTTCAAGAATGGGTGATGTGTGGCATACGCTTCTAATTTTGACCCTGAAATGCCAGGATAGTAGAAGCAACCCCTCCAAATGACCCCTTTTTGGAAAGTAGACACTCCAAGTTATTTGCTAAGAGGCATGATGAGTGTTTTGCAGATCTAATTTGTTGCCACATGTTTTTGGAAAATGAAGAAAGAAAACAAAAAAAATGATTTTTTCTTTTTTAAAACCCTGTGACAAAAATGATATCTGTAAAATATTCACCATGCCTCTTATCAAATTCCTTGGGATGTCTACTTTCCAGAAAGGGTCATTTGGGGGAGTGTTTGTACCATCTTGGCATTTTAGAGCCTCCGAAACTGTGATAGGTAGTGGGGAAGTGGTATGAGGAAATATGCCCTTTGAAAGCCTGGAGGTGGTTGTTTGATTTTGAGGGCTTGTAGGTAGCTTGGCTGCCAAAAAGTCTCTCACACTTGGTATCCCCATACTCAGGAGAAGTAGAAGAATGTGTTTTGGGGTGTTATTCCACATATACCCATGGCATGCATGAGCAATATATCATTAAAATGACAATTTGTGTAACAAAAGAAAAACAAATTGTCATATTCAAAAAATGTGTGGCAAAAAAAAATGTTCCATGGACTCAACATGCCTCTCTGCAAAATCCTTGGGGTGTCTACTTTCCAAAAAGGGGTAATTTGGGGGGGGGGGGGGTTGTACTGCCCTGGCATTTTAGCACCTTAAGAAATTTGATAGGCAGTCAGAAAGTGAAAGCTACGTAAATTCCAATATATACATACCGTAGATGGTAGACACTATAATGTTCACACAAACCAATTATTATACATGTATTAAGATTTTTTTTACCAAAGACATGTATACATTTTATCCTAAATGTATGACTAACATTGAGTTTGATATATTTTATAACCAAAAGTGAAAAATATTTTTTTTTTCAAAATTTTTGGTCTTTTCTTGTTTATAGCACAAAAAATAAAAACCGCAGAGGTGATCAAATACCACCAAAAGAAAGCTCTATTTGTGTGAAAAAAATGATATAAATTTAGTTTGGGTACAGCATTGCACGACCGTGCAATTACCAGTTGAAATAGCATAGTGTCGAACAGCAAAAAATGGCCTGGTCAGGAAGGGGGGTAAATCCTCAGGAGGGCAAGTGGTTAAACATATATTAATACTTTCAATAAAATTTATTTTAAACAAGAAAACATGCCCTAAATCAGACTAATCAACACAAATATCCAAACAATATAAAAGGTAAAGTAGATCAGAGGACAGGACACCAGAAGGCCAGAGTACGGGGGTCAGCAGGGCAAGAAGGGCAGAGTATGGGGGGGAGGGTAAAAGTACATCGGGGACAGGGGAGGACAGTACGGGGGGGGGTAGGAGGGCACAGTACTGGGAAGGGGGGGGAGGGTATAATACTGTGGTTAGGAGGGCACAGTATGGGGAAGGGGGGGAGAGGGTACAGTACATGGGGGACAGGAGGCTACAGCATGAGGGGGCAGGAGGGTACAGCATGGGGGGGGGGGGAGGGTACAGTACAGGGAGAACAGGGGGGCACAGTACAGGGGGAGAGTAAGTAGACATAGTATAGGGTGCAGTAATGTATAATACAGATATGGTCTCCTCAAACTCAGCAGCACAGAGAAGCTACTGTCCACAGATTTTACATATTTTGGCAGGCTGTCACTGGGCTAAATCTACAATTGGAAAGACATTTCCCCCCTTTACCATCCCCTCCACAGTTTCTGGCTCTCCTCTAGCTGCCCAAAGTGAGAGAAACTGTTGGCAGGAAACTGTGGGGAGAAACTGCAAGGGCCCTCCATGCACCTAAGGCCCGTGCACTAAAACGGCCCTGAGAATATTTGTCTATTCCTAATCCGATTCTGTCTTGTGAATATTTGAGCCAAAGACATCTCTAAAAATAATTGTGAAAAGGTAAAGTATCACTACATATGACATATGTTCAAACAAAGGATTAGACCATTGTGATATACATGTAGATTGTATTATGTTTGGACTGATTGGGAGTTTTCTTGCAGCAAATGATGTATATGATTGTATATATGCCAAAAAAGTCTCTCAAAATCTGGCAAAATAATGGAAGAAAATAGATCTAATTTTACTACATGTAATGGGGTGGATTTACTAAAGACACATAGACTGAGCACTTTGCAAGAGCTCCAGAGCTTAGTGAATGTGGGGAAGCTCTACTGACTTCCATCATCCAATCACATGCTAGCAAAAATGCATTTTTTTTATTTTCCTTGCATTTGATCGGGTATTCTTTGTAAAGTGAAGCTTTATCTCATTTGCTAAGCTCTGGAGCAACTTGCAAAGTGCACAGTCTGTTTCCATTAAAGTAGAACTACAGGCAAAACTTTTTTTCCTTTTGGATAGAGTAAATGAGGGTTATAACCCTTGTCAATTTTTTTTGCCATCTGTGTCCCATTGAGGAGATATACCTTGACATCCTGTTCCATAGTCAAAACAGAAAGTGAAAGGAAATCCCCACAAATTAAAGGAATCCCTTGGGACCCCAGGTCACCAGAACCAGTGTCCCCATTTGAAGATTTCCCCTCTCTTACTTTTCTGGGGACAACTTAAAATTTGGGATTTTCTCTCATTTTCAATTATAATGGTAAACAGGACAAATAGGGTGAATCTACCTAAGGGGGACACAGACCGCAATAAAAACCTGACAAGTGTTCTAACCCATCTCCAAAACTAAAAAAAAAAGTTCCTCCTTTAGTTATACTTTAAGTAAATCAACCTCAATAATTCTGTTTTCCATATTTAGGTTTCTATGCACTGTTGAGAGACTGAACTAAAAAGGTAGACACTACTAAAACTTGCCTATTAAATTTTTACATTGCTTAAATACTGCATGCTTGGACCACTACTTTCTTAATACACGCATTTATTTCCTTTAGTGAATTGACTTTAAAATAGTTTTATGAGGTATTTACTGACTGTTTTTGCTCTTTGAGGTAAATACAGCATACGGTGATAGTGAATTGACATATTCAGCACCACATGCGATATTTGTGAAAAATGTGTCAGATGACCTAAATGTCACATATGATCTGCTTTACTGAATGGAGCCCATTGTCTTTAATTTCTCAGACTGTATAGCAGTATAACTGTATATACATTTGTAAACATTTGATGCAGAGCTTTTGAAACATATTTGCTATTCCACTTTTCCAGAAAGAATGAGCAGACAGATTTCAGGTAAATAAAACTAGCTATTTTTCAAGTTTGAAGACTGAAAAATGGAAAAGTTTTGAAGGATATATTTTAAGCCTTTGCAGCACAGTTATTAAAGTGTTACTAAACTCACAACAGTAAAACATTCTGTTTATGCAGTAAAGCATGCTTGTTATATATTGTGTAAAAAGGATGTTTTATCCTGTCTTCTCTGATCCTCTCCTTCTTCCACTATCCTCGACTCATCTGCTGATAGAAAAGAGCCTTGGGGGCAAACTGCAATTGCTCAGTTTGGTGTGTATTGCTAGAGAGTTTTTTTTTTCTTTTGAGAGTGAAAATGATCAGCACAGGGCCAATCAGCACTGTCCAGACAGAGGGTTAGGGGTCCTGCAGTCTCGTAGGACAGTGAGAGGAAAATAAAAGCTCCTCCTACAAGCATTGACCAGTACTCTGCTGGACACTGATAGAAGTCACAAGACTGCTCTAACTGCTGATGAGAAAAGGTATTTAGCAGTTTATATTTACGAAACGAATTTCATTTCCATGTTCTGTTTACTGCGGGAGATCAGATATAGTGAATGCAGGGTCCTGGGTTTAGTAACACTTTAAGGACTTGGCCTACGTCATGTGTCATAATGTAATCTTGGTTCCTAGGGCAAACACTCTACCCTAGGCCAGTCTCCCCTGCCATGGCTGTTCTGCAGCTCTGATTAGTAGGACCTGGCTGTTGTACTGACTAGTGAGCCTGTATCTCAGGAGCAGCTGCAGCAGCTTCTATGCTGATGTTTGCAGACATGTCTCATTAAAATGACAAATTTTGTATATTTGTACAAGTATTCTAATTTTTCTTTCTTTCTCATAGCTTATAAAGAATATTATCTCTATCCAAAGTGGACTGATGACAAGTCGGAAATGGAAAAATTTATAAAAGTAAGGAAAATACTTTGACATCATTTTATAGAATTAGATGTTTTCCTACATTGTTTGTACACTGTAGGATAGAAATGTTGTGCAGTACAATACTTTTTCACTTGTCACTTTAAATCCTATTTTCAATCATTCCCTGATGTAATAAACTTTACAAAATCATTTTATTGTAAGATTATGAATATTTGTACACATTTTTCTAGTTTTTCTTATGGTATAACATAGGGCATAGTGCTTTTGACATAGTAGAAATGTTCTAATTTAAAATAAAGTACCCAAAATGCATTGCTTCTGTGCACATACTCAGTGGCACTCATGACCATAATCTTGCTATGTGTGAAAAAGGGAAGAGGGTAGAAAGGGATTGATCGCACTATTTACTACCACCCAGAAGGTAACTTAGGTAGAAAATATGTCTGTGGTTTATTTAGTAAAACAAGCATTCCTAACTTAAAAGGTAGTCACTGAAAGTGTAGTACATTTTCCTTACATAATTCTTTATACTGCAATCCAAACTCTGTTATATCAGGATGACTTGTTAATCTTTTTACTACATTAAAGGCCTTATATCAGGCGTGTTATATAGTTACATAATTAGTCTGGCTGCAAAAAGACAAAACTCTATCCAGTTCAACCATTAAAAAAAAAAAAGTTATAATCCTCTGCCCACAGTTGATCCAGAGGAATGCAAAGAAAACCCAGCAAAGCATGATCCAATTTGCTCCTGCAGGGGAAAAAAATTCCTTCCTGATCCCCCGAGAGGCAATCGGATATTCCCTGGATCAACTTTACCTACAGTGAGGAACAGAAGTATTTGAACACCCTGTGATTTTGCAAGTTCTCCCACTTAGAAATCATGGAGGGGTCTGACATTCACATTGTAGGTGCATTCCCACTCTGAAAGACAGAATTTAAAAAAAAAATTCAGGAAATCACATTGTATGATTTTTAAAGAATTTATTTGTCTTGCACTGCTGAACATAAGTATTTGAACACCTGAGAAAATCATTGTTAATATTTGGTACAGAAGCCTTTGTTTGCAATTACAGAGGTCAAACGTTTCCTGTAGTTCTTGACCAGGTTTGCACACACTGCAACAGAGATTTTGGCCCACTCCTCCACACAGATCTCCTCTAGATCTGTCATGTTTCGGGGCTGTCGATGAGCAACACAGAGTTTCAGCTCCCTCCAAAGATGTTCTATTGGATTTAGGTCTGGAGACTGGCTAGGCCACTCCAGAACCTTGATATGCTTCTTACGGAGCCACTCCTTGGTTATCCTGGCTGTGTGCTTCGGGTCGTTGTCATGTTGGAAGATCCAGCCACGACCCATCTTCAATGCTCTGACTGAGGGAAGGAGGTTGTTGCTCAAAATCTCACAATAAATGGCCCCATTCATCCTCTCCTTAATACAGTGCGGTCGTCCTGTCCCCTTCGCAGAAAAGCACCCCAAAGCATGATGTTACCACCCCCATGCTTCACAGTAGGGATGGTGTTCTTGGGATGCAACTCATCCTTCTTTTTCCTCTAAACACGACAAGTGAAGTTTAGACCAAAAAGTTCTACTTTGGTCTCATCTGACCACATGACTTTCTCCCATGCCTCCTCTGGATCATCCAGATGGTCATTGGCAAACTTCAGACGGGCCTGGACATGTGATAACTTGAGCAGGGGAACCTTTCCGTGCAATCCATGATTTGAAACCATGATTGCGTAGTGTTCTACCGACAGTGACCTTTGAAACTGTGGTCCCATCTCTCTTCATCTCATTGACCAGCTCCTCCCTTGTAGTTCTGGGCTGATTCCTCACCTTTCTTTTCATCAGTGATAGCCAACGAGGTGAGATCTTGCATGGAGCCCCAGTCTGAGGGAGACTGACAGGCCTCTTCCATTTTCTAACAATTGCTCCAACAGTTGATCTATTTTCACCAAGCTGCTTGGCAATTGCTCCATAGCCCTTTCCAGCCTTGTGGAGGTCCACAATTTTGTCTCTGGTGTCTTTTGACAGCTCTTTGGTCTTGCCCATGGTAGTAGTTGGCGTCTGACTGACTGTGGGGAGGACAGGTGTCTTTAAAGAGCTCAGAGAGGTGCTACTAAGTTAGATTAATGAGTGGAGTAGAGGTGGACTTTTTAAAGGCACAGTAACAGGTCTTTGAGAGCCAGAATTCTTGCTGTTTCTTAGGTGTTCAAATACTTATGTTCAGCAGTGCAAGACAAATAAATTCTTTAAAAATCATAGAATGTGATTTCCTGATTTTTTTTTTAATTCTGTCTCTCAGAGTGGGAATGCACCTACATTGTGAATTTCAGACCCCTCCTGATTTCTAAGTGGGAGAACTTGCAAAATCGCAGGGTGTTCAAATACTTCTGTTCCTCACTGTATAAATGTTAGTAACCAGTTATATTCTGTGTATCCAAGAAAGAATCAAGGCCTTTTTCAAAGCAATCCACTGAGATGGCCAGAACCATTGCATCTTGAGGCAGTCTATTCCACATTTTCACAGCTCTCACTGTGAAGAAACCTTTCCGTGTTTGGAGATTAAAGTTCTTTTCCTCCAGATGTAAAAAGTGCCCCCTTGTCCTCTGTGATTATCTCAGGGTGAATAGCTCTACACCGAGTTCACTATATGAACCACTGATGTATTTACAGTATACATTTTGATCATATCCCTCCTTATTCTCCTCGTAAGAGAGAATAAATTCAGTTCCTGTAATCTTTCCTCATAGCTGAGCTCCTCCATGCCTCTTATCAGTTTGGTTGCCCTTCTCTGTACTTTCTCCAGTTCCACAATGTTCTTTTTGTGAATTGGTGCCCAAAACTGAACTGCATATTCCAGATGAGGTCTTACTAATGATTTGTACAGGGATAAAATGATATATCTCTCTCTGGAGCCTATACCTCTTTTAATACAAGAGAGGATTTTGCTCACTTTAGAAACTGTAGCTTGGTATTCCATGCCACTATTAAGCTTGTGATCTACCAGAACTCCCAGATCCTTCACCATTGATTCCCCCAGTTGTACTCTCCCTACTATGTATGATGCATGCATATTCTTAGTCCCCAAGTGCATCACCTTACATTTATCAACATTAAACTTCATTTGCCACATAATTGCCCAATTAAACAGTGCATTGAGGTCAGCTTGTAAGTTGAAGACATCCTGTAAGGACATTATTCTACTGCACAGCTTGGTGTCATCTGCAAAGACTGAAATCCCAGACCCTATATTGTTTATAAATATATTAAAAAGTAAGGGTCCCAACACTGAACCTTGGGGTACACCACTGACAACCCTAGACCATTCAGAGCATGAATCAATAACTACTACTCTTTGAATATGATCAAGCCAGTTTTCTATCCATTTACATATGGATTTTTCCAAGCCCGTAGACTTTACCTTACACATTAGCTGTGTGTGGGGAACTGTGTCAAACGCTTTGCAAAATCCACGTATACCACGTCCACTGCCACCCCACTGTCCAAGGTTTTGCTCACTTCCTCATAAAAAGAAATCAGATTTGTTTGACAACTTCTGTCTTTCATGAATCCATGCTGTCTGTTGCTTAAAATATTTTTTTCCAGAAAGAACTCATCTATATGGTCTTTTATTAAACTCTCCAGTATCTTCCCAACTATAGAAGTTAAACTAACAGGTCTATAATTACTTGGTAAAGATTTTGACCCCTTTTTAAATATTGGCACCACATTGGCCTTACGCCAATCCAGTGGTACTATGCCAATCATTAAAGAGTCCCTAAAAATTAGGAACAATGGCTTTGAAATGACAGAGTTCAATTCTTTAAGGAAAAGCTTGTCCAACCTGCAGCCCACGATGACTGTGAATGTGGCTCAACACAGAATTGCAAACTTACTTAAAAATGTTGATTTTTTTTTCTGGAATTTTTTTAATAAAAATGCGTTAACACTTACCAAGCACATGCACGCCAAACAAAAATTTGACAGTCTCTCTTTACTGGACTTCTATAAGTTTTATCTTCCCAAATTAAAATATCCCATTCTTCACAATCACTCCTAATTCATGTAATCTGTTTTCAGCAGCACATACAGTATATCTGTGAGCAACTATTTTCAAGGATGAAGCACATGAAGGGTAAAATTAGAACCAAAATATCTGATGGGAACCTGAGCGTTGCTGCTACATCCATCCATTGATGTTATCCATGTTAGTTTATCAAAAACAGTGTCAAATTTAAAAGTTTGTTTACTCAAATAGGTACATTATCTATATCAGATCATTAACTTGTGATCTTCCTGACTTTTTCTGCTCATCATCTATCCATAGTGTAACATTTTATTTATTAAAAATCTTACAAACAAATAACATAATAAAAACATATTTACATATATATATATATATATATATATATATATATATATATATATATATATATATATATAAAAATTAAACAAAAATAGCTTCAGCATAGAAAAGAAGAACATTTTTTTTTTGCTGGAAAAGAACACAAACAGAACTAATCATATTTTAATTTTATTATTATCTTTATAATGTATTTCAACAAACCCTATCTTCGCCTAAACACACCGTCAGGCTAAGAAACGAATAAACATTTAACCCATGTATGCAGCCTTTTTCCAAAAATCTGATCTTACAAATATCTAGGGGTGTGAAAGAACAGAAAGAGAAGCCACGCACCCAGAGACTGACAGACAGCAGTTACGGGGACCTGACATTCCTCCACACCTTTGTCCAGGCCCCCGGCCACCACCTGTCCTTCTCAAGACCCTGGATCTTCCTGACCTCATCCATAATGTTGTGCACCACCAGCTCGACAGGAAAGTCTTTTTTGTGAATGGAAACCTGACACCATGCATTCCACGTGTAGTAACGGACTACTAAGCTAACTAGAAAAAATGTCTCGAAATCAAACTCCCTGTGAGTTTGAAAGGCTCCATAAGAGCATTCCGCATAACTCAAGCGGGAAAGGAAAAGGATACCCAGATCCCCACACTCCCATGCTTGTAGACTTCTTTATTGCAGGGGCACTAAAGCAAGAAATGGTCCATCGTCTCCTCCAACCCACCGCACTCCACTCTTGGACAACCACGGTTCTCCGCAGAGCGCTGCTTCAGGTGGCCCTTCACATAGTCTTCCATGGAATGAGAGCCAGGCCAAATCCCAAAATTTTAAAGGGATTCTCTCCAGATTCATCAAATGCAGACCCTCCCTCATAACCTGGGCCTTCAAGGCAAATGGCTTGCTATAGGCAGATTCAACAACCCTCCTCTCTAGGGCGTTCCTAGGAAGAGACTTAATTTCCTCCGCCGTCACTTGCCACTGCCAAAGCATTTTCAGACACAGGGCAACATAAGCTGGGACCTTACCATGTTGGACCCTCAAGCTTTTCACTGGCCCACCATTCTCCCAGCTCAGCAGAAAAGGCCTAAACCAGGACTGAAAAATACCAACCCACCCAGGTGATTCCTCTGCCAGCATGCTACCAAATTATGTGTCTAAAACATCAGAGAAAAGAAAACCACCTGGTTGACCATATCTAGGCCACCCATCCACCTGGGAAGGTAGATTACAGACCTCTTCATGAGGTTCAGTCTGTTCCCCCATTACAACTCGAAGAAATAACTGTAGATCTTTGCATAGAGAGACACTGGCAAAACAAAGACAAAGCTGACATAGAGAAATCAGGTAAGTTTTAATAAGGTCAATCCTTTCCCTGTAAGAAAGTTTCCAATCCTTCTAGCTGGCAACCTTGGTATCAGCATCTTGTAGCCTGCTTGCCCAATTTGCAAGGCCGCAATCACCAGGACCAAATGTGATGCCTAAAACTTTAATTTCCTGCCCGGGTTCTGGGAAGTCGTCTGGAAGCTTAAAGCTTTCGCCTTGCTCTCCCGTCCAGAAAACCTCACTCTTATCCTGATTGATCTTTGAGCCAGATGCCTCAGCATACTGTTCTATCACTGAGATCACCTCTTCCACCTCCTGCGTCCCAGAGATGAAAACAGACACGTCATCAGCATAGGCCACGACCCTCAGAGGCTTCCCAGGAATGCCCAAAGGAACTCCACACAACAGTCCGCTCTCTAACCTCCGAATGAAGGGATCAATTGCGAACGCGTACAGCAGAGGACTCAAAGGACACCCCTGATGCACACCTGAGCCAACCTCAAAGGGCCGTCCGATCCAACCATTTACAAGCATGACGCTTTCAGCCACCTTGTATAAAATCTTCAGCCAATCAATAAAGCCCCCCTCCAGGCCACACTTGCCAAGAAGCAGCCATAGGTACTCATGATTGACCCAATCAAAAGCTTTGGCCTGATCCAATGCCAGCAGGAACTTTGCCCAGCCTGCAGCCCTGCACCATTCCAGGGCCTCCCAGACAGCTAACACCGCTGAAAAAGTGCTTCTACCCTGAACCGAACAATGCTGATGGTGAAAAAGTTAATTGCCTAAAACAGACAATAAACACCAGAAAATTATTTTTGCCACTATGTTTCCTATCAACATTGAGAAAGCTGATGGGATGCCAATTGTCAATTCTTGAAGAATCTTTACCCTTTGACAGAATAATCACCGCATGGAGGGAGAAGGCAAACCCTCTCTCGGACAGCCATTAAAAACCTTCACCAAATATGCGGCCAGAGTAACCTTAAAGTGCTTATAAAACTTGGCTGTCAATCCGTCTGGCCCACTTCTTCATGGAAAGCTTATCAATAGCTTTAACCACCTCATCTGCTGTGATGTCCTCTGTCAAACTCACAAGAGAACTGCCATTTCCCAGTTTTGGGGTAGAGTCCAGAAACCCAAAATGCTCACTCAATCGAGGTCCCTCCTACCCAGGAAATCAGCATAATATGACCTGGCGGTTTCCAGGATCCCCAACTTGGACTTTTTCAGGGAACCTGTACTGTCAACCAGGCCTACAAGTGACTTAACTGCTCTACCTTGTTTGCAATTCTGGTAAGGGTCGGGTGAGTGATATTTCCCATAATCCCGTTACAGAACCAAAGAGGCATGCCTGTCATATTGATACTTCCTGAGCAAGAGTTTAACCTCAGAGATCGCCCCCATATCTCCATTATTCGAGACAAGCCTATCAAGCTTCCTTTGCAGATGCTGGTAGGTGACATACTTGTCAAGCTGTTTATTTCTTCCTATGGCCTTGAAAAATCCAACGACCCTTCATTTTGTAAGCTCCCACCACTCTGACTTACTGCTGCAAAAGTCCATGATTGATACCTGTGCCTGAAAAAAATTGTCAAAGGATTGACTGACCTTTTCATTTTCCAGGAGTGCCAAATTCAGCTTCCAGGTACCTTTCCCCCTAGGTGGTATATTGGGGCTATTCAGAGCCACAGACATAATACAGTGATCAGAAAACTCCACTGTCTGACACACTGGTGCCGAGAAGGCGGAGTTCCCCTTTAAAAAAAACCCTATCACTTTTACTCTGACTAGCACCTCACTGAAAAGTGAATCCCGTGTCATCTGGGCAGCAATGAATGTGCACATCAACCAGACCTGCCTCTCCAGCTATTTTGTTTTAATAAAAGCCATCAATGTCCAGCCTGGCTCCGGTACCGTTCCTGTCCTTAGTCCTAGTGACGGTGTTAAAATCACCACCAAAGACAACTTGCTGGGCTATAAAAAGAAAAGGCTTGATCTTCATGAAGAGGTATTTTACTGTCCCATTTTGCCTGGGGCCCATAGATGTTAATCAGGCGCAGGTGCTGCCCCCCCATGGAGACATCTAAGACCATGCATTTCTACCTCAATAATCCGCCAACAGGTTACCATGCTGGAAAAAAGTACTGCAACTCCAGTGTAAGGCTGGGCAGCAAGAGACCATAAGGAGGGTCCATGCCTCCACTCCTTCTTCGCCACATGAATATCAGCCAAACTAGACAACCTGGTCTCTTGCAAAAAGAAAATATCAGCATCAAACCTGCTGAGCAAAAATAAGGCCATGTTATGAGAACTGATTTTATGCTGGCGACATTAATGGGCGCACCTTCATAGGAGTAGGAACCACCATCAGGATGATTGAGGTACACATTTCTTAGTCTGCTTACCTCCATCCCTATTTAGAGACCCTGCACGCTTCAGTGTCCTCTGTGATTCCTCCGCCATGGAAACCACAGACTCATCACCTGAAGGACCCTCACCCTCCACCTCAAATAAAACATCAAATGTGTTAGACACCTCCACCCTTCCAGGTTCAGGTACAGACACATCCGTTTTCCTCTTCTTCTTCCCAGACGTTCTTTTCACCTCCAACCACTCCATATCATCATTTGACAACCTGGACTGTAAAGCCCCCCTCCCCATTCATTCCACCATCACCCACAAGATCATCCACCCCGCTCACCACAGAGGTCCCCCCAACCTTCACCCCAGCACCCCCACCATCATCCACTCTGGCCCCTGGAACCTCACACCCTTCGATCCTCAGATGCCGGGGAGCGGGGGTCGGTCCAACCATATACACTGGTCGATCTCCCTCCACAGCCCCCACTACCTCTAAGGAGACTGACACAGGAGGATCAAACAACATCCACTGACACTGACTCAGGGGGCACAACACAAGGAGATGACACAACCTTAAATGGACCATCAGACACTGATACAACAGAGACATTGGTGACCCCTGGCGCAGCCCCCCTCTCCTCTGTCTCCTCCATGTCCAGGCGAAAAAAGCTCTTCCACCAAAAGCTGACTGGTTATGCATGGCTTCAGGGCACTGGCTGCATGCATGGCCAATCTTATCACAAAGATTGCACCGTATGATATTGCAATCCTTAGCCAGATGCCCCAGATCCTGACACAGAGAGCACTTCATCTCTGGACATGAGGAGGCGAAATGAGCTGGAGAACCACACTTATTACAAAGCTTGAGCTGTCCAGGGTAGAACACAACAATTCTATCTTTCCATATGAAGGCTGAGGAGGGCAGATGCTGGACCACATTCCCACACACACATACAGCCTCATCTGCACCGACTACTCACCAGTCCATTTCCCCCTCTCATCCACAATATTTTTCAGAGGGGTCAGTAGCTCCCCAAATCTTCTCAGCCAGACAGCCAAGTCAACAGAAGGGATTGATTCATTCCTTACTAGGATGGTGACATTCCTAAAAAGAGGTTGGTGTGAGACAAGTTTTGGGACTAGTCCCTTCCACTCCGGCAGACCCCTATACACATGTTCATACTTCTCCCAGAAAATATTGACAGACTCTTGGCACACAAAGGACAGGTCATACTCATAGGAGCCCACCGGACTGATCAAAGCAAACATGCTGTCAGCCTTAAAACCCATCGCCAAAATCTTGTCCACAACCAACCTCCTTATTGGGGGAGCACCCCCACCATCCCACTTGAGCTGCACCACATTCTGCAGCCTGCAGATGGCAGACCTGCAGCAGACCTCCCCCCTGAGCTGACAGCCTGATGTGACCCCCTCCTCCCAGCCAGAGCCCCAGCATAGGTTTTATTTGTAGCATTGGAAGCTTTAGACCTTAAAGCTACACCCTGCCCATTGGTTTCAGGAGCCTAAGAACCTCCACTCTGCAAATTACTATCAGAGGCAGCAGCAGGAGTCACTCTGTCCACAACCACACATGCATTCCCCTTTCCAGCATTACAAGCAATTTTATCATTCACATTCTTTTTTCCACTTGTGGCACTACTGCTCCCAGCACACCCACTCACACCAGATGCTCCTGTCTTCACCTCCTCCTCCCCTACCATACTCCTCTTAGGCAAAAGTCTCCCACTCCTTGTCAGTCTCCCCTGGGTTTCAGGAAGACCTTTCACAGTGCAGCTGACATTTTCCCTCCCACCATTTTCTGCTGCACTTGCAGCCATCAGCAGGGATTGTTCAGCAAAAATGTCAATTCCCACCTTTACCTTCCACCAAGCAGAGTCCATAGTCACAAAATTTTTGTTTTGGTAGCAGAGTCCACAGCCACCAAATTCTCAGCCTCAGCAGAGTGCAGTCCTGCAGGTACAGCAGCCATCTTCCCTGCAGAGCTCTGTGCAGACACAGGAGGTTTTCCCTCCAAAATCTGCTGTGCACACTGCTGTCCATACTGGAGTCCATACTGTCAGATTTAATAAAGCATGGCTTTTCTGTAGGTTTTACCTTTACA
Organism: Staurois parvus; assembly: GCF_062004578.1. Taxonomy (NCBI): domain Eukaryota; kingdom Metazoa; phylum Chordata; class Amphibia; order Anura; family Ranidae; genus Staurois; species Staurois parvus. The sequence continues at coordinate 3,654,867 of NW_028317846.1, forward strand.
GGAATAGGTAGAGAGTCCTCACCATCATCCTCAGCTGCAGAATCCTCTGAAAACCGAAAGGTTCTTCCACTTAATGGAGACTCCATGCATGTAATAAAGTTCTGCAGCCCTCCACCATTTTCCTCTACCTCCTGTGCTGTTCCTTCAGCTTTCTGGGGAGGGAGTGAGGCAGAGACTGCCATTTCCTTCAGTGAAACAGATCCTGAGGTGAAAGGGATAGCAGGGGCAGCATCCAGGGCCCCCTCCTTGCTCTCCACCCGTACTGCCACTTCTGAAACTTTACTGGTGTCTCCTTTCATTTTCCGGAACCTTTCCTCATTCTGGAATTTCTCCTTGAATGCTCCACTCTTTTCCTTCAGTGCTTTGACCAAACTCTGCTGCTTCTTGATGGCGTCCTCCAAAACTTTCAGCTCTGGCTTCAGACTCTGCTGCTTGCTGCTCCTTGCTTTATCATGCAAAACTTTCTTTTTTATATAATCTGCTTTCAGGTTCACCAGCTTTTCTTCCTCCTTTGCATTTCTCACCAGCGGGTCAGCAACCCGCTCTCTAAAGGCAGGAGGGGATTCCCCTTTTTTTAGGGCCAAGGTCTTCAAGTGTAGATGAAGCTTGAGAGCTCAAGTTGGGTCCCTCACTGGGAACATTGCCTGGGCCATTCCCAGAATCATCCATTCTCGCTGGTGCCAGGCAGGCAGACCTGGCCCCCTAGTGTCTAGAGAGAGCTACAGCAGTGGCTATCCATGTAGTACCCTCTAGTGTGCTACTAGAATATTGTAGCAAATTTATTGTGTATGACTCATGGTAACTGTGTGAGTCGGTCATTAAGCTCAGGTTACTGAAGCTGGATGGCTTAACAGTTTGGGACTCTATTGCCTCCACCTGGTTCTGGAGTACCATTGGAACCTTCTAGAAGCCAGTAGGTGGAAGAGGTGAAAACCTAATCTGCATGTTTATGGGCATCTAACCAATCCCAGGTTTGGAGGCCCTGGTAGAGTGGTGGACCAGCCCGTAAATATGGGAGAGTCAGGCTGGCAGGGGAGCCAGGTGGACGATGGAGTGCTGAGGAGACTGTCATGGCCTGGGAGGGTCCCCTACGTCTAGGGAGGGCTGGCCCCTAGGCTGGGCACGGATTGGCTTAGGAAGGTGCATTCAACAGTATGGCATGAACAGGATCAAGGCCTGCGAGCAGTGGGAACAAAGAAGACAGAGTGAGTACATCTGCACACCCAGGGATTTACAAGGGGAGAAACTGCCACATGTAGCAAACTTTCAAAGGACAGCATTGTGCATAATCTTTTATCCTTGACCTGGGAGATCTTGAGAGCAGCCAGGAGGGCTAATGGTGTCTGTGGAGATGGGAGCAGTTGTACAGGGGAGAGGAGAATCTCTGCATGTAGTTTGCAGCAAGCTCAGCTAAATCTCAAGGGGGAGTTGCGAGTTCTGAGCCCGTAAGGGGCAGTTGCTACTGATCCGCAATGACTGGCAGCTTTCCAGGAAAAAGAACAGTGCAGGATCTGTTTCTGTAAATAGGAAGGAAGCTGTCACCGTGGATTGATTCAGCAAAATTGGGCATCCCATAATCCCTATTACCCTATCCAAGTTATTTCCCCTAATAAAATAACAAAAACCAAGGTCAAGGACTGTTCATTGGCTTCTGGTTGCAAGTGGAGAAATGCGTGCTGCCTGGCTTTGCTGAGCTAAGGGGGACCTGGAAACACAGCCACCCTCACGAGGGTAGTGCTACATTATTGTTAATGTATTTTATGTGTTGCCCCTTCCAGTGGGGCCCAGGAAAGTCAAAAGGTTGGACACCCCTGCCTTATATAAATATGCTGCAGAAGATAGATGTCTGTTAGTCTGAACTGTACAGATAAAACACATACATTGGTGTATATCTGAAGTCACCAGTGACCTCTCCCACGTGAACTGGGTTATAGGAGCTTGTACAGTTTTCTGTACTTTTTAAATTCAATAAAAATAGATTTATAAAAATCACACACATCATAATTTTTTTACCTGTCAGAGAAACTATATTTTTGTCCTTTTATTCTCAATGTGTCAAGATCTCAAGATTAACACAGCTCTGCTACACAGCACAGCCCTGTCTAATTGGGAGGGGACCTAGTTTTTATTGCATTGCAGTTATTTTTACTTGCAGGTCTTTGACCAAACCCCATCCTGTAACTGTGTGACATGTTAGGTATCTATTTACTCAGTGTAACATCATCTTTTATCAAACAAATGGTTATTATATTGTGTTTGTTTGCACTGAAATTCATTACAGTGTATTTTTTAGTGCATTAATTCGTGTTTTTTATACCTGCCTAGAGTTCAGCTTTAAGATATGCTAACGTTAAGATATATTAAGGTTAATTTAAAGTTAAGATCAACAAAACATGTTATGCCTGTATAGAAAAGGAGTACATTTTTTACATTTGTACAGGCCAGACTGAATTGAAAATAATGCCAGGCTGAAATATACATGTACCGGCCACTTTATTATGTACATCTGTTCTATTTCTTGGTAACACAAATTGCTAATCAGCCAGTCACATGGCAGCAACTCAATGGATTTAGGCATATAGGTAGACATGGTGAAAATTACTTCCTGAAGTTCAAACCGAGCATCAGAATGGAGAAGAAAGGGGATTTAAGTGACTCTGAATGTGTCATGGTTGTTGGTAACATACGGGCTGGTGTGGAGTATTTAAAAAACTGCTGATCTACAGAGATTTTCACGCACAACCATCTCTAGGGTTTACAGAGAATGGTCTGAAAAATAGAAAATATCCAGTGATCGGTAGTTGTGTGGACAAAAATGCCTTGTTGATGTCAGGGAAGAATGGGCAGACTGGGTCGGGATGATAGAAAGGCATCAGTAACTCATGCCAATATGGGACAAAATCTCCAAGGAATGTTTCCAACACCTTGTTAAATCTATGCCACAAAGGATTAAAGCAGTTCTGAAGGTAAAAGGGGGTCCAACCCAGTACTAGCAAGGTATTATTAGGTATAAAGTGGCCGGTGAGTGTCGCTTATCCTTTAACTTGCAGTTCTTATTTTATGTACGTCTGATCCTTTCCTAGATGGCCAAACCCAACATGGGAAGTACAGAGTTCTGGAAGCCTCTACAGTCCACCTGTCTTTTGAAACCGTCCTCTGGACATAATAAAATTCTCCTCATCTCTGATGGGCACCTCCAAAATGAAAACCTTGTTATCCAGATCCTGAAGAAAAATAAAAATCATATTAAATTGTTTACTTGTGGTGTAGGGTAAGTATTAATCACTGACTATATCCGTTAACAACACTGAGACCTTTGAAGATGATTAAGGCCTCATTTAAACCAGAAGGTGCACCCGAATGAATGCTTTTTTTTTTGCCCGCTCCCACATGTCAAGTGTTAGGGCAGCCCGTTAGGTCAATGGGCTTTCCCCATTTGCAAGAAATGCACAGAAAAAGGTGCAGGTATGGATTTTAAAATCACACAGTACCAAAATGCATGGTACTGCGGTACCATGTCTTTTGGCAGGCACAATTTGCAATTAAGAATTAATGGCACCCTTGTGCATTTGCCTTGACAGTCATATACTGTAAACATGTAGGGTTCCATCCAATGAACCTGCATGTTTGTGACAACCACCTCCGAGCAGCTTGTGCCAGTCTTGCCACCATACAAAAAAAAAGGTTTGGTGTGACAGCATGAGGAAAGTGCAGCCGACAACCAGCAACTGCATTTACCTGGTGATCTGCTGTGTCATTGGATACAGCTGATCATGTGGTTAAAGGCAGCTGTGATTGGCCTTTTACCGCATCACGTGATCAGCTGTGTCAGTAGGACACAGCAATCACGGAGATCATCGGGGGTGTGCTGCTGGAAGCGGGCAGGAGGGTACGTTCTTAGAGGACGCCATATGATGCCCTCCCAGAACTGGACAAACGCACTGTAGCCATCATTCAACTATAACGCGGTTGGCAAGTGGTTTTAATTAATAAAAGAAAAATTGGAAAAAATTAAAGTTTCACCCAAACACATAAAATCCCCCCAAAAAATGTTTGAGGCCCCCCACCCCCACATATACACACATAGGAATGTATATCGCCGCACGCCCCGCAGTGAGAACAATATTTCTAGCACCAGACCTCCTCTGCAATGCTAAACTGATGACCTATAAGTGTCTCCTATGGTAAATACAGGGTACTGAAGTTTGTCGCCATTTCATGGGCTCATGCAAATTTAAGGCTTTACATGTTGGGTATCTATTTCCTCATCTCATCTTTTATAGTGTACAAAAAATTGGGTAATTTATTTGATTTGTGTACCCTAAAATTAGTGTATTGTTTTACTGAAATTTTGCATTTCCGTTGTGATAATATCATGTGACATGTATAAATAAAAATAAGGCAAGCGAGCGCAAAACATGAAATATCGGCGGCTAGCAAACAAGGCAGTCCTCAGCACCTTAGATCAAAATATAAATAGTTGGGGTATGCAGCGCCAAAAATAAATAATGCAATGTAAAACACAAAGTCTCAGAATAATCGCTGGAACATAATATCAAGCTCTTAAATATAAAAGTCTGGTGTATAATAAATGTAGCACAAATGTTCCTATAAATTGAGCACATATAAAATGTACCCCAATATCAGGACCTTCAGAAGTTCGAAGAATCTAGTACAATAATGTGCTTACCACAGGAACATACAATCTGAGCGTTGTATGCATGTCATCAGGTATACCATCAGCACCTGGAAAATGGCCTGGACAGCAATGAAGACAGCAACCGGTCATCCACGATAGACACTCGGGGGCCTCAGCAAACACTCGGGGGTCACATCTGGTTCACCGGTGGGTCCAACGGCGTCCAGCCTCCTGGTGGTACTTCTCCTCGGATGGTCCACCTTGCACGGCTCGTGAATAACGAGCCAAAAGGCAAAAGGCACTAATGGTGAAGTACGTCTTTATTTAGATATAACAGCTAAAATCAGTATAAAACTCACACTTAGAGTTTCAGGAATTTCTCAAACATCTTCAAAATATTTTCCAAGCTATACAAGGATCCCTGGTGGCCAGTGGTTCCTTGGTGGCCAGTGGTTCCCTGGTGGTTAATGGCGTCTGCTGGGTGGATCCCCTAACATGTTTCGAGCTCCAAGCTCATTAATGAGCTTGGAGCTCGAAACATGTTAGGGGATCCACCCAGCAGACGCCATTAACCACCAGGGAACCACTGTGTCACGATATAAGGTCAGGTTCAGAGACCAGTTGCTACAGCAGTTGTAAGGCTTACCTGAAACCAGCAGGATTGGTACACCAGCGGCCCACCCTGGGAATGACGCAGGCTCACCTGAGGTGCGGGGTCTAAGCATCCACCGGTCTTCCCCAGAGCTCCTAATGGTGGAGATGGATTTGGCTGCGTGTGAATGCCAGGTCACAGGTCTCAGGATCACCCCACCAGGGAATGAGTAGGCTGGAAACCAAAAGCGGATCAAACAGTTCAGGGATTAAACAGAAGCGGAGTCAGTCACAAGCCAAGGGGTCGGTCACCAATGGTAGTAGATAGGATGAGGCAGAATCGTAGTCAGTAGCAAGCCAAAGGTCGGTAACGTAGATGAAGACAGCAGCAGGAACAGTAAGCAGGATATTGGCTGGTAAGGCACAATAATCTGGCAACCAGGAAGTGCAGAGACATGGCTTTTATAGGAAGTTCATGGGAGGAGCAAGGAGTTCAAGGTTCAAGACAAAACAGGGCAAAGGCAGGATCATCCAAAGAATTGTCAAGGGAGCTGTCCAGCATTCCAGGTGGCTCAGCGAGAAGAAACACTGTCTCTCACCGCAGAAGGCCCAGGTTCGATTCCAGGCTCTGACACACTGGCCACCAGGGAACCACTGGCCACCAGGGATCCTTGTATAGCTTGGAAAATATTTTGAAGATGTTTGAGAAATTCCTGAAACTCTAAGTGTGAGTTTTATACTGATTTTAGCTGTTATATCTAAATAAAGACGTACTTCACCATTAGTGCCTTTTGCCTTTTGGCTCGTTATTCACGAGCCGTGCAAGGTGGACCATCCGAGGAGAAGTACCACCAGGAGGCTGGACGCCGTTGGACCCACCGGTGAACCAGATGTGACCCCCGAGTGTTTGCTGAGGCCCCCGAGTGTCTATCGTGGATGACCGGTTGCTGTCTTCATTGCTGTCCAGGCCATTTTCCAGGTGCTGATGGTATACCTGATGACATGCATACAACGCTCAGATTGTATGTTCCTGTGGTAAGCACATTATTGTACTAGATTCTTCGAACTTCTGAAGGTCCTGATATTGGGGTACATTTTATATGTGCTCAATTTACATTTATATGTGCTCAGTGTTTGCTGAGGCCCCCGAGTGTCTATCGTGGATGACCGGTTGCTGTCTTCATTGCTGTCCAGGCCATTTTCCAGGTGCTGATGGTATACCTGATGACATGCATACAACGCTCAGATTGTATGTTCCTGTGGTAAGCACATTATTGTACTAGATTCTTCGAACTTCTGAAGGTCCTGATATTGGGGTACATTTTATATGTGCTCAATTTATAGGAACATTTGTGCTACATTTATTATACACCAGACTTTTATATTTAAGAGCTTGATATTATGTTCCAGCGATTATTCTGAGACTTTGTGTTTTACATTGCATTATTTATTTTTGGCGCTGCATACCCCAACTATTAATATCATGTGACATTACAAAAATGGGTCTGCCACTATTGTATTCTCTAGGGTGTCTGCTTTCAGAAAATATAAAATGTTTTTGGTGTTTTATGCAATCTTCAGGCCTGAAATTATTTTTTAAACATGAGTGCACAAAATGCAAAAATGTCTCTGGCAGCAAAAAGGTTAATTTAGGTAGGCCATCACTGAAAGCCTAGGTGTGAAATGCATGACCCCCACTGGTATTGATATTTATTGAAAGGTGTGACAAGCACCTTCTCTTGGCATCCCCATTAATGAAACTGTAAAAACAATGATTAAGTCCAAAAGAAATTCCCAGGCCTTGTATTCCTAAAGAGGTAACTTTTTGAACAATAAGTAATGAGGTTTGTAGGAGCAGAAGTATGGCTGAGTTGGCTACTGGATGGCTGCTATGTTGGTAGTATTTTCGCGAAGAGAAAACATTATTGCTATGTGGCACTTACTACAGTAAAAATAGTTTCCTAGTCCAAGGAGTTGATCTGAACAATGTACAGAGCTACTGCTGAACATTTTTTTACATAAACTTTGAAAACAGAAGGTGAGTATATTATTGTTACTGCAACAATATACTCTTCCTGCAGCCAGAATACTAAGGTATCTTGTAGTTTCACCAGCAGGTGGCACTGTGTTCAAAATCCGATGATAAAACTTTCATGTTCTGTTAAACCTGACAACTATGGAATGAAGGGAACCTTCCTTGTTACCTCCTTGTTATACCTAATTTTCCCCTTTATGTTTTGCATTCATCCTGTTAAATGTAAGGCATAACTTGTTGGCAAAGTAATGTTGTTCCTTCTTATGTCAGAGTTATGAAATTTATATTCCATAATGATTAAATAACTCCTTGATTTTCCATATTACATTTCCAGTTAACCCTATTTTTTTTTTATTCCAGGGCTAAAGCAAACAAACATATGCTGAGGCTTTTAGCAAAAGACTGTGCTGGAGCATTTGAATTTTTTGCTGATAAATCTAAGAGCAGCTGGAGAAGCCAGGTGATATAAATGAGAGAACAGCAGGTTTTATTTTACACCAGTAGCCTCCAGGGGGGGTAATGTTGAGTGTTTTGGTAGTGGAAGTTTTTATGGTCTTTGATAATACTGAGAAAGGCAGGGGAAGAGGTACAGGTGTTTAAGGCTACATTCAGACATCCACATATTTATAGCTAGTTTGCTATGCTCAGAGGTGGCTAAATACCACCTCTGGATGCAGCAACACTCTGCTATGGCCAAGTACAAACTGGCTGATTACCTGCAGCCAGTTTCTGTGTGGACAAAACACAGAGAAATGCCAGCCCTGGAAGCACACTGTCTAGGTCCAGGGATGGTTGGAGGCTTTATTCCCATGTAATCACTTAGCACCTGCCATTAATTTACAGAGTACATATCTGACAGCTGCCATGGTGAGTGGTTATACTGCCTATCATGTCTAAATGTCTTTCTGACCACCTTGACAGAAAGTGAGGGAAAATCCAACATATTGGATTGTCAGCAGGACAATCCATGGGGAAGTATTCCAATAGGTATACTTGCTCGGATTACAATTTTCTATGAAGGAGTTGCCTTTTACTTTGGAGAGATTTCCTCACAATTTCTGTTGTGTCTACAGGACAGGCAGTGATAGGAAATTTCTTAAATGAGACACAGATGGCAAAAAAATAAAAAGGGTTTTAACATTTCCCTACTAATTAAAATAGATTTTTTTTTTTGCTTTTATATATACTTTTACAAAACATGGTAATCTCTGCCAAATGATAATGGTCAGAAGCTGATAGCCTATGCATTCTTCCCCCAAAGCTATCACTGTAGCCATATTCGTAATAGCCTGGTCTTAGCAATTACAGGTGAAACTCAAAAAATTAGAATATCGTGCAAAAGTTCATTTATTTCAGTAATGCAACTTAAAAGGTGAAACTAATATATGAGATCGACTCATTTCGTGCAAAGCAAGATAGTTCAAGCCGTGATTTGTCATAATTGTGATGATTATGCCTTACAGCTCATGAAAACCTCAAATGCACAATCTCAGAAAATTACAATATTGTGAAAAGATGCAATATTCTAGGCTCAAAGTGTCCCACTCTAATCAGCTAATTAAGCCATAACACCTGCAAAGGGTTCCTGAGCCTTTAAATGGTCTCTCAGTCTGGTTCAATAGGAATCTCAATCATGGGAAAGACTGATGACCTGACAGTTGTGCAGAAAACCATCAATGACACCCTCTATAAGGAGGGAAAGCCTCAAAAGGTTTTTGCAAAAGAAGTTGAATGTTCCCAAAGTGTTATATCAAAACACATTAATAAAAAGTTATGTGGAAGGGAAAAGTGTGGAAGAAAAAGGCGCACAAGCAGCAGGGATGACCGCAGCCTGGAGAGGATTGTCAGGAAAAGGCCATTCAAAAGTGTTGGGGACTTTCACAAGGAGTGGACTGAGGCAGGAGTCAGTGCATCAAGAGCCACCACACACAGATGAATCCTGGACATGGGCTTCAAATGTCGTATTCCTCTTGTCAAGCCGCTCCTGAACAACAAACAATGTTAGAAGCGTCTTACCTGGGCTAAAGAAAAACAGACCTGGTCTGTTGCTCAGTGGTCCAAAGTCCTTGATCTATCTTGCTTTGCATGTAATGAGTCTATCTCATATATTAGTTTCACCTTTTAAGTTGTATTACTGAAATAAATTAACTTTTGCACGATATTCAAATTTTTCGAGTTTCACCTGCATATGGTGTATATACTTGTGCATATTTCAGTGCATGCTGCTTCTCTTGTGCACTTTCCTGAAGCTATATTCGTGCAATACAGTACATTCAAGCTCCCCTGAATGCAGATGCATTATTTATATCCTGGTGGAGTTGGCGCTAACATGAACAGTGCACTACTAATACTGTGTGTGGAGTGTTGATATTATGTTAAAATAGAATTGTAATCAAAAAATGTTTTCTTTTTGGATAGAGCAAGGGTGGGTTATAACCCCTGTCATGTTTGTTTCCCCCACATCTGTGTCCCATTTCAGAGATTCTACTTCACTGCCTGTCCCATAGCCAAACAGGAAGTGAGAGGAAATGTTGCAAATTAAGGGAATCCCTTGGGGAACCCAAGGTCCCAAAACTAGTTTCCCGATTGGAAGATTTCACCTCTTTTGTTTTTCTGGAGACATATCAAAATGTTGGATTTTCTTTGCTTTCACTTTCAGTGATGGTAAACAGGACAAATAGAGAGGGCAAATCTCCTTAATAGGGGCACAGTCAGCAAAAAAAACTGACATGGTTTCTAATCCCTCTTTACTCAATCCAAAATTAAAAAAGTATTGTCTTTAATTACTGTATACTTTAAGTCAGAAAGTCTACTTAATTTACCTTGAGTTGATATTGTCATTCAAGTATCATGACAGTTCCAAATTCTGAATGCTCCTTTTGAGAATGTCAGTTTCCTGAATGGCATAATGAAGCTTTGGCATTATTGCTTTTGGAGTCCCTAAACTGGAACAAGTATGGAGATAGGGATATCTGTAACTCTTTATTAGCATGCTTGTTCTTTTCTGGGTCTGAAACTCAAAATTACTGACCCCCGGTTCACATATATGCGGCTTCGTTTTGCGCAGGCACGAGAGCCCATTCATTTGAATGGACTCCTGTGCCCCGTGACACGCAGGGAAGAAGTCACTGCACTTCTGAAAATGCAGCCTCGGTTCCCAGTACGGTTGCGTTTTCCAGTGCGGGTGGCGTGCCATTAGAACGCATTCCTGTGTGCGGCTGCACGGATTTTCTGGCGGATCCGCAGCGGCACCACCCGCACGTATGTGAACCAAGCCTTAAAAAGAGGAATTTAAACCAGACTTGAAAAAAGTCAGCAGCTAGAAGTGGCTCTTGTTCCTGCACTTTAATCCTTGATTCGGAAGGCTGCTTTGACTTTGTGATCAGTTACAGCCACCCCTAACTGTGCATAGGCAAGATGCACCAGCTGGAAGAGACTTTTCCAAAAGTTCTTAGACCATGGGCCAGGATTATGCAATCAGTAAAAGGTGAGTAAAGGTCCAATTTTAGTCAGACACTGATAAGTAACTATAATTTTCTTCAGGAGTCCAGCAATGGCAGCCTCCTGAAATTTTAATTTAAAGGCCTAAACTGTGCCACTGAGCTTGTTTGAAAATATTCCCAGTTTACCAGGCCACACCCTTCACAGCATTTCCCATTTGTGTGGCCTAACTTCATATTCCTCAATGGGAAGCCAAAACAGATAACCTGATAGTCTGTAGACAGGTTTTGAGCTGCAGTTTGTGGAACTTTCAGTGAAACTCAGGCTATTGTGATCTTCAGCAACCATAGTTGTCCAGAAAGGGGCACTTTAGGCGAGTTAAACCCAATGAAATTTGAAAATTACAGTTTAATAGCTGAATAAAAGGTTCTCATCCTTTTGCATCCTAAAACTTTATAAATTAAGCCTTATGTGCTCCCAAACTAATTGTCTCTTGTATTGTCACAGATGGAGAAACAAGCTTTAAAGCTAAAATCAGCTGCATGTACAGCCGTGTCTATCAAGTGGAGGCTTTTTGGTACAAATCCCACTGAACCAATGCAAGCCCCTGCCAACATTCAGACTTTATATCACGAGGAAAGTCTCTTGGTTTATGGATTTGTCCCTCATTGCACTCAGGTAAACATTTTTATGTTTCATTAAAAGTAAACTGGTAACAACTGTGTCTGAACATATGGTGAAAAATGGATAAAGGATGTTTGCCTTTAGTAAGCATTGCTTATCCAGTAGATCCAGACTTATAGGCCGGTAATGGTGTATGCATATCTTGACTAGTACAGACTCTGCGGCAAAAATAGTCTGGCCCCACCTCATTGCTAATTCTTTCCCCATCAGACCAATTAGATGCAGCTGGAGCCATCCCTGTCCTCCAAGTGCATTCATAGAAAGGGGTGGGCATGCTTCTGATGTCATTGACTTTCCCATTGGTCCTGACAAACTGAGCAGCTACACTGACCAATAGGGAAGTTCAGAAAACAGAGCTGAACTGGACTTTCAAGGAAGATAGTATATATAAATCCAAAGGTTTTTTCATAATTGTTTTATTGAAATTTTCTTTAAACATGCAAAACAGAGTTATCCATGGGTGGCTTGGCAAAATTCCTAAAAATTGCCCAAGAATTGTATTTTAGTCAGCAGGTGGATCAAGCCTGCCTTTTCATTACACAAAGCCACAGATTTTTATTGTGCAACATTACAACCTTCTAGCCACCAATTTCCTAACAACCAATGATGTTGTAAGTTGATAAGAAGGACGACGGGCACAGAATCCTTGTTTGCTTCTCCCCTGCCCTTCTACATTAGCACTGAAGTCACATTAGCTGAGTGAGGGAGAGAAACTGAAGGAGAATAGAAATGCTGGAATACTAGTCAGTACCAGTGTGCAAAGGCATGTTTGCTTTGCAGACTCTAACGCTGGGTGTCCTATGTGTGTGATTATTACTGCGTTATTTAAAACTAATAGTTTAGCTTTTACATTTTGAAATTGGGTGCCTAGAGATTGTGCATGATATTAAAGGGGGCCTTGACTGAAAAAGGGTTGAGAAACACTGGCCTAGTGGCAATATCAATTCACCTTAGGTAGATGAACAGACATAGTATAGCCATATGGGACATGGTAAGTCCGTAGGTGATGAAATTTGGAAGAACACTGGGTGCATGAGGTCTGTTAGGTGTTGATTGTTCATTGCAGTCCGCAACATTAGAGGACACATCTAATTGTAGCATGGGCATGTTTAGATGTGCCTTAAGTACTAAATTGTGTTTCAAAGCATGTAGAACATAAGTAGGTACACTAGGTCTGGATGAGGTAGGGTTAGTCATATTTTAGTCATCGCGGCTGTAAAACAAAAGGTGTGAAAGTTTAAGAAGAAATAGAAATGAGGTAGGGAAAGGTGGTAGAGGGTTGTCAAAAGTGGTATGTGTCCTCCCTGGAGCAAAGTGGGAATTTGGATCCAGAGGTCACAGATTTTATTGTATTTTTCAGGGGTATCATATATTCTGGTTGATATAAGCTCCATGCTGTGTACCTCTCTAACACAGTTAAGGAGTTCTAGTTTGGATGGGGAAGTAGTGTGTTTTTATGTTATCACAATTTAGACATGGGGCAGTTGTTAGAATGTGTGAGATAAGGTTGCCTGTGGATGCTGGCAAATGTTGCAATGGTAGAGATTACAGTATGTTCTTGATAGTAGTTCAATAGGTTTTTATTCTGTGACATGCATATTTTTAGAATACGGAACCTACTACTGGCGGCATCTGATGGCACGTGGCCTCTGTTGGAGGTGGACAGATAAATTGCATGAAGACATTCTGGGTGTTAAAATATTTTATATAAATTTTCAATATAAAGTGTGCACATATAGCTTTTGCTTGCTGAGGTCCAGATAATTTGCCATTTGGAAGCTCTCTTGACCTAAGTCTCTTTTTCACGTATGTAGGAAACTGATCACTTGGCAGAGCAACCAGGAATTTGTAAATGGCAGAAATTAACCCCTTTCTATATTTATTAAAGGTGCTTATATAGCGCCATCAGTTTATGCAGCGCTTTACATATATATCAGTTTCTAACCCTCAAGGGGTGTACAATCTAAGGTCCCTAACTTACATTCATACATACTTATACTAGGGCCATTTTAGACAGGACCCAATTATTATAATCCTACCAGCATGTCTTTGGAGTGTGGGAGGTAACTGGAGTACCGAGAGGAAACCCACACAGGCACTGGGAGAACATGCAAACTCCAGGCACGTGGTGCCATGGTTGGGATTTGAACCAATAACCCTAGTACTGCCAGGCAGAAGTGCTAACCATTTAGCCACTGTGCTGCCCAATATGGTCCATTTCTGCATGAGTTTAAATTGAGTAGGGTTTGAGGATGAGAGGATGTTGTCGCAGTGGCATATTTGTAGGTATGTATAGATTGCTGTGGTTGTGGAGTATTTTTCTTGTAGTACACAGTTTAAATAGGTTATGCTACCTTCATGACTAAACTATGTGGTGTGTAGAGTTATCTGGAATTGCTGGCATAAACAGAAAAGAGGGAATGCTAGATTTCATTGTAGTTAAAGAGTATTTATCCCTGCACTGCCTTTAGATGTGTTTTGTAAAGGTCATAGGTTTCAGCAGGTCTGAGTCAGAGGTATCGATAAAGGAACCACATAACCTGGAAATCGGATGGACAGCTAGGGTTTCTCCAGTTAAGTCCACTTGTTATATGCTTGGTAGGTGAACCAAAATGCAAAAAGTGAGGAGCAAGTTAGTATTTGATTCTGGTGCTGCAATGCCACCATGGAGAGAGATGGATAGGGCTGATTTAAGTAGTCTGTGGCCCTTGTAAAAGGTTGTTTGAGGTAAGTAGGATATCATGAGCAAAGAGTGAGCATGTGAAGGTTTTATTCTTCACTTAAATGTCCTTGATATTGGGATTGTTTCTGATGCAAGCTGCAAGTGCTCTGGGGAATGGGTGCTTGTCCCTTGAAATGCATAAGCCTACTGAATTGAGTAATTGTTTGGGCTATGTGATACCACCTCAGTGTTGGATCAGAACATTGTCATGTGCAATGTTTGTTATACAGTATACTTTTGAGTATGTTTTTGCTAATCGGTTTCCAATAAAGGTTTTTTTGGGAATGCACTAGACGTATGCGCCCTCCTGTTTATTTTTACAAGCTGCAAGTGGTTCCATACATATTGCAAAGATGACGGCTGATAGGTGGCATCCCTTATGGTACTGTTATATATCTGGAACCTGCCAGAAATGGTGTGGAGAATTTTCACTGCTGCTGAGGAAGAGGAATCTTGGGTCAAAATGGCCTGATAGAAGAGACCCATAATTCTTATGTAGCAAAGGCTGGAGGAATGTAAGGCCAGCGAAGTCTATACAAGGCCTTGTTGGCGTCAAGGCTGAAGAGTAGGACTTTGGTACTTGCTTTGTTAACCACCCAGTAGATATGTGGTGTTGTATTGTCTCTGACTTGTCTGAATGGCATAAATCCTACCTGATCCTTATGTAATATCCTGGTAAATATTTCATATTTGAATTAAGGGCAATGGGGTGGTAGTTACCACATTCTTGTGGGTCTTTTCTAAGTTTGGATATTACTATAATATTAGATGGGGATGGGATTTTCCGAAAGGAAACTACTGAACAGGGTGACCAGGTGGGATGTGAGTAAAAAAGTATGGTAGACCAGTGGGACCTAGTGCCTTTTGGTTGGGAAGGGATATTTTGGTCAATGCAACTTATTCCAGAAAAAAACATGAGAATTGAGGAACATGTGTCCATTTTAGAGTGTTTAGGTAGCACGCATAAGGCAAAGTATGAGTTTATATGTTCTGGTAGAATATTGATATCAGTAGTCTTTAAAGGCATCTGCTATTTTCCGTGGCAGTCATGCAGTGCTTGCATGTTCATTTATTTTTTTTTAAGTTAACTTAGACATTAAGGTTATGAGGGTGTCTGCCTAGCTGCCTTTTTCACAGTACAAGTGGTGCCTTTCACAAAGACATCATGTATTCAGTCACATTTTTTTCAAGGAAAAAAACAGATTCAGTTTTCATTAGGGATGAGCCGAAATTTCAGTGGCCAACATTTTGGCCAAAAACACCCCTATCGGCCTTTTGTCGCTATGAAAATATGCACCGATACAGGTGCTGAAAATAACCCAAAGGCCCCCCCACACTGCAGGGTGGTTCTCAGCCTTACCTGAGAACCCATTCAACGATCTCGGCGCTGGGCATTGAGATCTGTGAAGGAAAGATGGCACTCATGCCCTTGGAGGACCAGAGCGACGTCATTAGTTCCAGAGCCAAGGCCATTTATTTTTAAAGCACTGGATCATTGCTTTTTTTTTATATAATGCTTTACATTGTAGAGGAGAGATGTGAGGTCTTATTGACCCCATATCTCTCCATAAAGAGGACCCGTCACTGCTTATTTCTATCACAAGGGATGTTTGCATATCTTGTGATAGGAATAAAAGTGATTAAAAAATGTCTAAAGGGACAGTGAACAAAAAAAGTATAAAATAAATAATAAAAAAAAAAATGTTTAACGTACTCCCATCCCCCCAAGCTCATGCGTAGTAGTGAAGGCATACGTAGGACACGCCCACATATGTAAACCGTGTTCACACCACACGTGAGTTATAGCCCTGAACTTCAGAGCAAGAGCAATAATTCCAGCACTAGATCTCCTCTGTAACTGTAATCTGGTAACCTGTAGAAATGTTTAAAGCGTCACCCATGGGGATTTTTAAGTACTGTAGTTTGGTACCATTCCTCGAGCATGTGCAATTTTAAAGCATGACATGTTGGGTATCTATTTTCTTGGCGTAACATCATCTTTCATATTTTACAAAAAATTGTAGTTTGTATTGTGTGTGTGTTGTTTTTTTTTTTAAATCATTAAAGTGTATTGTTTTGTGAAAAATATATTAATTTTAAAAAACTGTCCATTTCAGTTTCGGTTTTCGGCCAAGTGCATCCTGAATTTTTTGTTTTGGCACCAGAATTTTCATTTCGCGTACCACTGGTTTTCATCAGTTTACATCTGTTTACACATCCGTCTTCAGTTCAGCAGGTTCACTTTGATCATTTTAATAACTTTTATCCGTAGATGTATCTGGGTATGATTTGTCTCTAAAAAATTTGCACTCTTGACACCCAGTTTATTTAGCACAAAGAAGGAGAGGACATACTTGGTTCCATACCACAGATTTATTCAAATGTGGAATAGCGAGATGTTCTAGTTGTTGGTTTTTGAGAGATCTCATGATATCAGTTCATATAGCCTTGGCTTTTCTTAAGCCATTACACAGTAGATGAACTGTCAGATGAGATAAGTGATTTACGTGATCTCATGTGCAATACTGTATGTCATCTGCAGTATGTAGAAAGGACAGTCAGGCACTTTTGTGATCGCTTTGGTGATGACCTTTTTTACATTAAAGCAAACAGTACTGTGGCAAGGCATTTTGCTGATCAATACAGATAGGTGCTAGGTAAGGTAAATTTAGTTATTAGTTCCACTGTAATGATTTGAGCTGCTTGTGATTAATTTGGGCTGTTCAGAGTTTCACTGGTTGCTGGATTGACTTCTTCCATCTGTTTTCTGGAGGGTTCTGGAAAGTATTGGGCTGGGAGAGTCAAATCAGTAACTGAATATTTATGCAATCCCAGCCAATCCCTGGTGCCCAAATGGTGGCTGGGAGAAAGCAAAAATGGTTTGGGGCTTGGAACAGAGGGGTTCTTGTCCAGGAGGAGGCTGCTGCTCTTCTGGGCAGTCCAGCTGTGCTTTCTACTGCTCATCTAGGTCCCAGTTTTGGTAGCTGGGAGGGGGCCTATTCTGCTGAACTTTGTTGTTGGTGCTGACGGAGGGACTTCTTTTTTTTGGGTGGGATCTGGTCTGAGGACTTTACAGGAGAGGTCTCTGAAAGATATTGTAGGGTGGCATCCAATTATTCGAAGACATTGAACAGTACATTGATAGTACAGACTATCATGAGAGATCCCAGTGACTGTGTGCTGCTGCTGTCCCTTTTTGCAGTACAATCAGCATTACTTACAGCTGATCTCCACCCCATGAACAAGTCCTCCTCACCCCCCCCTTTTTTTTTTCACCCTCCACTTAACATAAGGTGGTATCTGCACATTTCAGATGCTCTGTCCTGTCCCACAATGTTCATTCTGATGTCATTTAGAGGCCTGCCAACTCTTTCTGGTTCAGGTGGAGGGCCTCCCGATGATTTACTGATAGACCTGCCCCTCCTCATTTACTGAAGAGAAGGCTATACCTCCTGGGATATATGACATGCATTCGCCTAAGGCAAATAAAAAGCATGGGGAGGCAGGGCCTGACATTTTTACTTAAAAAAAAAAAGGTAAACAAATACATTTAGATGATGGAAGGAGGTGTGGGGTTGAAGAAACTAGAGGAGGAGGGAGAAGGTTTGCTTTAAAAGGACATTGATCATGGTGTCCAAATGTAGCTAAGCCCATCATTTGCTGCTGCAAGGACTGTGCTCAGATTCTTTAGGAGGAAGATAAGTGTTGTCAAGTTGCTACTCAACATTGCTGGAGTATCCCCAGTCACCCTGCACCCATCCAAGTTCAGGTTTGCAGTAAAACATCAAAAATAATTCCCCTAGACTGATTATTGAGCCAGAATACTGACTGTGACATGCCTCTCTAGTTCACAATCCACTGACAGTTCCAGTGTGGACTACAGCATCCCTCCACAGAGCACCAAAAGCCTGGATCACTGTCTTCCACTGGAGATCACACACTCCTTGGATTCTCCATTAGGTCCTTCAGGTGTGGCCCCCTACTCTGCATTATCCAAAGTTCTTTAGAGCTATGCTAGATTTTAACAAAACCACTGCCATAACAACTGATTCAGAATGCAGGGGATGCTAGTGTACTTCTACTCTTCCCTCATCTGACATTCCTGCAGCCGGGGCTGTGTCTAAGCCTTCCACTGCAGATGCAACATTAGATGAGGAATCCATTCTGGATGATTTTGTTCCGCAGGGGCCACAATCAGTTGATATAGCTCCCAGGCTTAAAGAAACCAGATTGGTTCTTATTGACCTGGTGCATACATATTTGAAACTGGAACAACCTGCAGCTGCATTTACTGTTGTTACTAGTCTGGTTTCCTGGTAGAACTCTGGGAAAAACATCTTTACATAGTTTTATTGCTGCTTTTCTACCTTCCTTGAATATGTAGTCCATCTTCTAGTTGACTGTGTAGTTTCTGAGAAGCAGCATGTGCATTTTTTAAATCATTAGGTTAACCCCCTGTGTCTTCCTGTTTGTAAGAGCAGTAGTTGCTATGCTTTGCATTCCCCCAGCTACTGGTCTTGGCACATCCCTCCTGTAGTTCTCCTGTCGGTGAACAGTGAAGCAATTCCTGCTGGCTGTAGTGGGCGGACCAGTCTGAGACTCCCGGTCTGAACTACCCACAGAGGCAGTGTGCTCTGCCTCCCGTCCAATAGTAACAGCTGTCAGCAATCCTGGAGCTGAAAGCATTTAACTCCATACATGCCTGAAAACAACGCAGACAGGCTGGGTTAAAGGATTTTACTGAAGATTCAAAAGGAATTGTGACAGCCCAGCAGGGAGACAGATATCAGTTATCACTATTACCTGCCCATCTGGGTCACACAGGGAGAGATAAGGGATTTTATGGGTGGTCTATATAAGCAGAGGAGAACAGGGGAGGGAGCTGAGCTGCTACACAGACATAACCCCATAGCTGCTGGGGAGGAAGCTGAGCCTGTGGCTAACAGTTAACCGCTCCAGCTGCCAGACACCTTTACATTGTACTACTTAAAGCACCCACTGATTAACTTAACTGTGTGGCAATTGAGGGGTTAACTGGCAGCCACTGGCTGTTTCCTTTTTGGCAGCAATAGGGCGATGGAACATGTGTGCAGAGAGAGTACAGCGATGGAACATGTGTACAGAGAGAGTACAGCGATGGAACATGTGTGCAGAGAGAGTACAGCGATGGAACATATGTGCAGAGAGAGTACAGCGATGGAACATGTGCAGAGAGAGTACAGCGATGGAACATGTGTGCAGAGGGTAATACAAGGATGGAACATGTGTGCAGAGAGATTACAGCAATGGAACGTGTACAGAGAGAGTACAGCGATGGAACATGTGCAGAGAGAGTACAGCGATGGAACATGTGTGCAGAGGGTAATACAAGGATGGAACATGTGTGCAGAGAGATTACAGCAATGGAACATGTGTACAGAGAGAGTACAGCGATGGAACATGTGTGCAGAGAGAGTACAGCGATGGAACATGTGTGCAGAGGGTAATACAGGGATGGAACATGTGTGCAGAGAGAGTACAGTGATGGAATATGTGTGCAGAGAGAGTACAGCGATGGAACATGTGTGCAGAGAGAGTACAGCAATGGAGCGTGTGCAGAGGGGACACAGAGATGGAACGTTTGCAGAGGGGATACAGGGATGGAACATGTGCAGAGAGGGTACAGAGATGGAATATGTGAGCAGAGAGCACAGTGATAGAACATGTGTGCAGAGGAGATACAGGGATGAAACATGTGCAGAGAGGGTACATGGATGGAACATGTGTGCAGACAGAGCACAGCGATGGAACGTGTGCAGAGGAGATATGGGGATGGTACATGTGTGCAAAGAGAGTACAGGGATGGAACATGTGTGCAAAGAGAGTACAGGGATGGAACATGTGTGCAAAGAGAGTACAGGGATGGAACATGTGTGCAAAGAGAGTACAGGGATGGAACGTGTGCAAAGAGAGTACAAGGATGGAACATTTATGCAGAGAGAGTACAGTGGTGAACCATGAGTGCAGAGAGAGTACAGCGGTGGACCATGAGTGCAGAGAGAGTACAGCAATGGAACACATGTGCAGAGAGATTACAGCGATGGAACATGTGTGCAGAGAGATTACAGCAATGGGACATGTGTGCAGAGAGATTACAGCAATGGGACATGTGTGCAGAGAGATTACAGCAATGGAACATGTGTGCAGAGAGAGTACAGCGATGGAACATGTTTGCAGAGATAGTACAGCAATGGAGCATGTGTGCAGAGAGAGTACAGGGATGGAACATGTGTGCAGAGAGAGTACAGCAATGGAACATGTGTGCAGAGAGATTACAGCAATGGAGCATGTGTGCAGAGAGAGTACAGGGATGGAACATGTGTGCAGAGAGAGTACAGCAATGGAGCATGTGTGCAGAGAGAGTACAGGGATGGAATATGTGTGCAGAGAGGATACAGCGATGGAACATGTGTGCAGAGAGAGTACAGGGATGGAACATGTGTGCAGAGGGGATACAATGATGGAACATGTGTGCAGAGAATACAGGGATGGAACATGTGTGCAGAGGGGATACAATGATGGAAAATGTGTGCAGAGAATACAGGGATGGAACGTGTGCAGAGGGGATACAGAGGTGGAACATTTGTGCAGAGAGAGTACAGGGATGGAACATGTGTGCAGAGGGGATACAGAGGTGGAACATTTGTGCAGGGAGGTACAGTGGTGGATTATGTGTGCTGATAGTGTAGTGGTAGCAAAACAGGTGTACAGTGGTAGTGGAACATGTGTGCAGGGAGGGTGCAGTGATGGTGGAACAGGGACATTCTTTCCACTGACCACCAGTGTTAGAGGGGCATACTTTCCACTTACTACCGACATAAGGAAGGCATTCCTTTTACTGGCCACCGACATAAGGGGGCCATTATTCCTGCTGACTCCCAGTGAATTGTTTTTTATAAGGGTCACCCTGAGACCTGAAAATTATTTTAGAAGTTCCTATGTGGTAAAATGTTGAGAAATAGTGCTTTAAAATGTGTAAGTGATATAGCTGCCTCTCCAGCTACTGTACAACTACAAGTCAAGCTGACCCTGAAAATTTACACCATGCCAGCATTGTCAACAAATGCTAAACAATGTTTAGTTGGCGCACTGGCTGGTACCTGGAAGAGTCTTTAGTGACCTCACTGGAGGGAGACGTCCTATTTCTATGACCCCGCTGGAGGGAGACTTCCTCTCAGTTTTTGTCCCTGTGACACCACTGGAGGGAGACTTCCCCTCACTTCCTGACCCTGTGACCCCTCTGGAGGAAGACTTCCTCTTTCTGTAACCCCACTGGAGGGAGACTTTCCTCACTTCCTGTCCCTATGACCCCACTGGAGGGTTATTTCCTGTTTCTGTGACACCACAGGTGGGAGACTTCCCCTCACTTCCTATCCCTGTGACACCACTGGAGGGAGACCTCCTGTCCCTGTGACCCCACTATAGGGAGACCTTCTGTTTCTGTGACTCCACTGGAGGGAGACTTCCTGTTTCTGTGACCCCACTAGAAGGAGACTTTCTGTTTCTGTGACCCCAGTGGAAGGAGACTTCCTGTTTCTGTGACCCACTGGAGGGAGATTTCCTGTTTGTGTCCTCACTGGAGGGAGACTTCCTGTTTTTGTGACCCCACTGAAGGGAGACTTCCCCTCAATTCCTCACCCTGGTACATCCATAAAAACATTTTCAGAGGTTTAACACCTTCCTTGCTGTACTGTAAATGTGTTGTTGTCTGTAACCCCATGGGATATGTTGTAAGTCATCTGCGTTATGGCTACAGTCTCTGATCAATTAGTTTATCTGCTGTTGTGGCTGGAAGGGGAGAGATTGCATGTGAAGATAGCAGCCACTACCAGTAACAGAAAACCTAGAGGAAGGAGAATTAAATATTTAATTTAGAAAGACAGCATAGAATGAACTAAACATTTTGCACATGCATTCTTTACATTTCTGAGAACTGTCCTGCTGTGTGGTGCTGACCAGTGTGGCTGGAGAATGAGGGGGCATGGTTTATGTTGAAGTGGGCGAGTACACATTCAACATGTATAGACCTAGTGTACCCGCCCACATTCAATTATATTTCCACAGGTTGATGGGATCTGTAGTTTCCTTTTACTGTAGAGCAGTGTTTCTCAACCTTTTTTCAGTCAAGGCACCCTTTAAAATTATGGACAGTCCCGAGGCACCCTTTAAAATTATAGACAGTCTTGAGGCACCCCATTCTAAAATGGGGTGCCTCTAGACCAGTGATGGTGAATCATTTTGAGCCCGAGTGCCCAAACTGCAACACAACCTTATCACTGACAGCACTGGGGGCGCACAGGGGGTGTGTTCCATGAGGACGTCCATGGAAGCCTTCCCAGAACTAGACAACCGCACTGTAGCCTGCTTTTGGCTATAGCACGGTTGGGAAGCAGTTAATCTCACCTCTGCAGGGTCGCTATGGCTTCCAACCCGCGAGCTCATTCCCATCCATACTGAGCATGTTGCCCCTGGCCCCAGAGTAGTGTGGGAGCTGTTTACTTTCATCCACGCTAGACACGTCACCACTGGCCCTAGAGCAGTGTGGGAGCTGCTTCCTGTCATCCACGTCCATCCCCGGGTATGTCACCCGTGACACCAGAGCCATGTGGGAGTCACTTCCTCTCATCCACGCCCATCCCTTGATACGTCACCCCTGACGCCAGAGACAAGTGGGAGCTGCTTCCTCTCGTCCACGCCCACCCTGGCCCCAGAGACATGTGGGAAATGTAGTTCAAAGGGGAGTGTGAACAAGATCTGGATGGCCGGTCAGTGTGTGCGGTCCGTGTGCGCTCATCTTCCTCTTCTTCCTGGCGTACCCACTGAGATGGCTCTCCGTGCCAGCGGTTCGCCATAGGTTCACCATCACTGCTCCATAATTTTAAAAGGGCACCCCATTCTAAAATGTGAAAAATTATTCTAATAGTTTTATATAACACAGCAACATCCACACATGTAGGTCACCCTACATTAGAGGTGATTTATTCTTCCAAAGCAAATACACTTTTGCACACTTGTATTGACTAGTATTCCAGTGTTTCTCTTCTCCCTCAGTTTTTCTCCATCACTGAGCTAATATTACCCAACACTGATGGAGAGGGGCAGGGAAGGGTCAAACTAGGATGCTGTGCAGGCAGCTTACATCGTCCTTATCAACTGATGATGTCTTTGCTTGTCAGGATGCCGGCGGCTAGAAGGTTGTAATGGTGCACAATGAAAAGCTGTGGCTTTGTGTAACTAAAAGGCAGGCTTGTTCCACCCGCTGGCTTGTATACAAGTTTTGTTTTGTTAAATTTTTAGACATTTTGCTGAGGCACCCCTAAAGAAACCTCAAGGCACCCCAGGGTTCCTGGGCATCCTGGTTGAGAAAGGCTGCTGTAGAGAGAGAGAAGAGGATATTATCTAATCACTGCTGTTACACCTCCTCTTTGGCAGAGCAGATGCTGTTACCTTTTCAATTGCAATGAAGACTTCCTAAAGGTTTAGTTAGACTTTTCTCTTCAATGGTAAGGAATTTCACAAATGTACTAGCTGTTTAGTGTTTTGTGTTGGTGGGTGTAATAATGGGTGATGTTTTTCCTATCCCAGAGTTCTTCTTTAAAACTCTAATAAAGTCAAAAGTATTGCAGTACACCCTTTACCTGAACCTGTTCAGTATTAAGACTGGACTACGCCTTATAAGTTCTCTCCTCAGTACGTTTTTCTAAACATTATCTGCTTGAGGAGACATTGTTAAAAAGTGGACTGTCTCCACTGTGGACATTGTATTAATAAAACACTGATGAGGGTGCCCTAGTGTTTCAGGATTAGGTTGACAAACCTCTGGAAGCCCCTTCCAAATCTTTGTTTTTGCTGGCAGGTGCTGCAATACAACCTGCTGTAGCTGTCATGTCTGTCAAACCTTAGGGAAATGGACGAACACCATCCAAAAACCCACTGCTATCCTTACTGATCATGCAGTTATGGATTAATTAGAGCTTATGCTTGCTGCATTACAGTATTGTGTAGCAGGCTTGGTGGATTTTGATTTCCAGAATGAGTCTCAAGTCTATAAATATTCAGAGAACTCTTTGGCTTAAATGTTGGTCTGCGGAACAATGAAGCAAAAATTCTTGCTGTGCAAGCCTTATTGTGTGCAGGGGTATGTAAAACACTGATTTCAAGGGCCAAGAGTGTATAATGTATAAAGTTCAGGGGTTGTATTTTGTAATGCACAGTACATGTAGAGTGCAGTGGTCAGGAGTAAGGAGCACACAAAGTGAAGGTGTCAGGAATATGTAAAGCACAAATTGCAGGGACCTGGCGTATACAATATACAGAGTGTAGGGTTCTGGATAAAAAAATATACAAAATAAATGTTTTCACTAGTATTAGAAGTCTTGTAAATGGAGTCTGCTCCCAACAAAGATCGATTTATGCAAATAGTTCATAAACTCAATCAATTACAGTTGCAGCACCAAAAAATAAATCTCCTTCAAATGTACCCAAATTGCAGCGTCCGGGATGGGACTTCTTATAATCCTTTTAAATAACTCCAACTACAGTGAGAAATGATACCACTCACCAGATGTCTTCACTCCAAAGAAAAAAAAAGGTCAAATGCTCATATTATAGTGATAATTTATTTGTGAAGATCCCCTTCACCAAATGACATAAATCACACTCACCAAATGTTAAGACCTCATTGTCATAGGGGTCAAATAGCACCCATATTTCTCTTAGAACAGGTTTACGTTAAAGCTGGCATTGAAAAAATATGTATATATGTAGACAACTATTTCTTTTTATATATATATATATATATATATATGTATATATATTGCTGCTATGTACATGGTTGGCAATTAAAGTTATATTATGTTCAATTTTAGGCTACACTAAAGGCTTTAATCAATGATAAAGAAATCGAGAACATGGTTTCAACCACCGAACTGCAGAAGACCACTGGAACAGTATGTTACAGATAATCTCTATATGAAATTTAAAATTTTTATACTGAAGAAGTTGTTTAATGTATTACTTTATTGCCATCTTCTCTTTAACCATACTGGGTGGTGATAGTGGTAGCAGACATTTCATTATGTAAGTATTTGGTACTAATCATTTTTATGATGGACATTATACATTTCTCACAAACAAAAATTACTTTATCATACCCGAAGAGGTAAATAATCTCCAGAATCCAGAACAGATGTTGGTTTAAGCATTACCATAGATAACTCAATGCCAAAATTTAATAAAACCCAAGATCTCAAATTTCCTACCATCAAACTTTGACTGACACTTAATAAACCTCTGAGGCTTACAGCTTTTCTACTGCTGAGTCTTGATAGCCCTGAGGCATTCATCATTCCCCCACCTTCTTCCACATACGTTCCCATAACCCTTCCTGGTTTAAAAATTGTTAGCTTCAAACTGTCTGGTTTTCAATATACTCTGATGTTCAATT
Source organism: Staurois parvus (assembly GCF_062004578.1). Classification (NCBI taxonomy): domain Eukaryota; kingdom Metazoa; phylum Chordata; class Amphibia; order Anura; family Ranidae; genus Staurois; species Staurois parvus. The sequence continues at coordinate 3,680,464 of NW_028317846.1, forward strand.
TTATTCTAATGTTGGGTTTGTTAACTGGCAACTAGACTATTCATTGTCAAGAAAGACCCAATGCAAATGAATGCTATGCAACTATGCATGTTAATGTAGCACCTTCATATGTGATGATGGCTTGTACTTTATTTTTTATTTAATAAAACATATTGAAATGAAAGGCTACACATAGACGTGACCGTCACCTGATCTGTCTATTTTTGGCAGAAAATCTGTTTGAATCACTATTGTCACTTTTTTAGTAAGCCAATGCTCCCCACCCCATCCCACCCCTATTCCTTCCAATTGAAACTATGGCAAAAATATAGTTCACAAGGTCACTTAGTTGGTTCATGAGTGACTTTTAAGTATCTTTTTATCTGTGCTCACATATAAATAGACTTGCTATAGTAGACCTTTTTATTCTTTTGAATTATTGGCTGTTGATTGCGTAAAGTGTTACTAAACCCACAACAGTAAAATCAGTCTGTATATGCAGTAAAGCATGCTTGTTCTACTTACTGTGGAACCTAAGGAGTAATCCTTTGCATTGTGTAAAAATGATGTTTGATCCTAACATCTCTGATCCTCCCTTTCTTTCAATGCCCCCCTCTTAACTCCTGATAAGACATATCATGTGGAGTCACTCTGCACATGCTCAGGTTGGTGTGCACTGTTAGAGAGGTTTTTTTTTTCTTGGGAGAGTGCATGTGATCAACACAGTGCCAATCAGCACTATCCAGACAGAAGTCAGGGATCCTGCATCCTCCTCGAACAAAATGAAAACTCCTCCTACAAGCTTTAACCATTGCTCTGCTGGACACTGATAGAAGTCACAAGACTGCTCTAACTGCTCGGTCCAGAGCGCTAAGTTCACACTTGACTCAAAATGCTTAACAAATGCACATACAGCATTAATGCATTTTAATGAGTGAATTTGACTCGTGTAATGCACGTTAAAAATGCTCCCCCAAATGCCCCATGTGCATTTTTCCTGCATTTGACGCGCATTAAAACTGCACCACAAATGCCTATTTTTAAATTTTATTTTAAATAATCTTTTTAATGTTATTACCGTGCCGCAAGCGCACTCCACACGCCGCAATCACATGCCAGTGCATGTGCGGTGCATTACAATTGACTTCAATGGAAAGAGTTGAAAGGCTTTAACTCCTTCAAACTCAACAAGAGGCTTAAATTTTGAAGCGAAGCAACGCTAACACTTTGTGTTTTGATAATGTGGACAGTACTGTAAGCTGTCCATATTACCATTTGCATAGGAGTTTGAGGAGCATTAAAACCCCCCCTCAAACACCTGCTTTTAATGCCAGTGTGAACTAGGCCTAAGTGTCATTTCTGTCTGCTGCTTTGTTCCTCTGTTATCAGCATAAATCACCTCTGACAAGTTTTCCTGACACCAAGAGAAAAAAGAGAGACGACAGGGGAGGACACAGCCTGTGAATGCCGGCCTCAGCTTTGCTCCTGTGTAGTATGTGAAGGGGGGCGTGTGTCCCTTTCCTCCAATCATCTCTCAGAGCTCTCCTCACTGAACTCTTTAGAGTTTACTTCCAGCTCTCCACCCCTTTTTTTCTGACAACTTAGACAAGCTTTATAAATTATGGACTTTAAACAGATGTAGAGAAGAGTATTTTGTAGATAAAAAAGTACAACTTATATAGGAGGATTTGTTTCATCTCTGTGTATCACCTGAGGCCAATCACTACACTGGGTATACAGTGAAGGAAATAAGTATTTGATCGCCTGCTGATTTTGAATGTTTACCCACTTACAAAGAAATTATCAGTCTAAAAATCAAATGGTAGGTGTATTGTAACACTGAGAGACAGAATAGCAAAAAAATATTCAAAAGCAATGCATGTCTAGCAAATTATGCACTGATTTGCATGTTCATGAGAGAAATAAGTATCTGATCCCCTATCATTCAGCAGGATTTCTGGCTACCAGATGTCTTTCATACAGGTAACAGGCTGAGATTAGAAGCAGTCTCTTACAGGAAGTGCTGCTATTCTCATTTTGTTACCTGTATAAAAGACACCTGTCCACAGGAGCAATCAACCAATCAGATTCCAAACTCTCCACCATGGCAAAGACCAAAGAGCTGTCCAAGGATGTCAGGGACAAGATTGTAGACCTACACAAGGCTGGACTGGGCTACCAAACTATCGCCAAGCAGCTTTGTGAGAAGGTGACAACAGTTGGTGCAATCATTCGCAAATGGAAGAAACACAAAACAACTTTCAGTCTCCCTAGGTCTGGTGCACCATGCAAGATCTCACCTCGTGGAGTGTCAATGATCATGAGAACAGTGAGGAATCATCCCAGAGCTACACGCGAGGATCTCGTCAATGATCTCCAGGCAGCTGGGAGCACATTCACCAAGAAAACAATTGGTAACACACAACTCCGACAAGGATTGAAATCCTGCAGTGCGTACAAGGTCCCTCTGCTCAAGAAAGCACATGTCCAGGCCCATCTAAAGTTTGCCACTGAACATCTGAATGATGCAGAGGAGGATTGGTTGAAAGTGTTGTGGTCAGATGAGACCAAAATCGAGCTCTTTGGCATCAACTCAACTCGCCGTGTTTGGAGGAGGAGGAGGAATGCTGCTTTTGACCCCAAGAACACCATCCCGCCTGTCAAACATGGTGGTGGAAACATTCTGCTTTGGGGGTGTTTTTCTGCTAAGGGGACAGGACAACTGTACCGCATCAAAGGGACAATGGACGGGGCAATGTACCATCAAATCTTGGGTGAGAACTTTGTTCACTCAGCCAGGGAATTGAAATGGGTCATGGATGGGTGTTCAAGGATGACAATGACCCAAAACACATGGCCAAGGCAACAAAAGAGTGGCTCAAGAAGAAGCACATTAAGGTCCTGGAGTGGCCTAGCCAGTCTCTAGACCTTAATCCGACTGAAAATCTGTGGAGGGAGCTGAAAATTTGAGTTGCCAAACATCAGCCACCAAACCTTTATGAGAGGATCTGCCAAGATGAGTGGGCCAAAATCCCTCCTGAGATGTGTGCAAACCTGGTGGCCAACTACAGGAAACGTCTGACCTCTGTGATTGCCAACAAGGAATTTGCCACCAAGTACTAAGTCATGCTTTGTGAAGGGGATCAAATACTTATTTCCCTCATGAACATGCAAATCAGTGCATAATTTGTTAGACATGCATTTCTTTTGAATTTTATGTTGCTATTCTGTCTCTCCATGTTACAATACACCTACCATTCGATTTTTAGACTGATCATTTCTTTGTAATGGGCAAACATTCAAAATCAGCAGGGGATCAAATACTTTTTTCATTCACTGTATGTAAGGTTTTACAACCACTTGAACAGGTACAGGAGGGCCATCTTTGCTCCGTGTGGTGAGCTCTCTTTACAAGGTACATTTTTGATGGATCCTAACCTGCCCCAAGAGGAGGAGTACTGAATGGCTTGGAGTGTCATTTTTTGAAGGTGATTTGATCTTAGTTCTGATGAGGGCATATTGGTGAAGGATTTCACAGTTGACCTTTTCACAGTTGGATGTTGCTTCCCTACACTGAGGACTTTAGTTCATACGGAATGTTTGCACAATCACTATTTTCACTGTGGACTTGATTTCTACAATTTGCTTTATTTTTGCACTGACTCTGGAAGCTATTGAATTTTAATGTACACAATATTTATGAACATTGATATCATTGGCATATAATCTAGAGATTATTTGGTCTTTGGTTTTAAGGTAGACACATTTGTATATATTGTCTTATAGCACAGCACTTTTTGATTTATTTGTTTATGGGGTGGGTTCACCATATGTGCTAGCTGCTCCCAGATCTCCAAGCGCTCACTTTATCTTTGTCTTTTGATTTTATGTGTTAACACACGGTCACACTATTATTAGTGTGTTGAACCTGGATCTTCTTTCTTTGATGTGGTTTTTTTCAAGATTCCTCTTTGTTAGATTCTGAACCCTGATTTTTTCCAGATACAGGGCTCTGTTTACTGTTTTTTGACTCCTCTAAAGATGGGATTGGCAGCTAGTTGAGCCACGTGCTATCTAGCTGGTATTTGGTAATGGCATTATGGCCACCTAGCTCTTGTTGTAACATGTTTCTTATCTACATTTCTGTTACATATTATTGTACTCTTGTAAAACTTCAACAAACATTTTTTGAAACAGAAATACAGTACTAGGAGCAATTGTAGGTTGTATCTAACCAGACTCATAGCCAAATGTGTCAAGGGCATCCCCAGCATCTATGAACTTATTTTATGCATGTGAATATATTCATTACACGCACACAAACTGTAATATCAAGCCAGTATATAACCAGTGAGTCAACAAAAGTGCAGCGAATAATCAGTCATGTGGACTGAAATTAATAGGGAGGGTTGTGGTGGTTTATGTAAGGATATATATTATTTATAAAGGGCGTGTCCCTTTCCCTTAGATGAAATATTACAGTGCCTCCAGCCGTTAAAATACGGCAAATATTTAGTAAACCAATAATTTGGACACCTTGATAATTTGATCACCACTTATTATTATACCTTGAATTCTTTTAGCCAATATGATTTCGTACCATACACACAAAATTTGCCTTGTAATAGATAAATATAAAAATTTATTTATGTACAAAATTTATATATATATTAACACAAAACGCAAAAGACTGGTGATAAATGAATATTGGTACACACAATCAAAAATATATCCTACCAATGTAAGACACAATAATAAGGTTTCTAACTAATTACATCAATATCACAATTTTTAAATGATATGATTATTTATTAAATTTATTAATAATTAATAATTTCGAATATCTCAAAGGTCATTTTCTCACAAGCCGTGGCCATAGGATTGCAAGAAGCAAGCCCTTGATATATGATACTCTGGTTATTAATATTCAATAAATTATGAAATATGAAAAAATTATAATATGGCAATAAACAATTTTTAACAGTAAAACAGGATCTCTCTACATATATCTAACTACCCAATATTGTTGTGATACACTAAGGTAATTCTATGATTCCACACAACGGAGAAAATAGGTAATACAAAATCAAATAAACATCTCACCACACCCGGAATTCAGACTAGGCAACTCTCCCGTGGATTTAGCTGGCAGTGGAACGCCTTTAGACTGATATTATAGGGCAAGTGATAGATATTCAGTAGGGGAGAATGTAGGAAGTTATAAGGTTAGAGGTTTAGAAATTTAGTTAAAGTTTTAGGAAGTTTGAAAGTATGAAAGAGTAGTTATTCAGCAGAGATCTTCTTCAGATGTCAGGGTCTTCTTTTGATGAGGTCTCTTCTTGAGCTTTTTCTTGATGAGGTTCCTTTCTGTTAAAGGTACAAAGGCTTTTATATCCACTAATCCATTGTTCTAAGATACCTTCCCACCAGGCTTCCTGATTGGCTAGTTGAGAAATGTGTGTACATAAGCTATTTCTCACCTGCCCGCCAGGTGGCGGTCATGTATCATAGAACAATTTGAGTATTTGAGATGACTCATACCTTGGGTGGAATCTTAAGGTAATTTCAGGAATCAAATATACGTCTTTTTCCAGATATAAGTGATCATACCTATAATATTCTAAATAGGGACCATGGAATATAGGTGTATATTCAGTTATTCCTTCTTGAAATACCATCCTGTTTGTTTCCTGATAAGACATGTAACTAATGCTAGTTTATAATACATCTTACTTCCCATCATCTCAATACTCAAGTTAGTGATATATAGTTCCCATTTCTGAATATTTAGTGGTGTGTAAAATCCATAACATCTCATTTATAATATGTTTTTGTAATATATTTTTGTAATTATATACAGTCAACTTTTAGACTTTATATACAGTCAACTTTTAGACTTAAATGTCCTAAATTTCACCTCTTTGTTTTAGAATCAACATTTTCTATGTGTAGGAAAAAAAACTTTCTGTTTGCCTGGCCCTTGTGTTGGACTCATGGTAAACAACTGTTAATGCTTTCACCCTTGGTGAACAATAGTATATTGTAATAGTTTCAGAGGTCTGTTGGTTCATCACACTCTGCACGTTTTGGTTAAGCTTTCAACCAGTTGAGTTCCCGTCTCATTATTGTTAAAATGTTTGAAAGTCGAAGTCCTATCTGGCTATTTGTTTGACTTTCTGTATATGCATTCTTCTCAACCTCAATATACAAATAGTCCTTGTTGACAGTCCAAACAGTCTTATTGTCTTGGAAAAGACTCACTTCCCCCATTCTCCATTTCTTAACTAGAATCCTTGATGGTTCAACCAAGACAAAATTAACTCTTAGCATCCGGCTATACTGAGCTGTTTGCCATATAGTATTATGTCTTGATAAAGTCATATTTTTGAGACATAATTCAAAAGGTCCACAACAAATCCCCCTTTTTTTGGGGTACAGGCACGTGTAGAGGGGTGTCTGTATCGAAAAACATGAGTGGGACTTTTGGTTAGAGTGGTCGTTCGTCTTCTCCGGTGAAGTGAATGAAATAAAAAAAAAATAAATAATAATTTTTTTTTTTTTTTTTTATATAATAAAATGGCAGCGGTGATGCTGGTTGGTCCTCAACTTGACTCGGCGTCTTTAGATGGACACTTCTGATGACGATCCTGGTCTTGTGATGAGGCCGGCCTGGCCTGGCACATCTACCTTGGGGTCCATGGGTCCTCCGCACGACAGGTCTCGTAGACGGTCTCCTAGGCGGGTCTTTTCCTCTGGACTGGCCCTTGGTGGCCTGGGACATCAGGTTATCGTCTCCGGATCGATCTCTGGCATCTGGTCTTTCCCACAGGACATTATAGCTTCCTTCTAGGGTCCGGTCATTGACACCTCCGATCGCCGGTCTGGTCATAGTCTGGGCCTTCCTTTCTAAATTATTAAAATGAACAGTTTAAGTACTGGATATACATAAAATTATATTACTGGATCCTGTAAGGCAAAAGATGAGTAATATGTTCAAAGGAAATTTAATAATGATCTCAATATCTCCAGATAGGAACTGGTGGGTTAGTCTTCCAACAACTGCAATTGAGACTTTGGATGGCAAGCACGTAATTGGTTGATGTGCACCCATCTATCACTGATTTCACCATACCGGGTAACCTGCAATTTATATGCGACCGGAGAGATTTTATCAATGATAGAGAACGGACCTTTCCAAGATGGAAGGAATTTCCGTTCCTTGATCTGGTCTCTTGCAAAGTTGTATAGATAGACCTTGTCACCAATCTCATATTCCTTCTTGGAGGTTTTGAGATCATAGTATGTCTTAGCACTAGTTGCAGCTCTTTCCAAATTTCGCTGGGCAAAGGCAAAAGCATATTGCAGATGTTTACGTAAATCCTCTATGTACTGGTGTGTGGTGGTAGCATTGATCAAATTTTGATCTGTAGTGCGATACAATAAGTGCTGGGGCAGTACCATCCGTCTACCTGTCATCAGTTCAAAAGATGACATTTTTGTAACTGTATTCGGAGTAGCCCTCAACGCCATCAGGACCAGCGGGAGTTTGACATCCCAATCTTTGCCTGTTTCCTTAACAAATTTCTTAAGGACGTTAACGATGGTCTGATTGTATCGTTCTACACCACCACTAGAGGCTGGCCGATAGGCGATATGCAATTTCCTTTTAACCCCCAAAATTTTCCACAATTTGGCCATCACTTCGCTAGTGAAGTGCGATCCTCTATCAGACTCTATCCTCTGTGGGAGACCAAAACGAGAAAATACATGATTTATTAGCAATGCAGCACATGTCTCGGAGCTATTATTTGGTGCTGGTATACATTCGACATACTTGGTGAATAAACATGTAACTGTTAACATATACCGATTTCCTCGTGAAGATTTTGTTACGGGCCCAATAAAATCCATTTGAAGGTCTGACCAAGGCATACATATCCCCCTCTTCTGGAGAGGTGCTCTGTGAGTTGGCTTGGTAGGTTAAAATTGGGGACATATTAGGCAACCTTGGCAGTACTCCTTCACATCACGTAACATATGAGGCCAGTAGGCATAATCCCGCAGGATCTCATACGTGATCTTTTCTCCACGATGACCGGAAGTGGGAGCATCATGGGCATGCTGTAGCATCAAACCTCTAAATTTAAGTGGGACGACCCATTGTTGTACGCCACCCTTTGAGGCTCGTATCAACAATCCCTGGTATAAAGAGAATTGGGATTTGGATTTCATTAAGATACGTAAATCCTCCTTCCCACTACATACTTCCTTATTTATGGGATTTTGGTTGGGATCTTCTATATGACTATAAAACAAGCCAATTATTGGGTCTTCTTTTTGGGCAGTAATTAAATCCTCACTAGGAAAATCGTGACTCCACTGTAATGCATTCGGATCACCAGCTGTTCTGGCCTGTTGCCTGGTGACAGCTTCAACCTGTACGGTACCTAAAAATTGGTCAATGTCTAACAGTTCACCGGTGATTGCTCCTTCCTTGGCTAGAGAATCGGCCAGATCGTTCCCTTCTTTCTCGGCACCTAGAACCTTGGAGTGGCCTTTGGTCTTCTTGAAGTGCAGGGTGAGATCATTGGACCTTACCAGTTCATCGATGTGACAAAAGAGCTTACCATGTTTCACGGGTTTGTGATTACTCTTGTTCATGTTGTTTCGCTTCCACCTAGGGAAATACTCCACAAAACTATTCCTGACATAATTGGAATCGGTTATGATGGCACACTCTCTGATGTTGAACTCTATAGCCATCTCAACTGCTCTAAGGATTGCAGTAAGTTCAGCAACCTGACTGCTTTTTGGTCCAAGTTTGTATCCCACAGAGATTGGGGTGACACCTTGGGTCCAAACGATTCCAATACCTGCCACTAGTTGGAGCTGTTCCCCATCCTTGTGATGAAAAGCACAACCATCCACATATACACACGGCAGCTGTTTACAGTATTCTTCATTGTAAACCTTGTAGGGAGAGAACAGTTGTTCTTCCAGAAAGTCAGTGTCCGGGCCCTCCATAGCAGGCGTAGTTGCGGAACAATCATGGAGCTCGGCTAGGCCCTGGGCTACTGGACTTTCCTTGTTCTGTTTGTACCGAATTTCAAGAGGCCACCCTTGCAACGACAAAGTCCAAGCAGTGATGCGGCTATTAGACACATTTCCTCCCTTGATACGTTCACTCTTTAAATACTGTAAAGGCTGGTGTGCCGTTTCAACGATGATTCTCTCTCCCTGAATGTAACTGCGGAAATTCTGTAATGCCCACACGGTGGACAATAGAGCTTTTTCACAGTCACTGAACTTTACTTCAACCGGGGACAAAGTTTTACTGGCATAGGCAATCACCTTACTGACATCATCACGTTTCTGGTAAAGAACAGAACTCATACTTACCTGCGTAAACCCTGTCTCTAGATAGAAATTTTTACCCCCTTCGGGATATCCGAGACACGGGGCTTGTGTGAGACGTTCCTTTAATTCCTTCATGGCGTCCTCCTGTTTCTTACCCCACGACCATTCGACATCCTTCTTCAGTAGGTGAAGCAGTGGCTTGCTTATCTCGGCGTAATTATCAATAAACTTACGCGAGTAGTTTACCATACCTAGGAATGATCTCAATTCTTTAAGGTTAGTAGGGACTTTACAGTTCATAACCGCCTCAACTTTCTTCTTTTGTGGGTTCAAACCTTCAGCAGTAACTTCATGGCCTAGGAAGTTTACCTTCGTGCGACACCACTGGGCTTTTTATAAGGACAGTTTAACTCCTGCTGCTTTTAATTGGCCCAGGACATGCCGAAGTTCTGTAATGTGTTTGGCCATATCAGTACTTTTGATCAGGATATCGTCCACATATGCCAACGTCCCCCTTTCGAAGGCGTCTGGCATGGCCTTGTGCATGAACACAGCAAATTCATGTCCGGAATTTATGAATCCGAAAGGCATTCTCACCCAACAATATTGTCGATTCCCAAAACTGAAAGCCAGTTTGTATTGGTCTTCCTCACTCACCTTTATGGTCCAATACCCCTGTGCACAATCCAAGGCTGTGAAAACTTGGGATCCTTGGAGCTGGGCTAGACATTGGTCTATGTATGGGACAGGCCATCCTGACATGTACACACGTTTGTTCAGCTGACGGAGGTCAGCGCACAAACGCCATTGTCCATTGGGTTTTAAAATACCCAGGATCGTGTGGTTGTAGGAGCTGTGGATGGGCCGAATTATACCCCTTTCATGTAACTTCCTGATAATTTCAGCTAGAGATTCATAGGAAGCTAATGGTAACCTATACTGTCTTACAAATACTGGTGGGGCATCTGGATCTGTTTGGATCCTAGCGATGTGTAGGTCAGTAGTCCCACAATCGTAAGAATCCTTGGCAAAGATTTCTTGGAATTCAAGGAGAAGCTCTCGGAGCAATTGTCGGTCGAGATCATTGGAACACGCATCGGCGAGGGCCACCATCTCTTCCACTAACTCCTTGAATCCAGGAAAGCTTTCCGGCTGACCTATCTCATATGCCTCTTCAAGTTTTGTGGTGAGGTCATTGGGTATGTGATGTGTGTGTGTGTTCTCCTGCCATCCAGGTTCTTTGGGGTACTCTTGTTCTTTGATTGGGTGATCAAAGACAATTGATGTCTCTTCGATTCGACAGGTGCCATCTTTAGAATCGAATGGATAAATGGACTCTATGGTGAAAATACCCTCTGGTAATGAATGGAATGTTTGTTCAATTAATTGTTCCTCCGACAAATATTCATCGGGGATGAGTCCAATCACCTGGTTAGTGACCCCAAAGGTGTAATATTCAGTCTCTACCGCTAGACCAATAAGGGTCTCTTTGGGTAAGACGATGTCCTGATTGGACAGATTATGTACGTAAATGTACATCGGGGATTGATGTGTGTTGACTAGGGGCGTGTGTGTAATGTTCAGTCCCTCCCCCTGCATTTTATGGGAGAGGCATACTAATGCATCTGACCCCTTCAGTCTATGTCCCTTTTTAACTTGGATGGGGAGTATGAAGTTATTTATGCCCTTAGGAATTGTAATCTTTTGGGCTACCTGGACTTCAACAGCATAAGGCATCTGTTGCTGGGATTTTAAAGCTAAGTCCAGATTTTGGTATTTTTCGGGGTCCCCCTTTAGTCGACTCCATAAACAGTCATTAATTAGGTCGACTTGCATTGCAAAGCGATGTAATACATCGTTGCCAAAATAAATTTTAGTTTGGGGATTATCCAAGACTAGGAACACATGGGTGGCTGTTTTGTTTCCTACAGTGACGTTTAAGAGACACCTAGCCATTGAATTGTGATCATCAGAGTCATCAAGGGAGTCTGAAATCCAATGACGCTGAGGTGTGGAGAAACGGATCATTTCCATTTCGGTCAGGTGTTTTATCAGCCCATGGCTTACAAAGCTGTGTTCCTGTCTCAAATCTAGTTTGGCATATTTTGACCTATTAAGACCATTTATCCGGATGGGGATAAACAAGTCGCTGTTAACCCTTTCAATACCTGTCAAGAATTGGGTGTGATCTCCCCCTTTTCTTGGTTTATCCTCCTGATGAAAAGATATCGTAAGGATGTCATCTTGGAGGGAAATATCTTTTATTTTATCTTTGGGAATTCTAAAAATGTGTTCCTCATCTCTTCTGATAGGGTTATGGTCATCAGGTTTGATAACCGTTACATCAGGAAGTTGGCTGTTCCTGAAATGGATTTCTAATGATCCAGGCCTTTCTTCCACCAGGTGGCAGTGTTGTCGGGAATGGGGAGTTTTAAGTTTCCCATATTTAATCGGGGTATTTACCTGTGACCACAGTACTTGGTTCACACAGTCAATTATTGTGTTCAGCCTTTTTAGGAAGTCCATCCCAATTATAGTTCTTATTAAAATTGGGATACACCAATTAATGAGCTGTCAAAGCTTTTAAGTCTCGGCTTGGTGGGCATGACATTCGCCACTTTATCAAAATGTTCCTGTGACATGATGGTTGCTTGGGATCCAGTGTCTATTAGGCCGACAATAGGAAGATCACTGGCATCCTGCACCTGTACTGTGGCATAATATCTCCCATCAGATTCAGTCAGCTCACACATGAAATTAGTGTGGTTGAAGATCTGTGGGCCCTTCAATAACATATGACTAGCTCTTATCTCACCGCATGTGGTGGACACATTACCCTTATCCTCCCTGGTGGGATTCTTGGACTGTCTCAAGACAGAAGCACAACTAGAAGTTGGTGCTCCGTCTGGCTTGTCAATCCCGACGACTTCCGATGCCGCGACTATATTAGGGGCAATAGATGGACACTGAAAAACAGGAGAATCATTAATAACCAACAACTGGTCCCCCTTTGCCTGAGAACTAGCTTCTCCATTAGTAGGCGTGTCAGGGACGGGGCACACATCTCCTGTCATTCGACTCAGTGTTCTCCCCTGTTGGTTTAAGGCTTGGTTGCCTATTAATTCTGTGACCCTTGGTTGGTCACAGGAGCTGCTCCTAAAAAAGGATTGGATGGAAATTGAGTGACAAGCCTGTCCATTTGTTCAGCCATTTTGCTGACCTGTGCCTCTATTTGTCCAATACGCTCAGAGGAGTCATTCTGTTGATTCTCCCTTTTCCTATACTTGCGCTTGTATTTTGGACGAGACTGGTAATGAGACTCAGAGTCAGAACTACTGCTCTGGTCCCGACGCCATTGTTCTTTCTGAGGTTTTGGGGTCTCCCTGTTATTAAAGGGAGCCTGGGGTACTGTATCCCCCCTTTGAGCCTGAGGGTGTTCTTGGCGTGGAGGAAATCTTTGGAAGTCGGAGTTCTTATTAAAATTGGGATTCTTATTGTAATTATGGGGCCTGTTGAAATTGGGGTTCCCATAAAAATTCCCATGTTGGTTTTGGCGAGGATAATAGAACCTCTGAGGATACCATTGACTCCTTTGATTCTCATCCCTGTACTGACCCTTACCATACTTTTTATTCTTCTCACTTCCACTACCGTAGTTTCCTGGCTTTTGTCTATCCTTTCTCACCCACTGGTTTTGGGGTGCAAAGTTATGGACCTCCTTCACTTGCTGGGTTTGAGGTACAAATCTAGGGGAACCATTGGTTTTACCCCCACGGACTACTTCCGCATATGATTTCTTCTCTGCCTGCAAATTTGGATTTGGAGGGGAAACGGTAGTGGCTGCTACTATCTTGGGGCTATTTTTAGGTTCTCTTTTCATCCCGCCCTCACTGGACTGTTGGATCGAGAATAAATAGTCACTCTCTCTCACCAACCAATCAAGAGAGCATCCCTTTCTGTAATCCTTTGCAAGTCCCAATTTTATGTAAGCAGGTAATGCTTCATAGAATAGTGTCTTGAATTCTGGCTGGTTAGGATTGGGATCCTTTTCAGCCAGGAAATAGGCATTTCTGAGGACAGCCAGAAATTCTGCAGGGCTTTGGTGAGGACCACACTTTAAATTGTAGGCCGCAGCCTTGGCAGATGTTACAGTTTTATAAGGCCCAAATTCCATGTGGCACTTATGTTTAACCTCTCTCCAGGACTGATTGGAATAGGCCCTCAAGGTCTCAAAGAATTGCCGGTATTTCTCTCCAAACACCCATGGCAGCAATTCTATTTTGGTGTGGTCATCTCTAATGCCCAGAATCTCTAACGTCTGTTCATATGTTTTCATGTGTTCGGTGATCTCAAGGGACCCTTTCTTAGAAAACATAGGAACAGTGTCCTTCAGGAACTTAATGACCTTTGGGGTGTCATATCTCCTGAATGACCCCTGGGATTTCCCTTCCTGCCTATATGAAACCTCATATTTTTCTTCAGAGCACTCTGGAGTGTATCTTGAAAGCTTAGGAGGTGACCTATATTCTGACCCTGACTCACTATCAGATACTTCGCTGTGATGCGGGTATCTCCGCTCATCAGCCTCTGGCTTGACTGGGTTGGTCCGTCTTTGGACCCCAGAATTTATTTGGGCCGTCAACCTTATAATCTGCTCCTCCAGAGTTTTCTGCTCAGATTTTATCAAGGTAAGTTCTGACTGGTCATGCTTATCCCCTGGGTGAACTTTAATTTTGACAGGAGATAACCTCTCTGATCTGAAGTACTCCACCTCATCTTTTAAGTCCTGATACTTCTCTTGAAGTTGTTTTAATTCCTGAAAGTTTCTCTCATACAGGTCCTGAGCACTTCGAAAGTCTCCGACCAATTTATCATAATATTTCTCGGATTCGTCTAAACGAATACCGGCATGACCAAGCTTCCCTTTCAAAGACTCAATGTCCTGATTTTTGCTTTCTAACAAGAGGCGGGCCTCTGACAACTCTTCCCTTAGAGTCATGGTCCGCTGGGCAGCTCCAGCGGTCATGAACCATAACATGGGCCAAGCTTCTAGGAGAAGTCTGTCACGGCTTCTATCACTTTCTGCTCCAGCAAATGCTATTAAAAACCCAACAACCTGGCCCTTTTGGTTGAACAGGTCCTCAAAGGTGCTCATGGCCTGCTTTTTCTCTTCATCCACAAATTCATTATTGCTATCCCCCAGACCTAATCTCTTGCGGAGATAATCTATTACTTCACATTCAACATACTTCTGCCAAGCACCGGCAGCTTTCCGAGCTGGCTTCATAGCTTCCTGCTCAATGCCTTGAGCCGCCATATTTTCCTCGTTATGCTTGGAAGAGGTGGATCCGTGATTACTGGATGCCATTTTGATATAAAATATATGTTTGACCAAGTGTACAAATATACAATCACCAGTGCGTTTTGTGTTATGGTACGATTTCTATGGCTCTCAGCAGCGCCTCCAAATTTATCCTGTGGTGGTTTATGTAAGGATATATATTATTTATAAAGGGCGTGTCCCTTTCCCTTAGATGAAATATTACAGAGCCTCCAGCCGTTAAAATACGGCAAATATTTAGTAAACCAATAATTTGGACACCTTGATAATTTGATCACCACTTATTATTATACCTTGAATTCTTTTAGCCAATATGATTTCGTACCATACACACAAAATTTGCCTTGTAATAGATAAATATAAAAATTTATTTATGTACAAAATTTATATATATATTAACACAAAACGCAAAAGACTGGTGATAAATGAATATTGGTACACACAATCAAAAATATATCCTACCAATGTAAGACACAATAATAAGGTTTCTAACTAATTACATCAATATCACAATTTTTAAATGATATGATTATTTATTAAATTTATTAATAATTAATAATTTCGAATATCTCAAAGGTCATTTTCTCACAAGCCGTGGGCATAGGATTGCAAGAAGCAAGCCCTTGATATATGATACTCTGGTTATTAATATTCAATAAATTATGAAATATGAAAAAATTATAATATGGCAATAAACAATTTTTAACAGTAAAACAGGATCTCTCTACATACAGTTGCAAGAAAAAGTATGTGAACCCCTTGGGATTACGTGGAGTTTTGCATGAATTGGGCATAAAATGTGCTCTGAACGTCCTCTAAGTCACAACAATAGAAGAACACAGTCTGCTGAACATAATACTACACAAACATTAGAAGTTGCCATGGTTTAATTGCACATAACATGTAAACATTCACAGTGCAGGGAGGAAAAAGTATGTGAACCTTTGGACTTAATAACTGGTTGACCCTTTGTAATATTAATTTTTTAATATCCAAACTTTAATTCGGTCTTTAGTAGTTTTTGAAATATATGCTGGCAGAATATATATATTCCCTATTAATTGGATGTGAATGGGAGGTTTTGTATTAGAGTGGTCAGATGTGAATTATTTGTGTTTGAGTCTAGGTAATCAGTAGAGGTTTGAAGTCATGTTTTCTTTTAAAATACTCATGTAATGTATACCATACTGTGAATTCGTTTAATGAGTCTGAGAGTTTAAATTGTAGTCATAAATCATGGATTTTGACAGTTGTATGTAATATAAGAACTTCAGAAACCTTTCTCATAATCTGTATGTCAATCATGATAATGACTTGGTGGTTTGAATGGGAACATCTGTTTCTATTCAAACTAGGAGTTGATTATGGGAGTGGTTTAGAAGCCCGCGAATTTGAAACAAAGCTTAATGGGAGGATCTAATTTCTCATGCATTTTAAGTATGCAGCTTTTCAAACAACGAGGCAGAAGTTTCTCAGATAGACTACACTTCACTTCATTCACTCACACACACACAGAGACATTCTTTTCACACACTCTTACTCAAAGCACATGCTTGGACAAAGAACAAAAGAAATTGAATCTCACATGGTCATTTCTTAAACTAGGCCAAGAAAACTTCTATCTAAGATATGCAAAGGAACTACATTATTTCCTAATATCCAAGGCAATTTATTCTTTATTTTTATTTCATTTTAAGCTACATATGTCTGAATTTACTGTTTTTTATTGACTTTGTATTTTTGGTGTGTGATCAAATAAAGTCACACTGCTCATACTGACCTGGTTTTCATAAGGATTTCTTCCCACAACCATCTACAAGAACCTAGAAATATTAATAGAGTTTTTTCATAACTCTGGAAATCTAACATTATTGGTGAGTGCCAGCCATTCGATTTTTCCTGGTTTTTTCAATTTATCCTCGCTTCTTCAGAGGGGATTGAGATGAACTATTTCTATTGATTAAGCTTCGGAAAGATTGCAGAACCTGGAACGGAAAACGTTGGTTGTGGAGATCTGAGGATTCAAGTGGTGACCAGAAAAGTCTCTAAGTCAGGACAAAAGAGGAAATTTACTACATTCGGTGAGTAGAAAAATGGAATTTATTGATTCATTAGCTAATGAAAGTAAATTGGAATTTCAAGGTTTAACTAGCCATGCTTCTGATACTGGTTTATGGAAAGCTATGTATGATCAATGTATGCAGGCTAATGTTGATATTGATAGCTCTAGATTTACGTTTAATAAGATGAAAAGAAAATTGCGTAACATTGTGAAGCTAGTTAGAGTTTTCAATTCTATGGTGTTTGAATTGCCAGAGAAAAATGTGGTTTGTGTTGTTAAGACAGATAGCAAAAATGTCTTACAGAGTACAGACATGCAGGATACTGTTGAATCCAATTGTGCAAACTGTGAAACTTTTTGTACCTATATTGAACATCTTGAGCAAGAAATTGAATCTCAAAATGTTGCAATATTAAAAAATAAGCAAATAGCTGTGGTGTCGAAGAAAAAACAATCAGAAACGGCCCAGGCTTCATTTATCCCGGACTCACCCAGGGGTGATGAGGAAGGCGGTGAGACTACTGTTCAGAGACAGAAATTACTAGCTAGAGCATCTAAGTTGAAGTTACAGATTCAGGATCAGTTAATGAAAATATTGAAGGATATACCAGCATATAACATGAGAGAAAATTCATTCCATAATTCCGATGTTTTTGAGAATTTTTGTGATAGGTTTCAATTAACTGATGAGCAAAGAAATCGCATTTTTGGGTTGTGGATCCCCAGTTTTATGGCTCGTAGGTTAGTCAAGACTCCTTTCATGAATGAGGATGATATAGAAATCCATAGCAATGCTACTGATAGACTACGACAGTTATTACTGTTCACAACAGGAGAGGAGACACCTAGTTTGGAAATTTTAGACTCCTTAAGAGCTACTATTAATGATGACCCTTATGATTTTAGGATTAGATTTTCTAAGGCATACAGGATGATTTTTAATTTACAAGATGAGACCCCTGCTATGGTCAAGGATTTTGTAAAAAAATTTAAGTACCTTGATCCAGCATCTTTATTGATTGCTAATGAAAAGGATAATTTGGATGACGCTGCCTATATTATTGACAAAATTAGAAGACAATTAAAGCTAAATAATGTAAGACCAAAAATTGCTTTAATTGAGAATAATTATCCTAAGACTGACAGTCAGGATAAATTCAAGACAGGAAATGCTGCCCCCCGCAGGAATGACAGAGTAAGACAAGGGAATCAAAGACCACTCACTTGTTACTATTGTGCAAAACCAGGGCATTTGAAATGGCAGTGTAGGAAGTTTTTGAAAGACATTCAGATGAGAAATTTGGGTAAAGAAAATGGACTTATTTCTCCTGAACCGTCAGCTCCAATTCGTTCACAGGAAGTTAAGTCATCTTCACCCTACGCTCCTCTGATCAGAGAGATTAGTGAAATGTCAATTAGTAATGGAGGAAATGTGAACAACTCACATTCATCCAATACTTCAAGACAGCCACTATTACCTTCACCATGACTAGCAAAAGAAAAGGAAGTTGAACTCCATTGTCTGGAATATGTAGCTCCAATTTTCTTGGACAAGTGTGGCCGCCCTTATGTAAAAGCTAAAATTAATGGACAGAAATCTTCAATTCTTTTGGATAGTGGAGCTCAAATAAGTGTTTTAGGCATGAAAATACCAATTCCATCTAATGCAACAGTATGCACAGTTGTAGGTTTCAATGGAAAAGGTGATGTTCAAGCTAAAAAATGTAAAAATGTGTCTTTTGAAATACCAGGATGTTCGCAAATGGAGATAGACTTTTGGTATTGTCAAGGATCAGAGAACATTATTGGTGCTGATGTTTTGTCTCAAAGAGGGTGGATACTTGATTTAGCCAATGGCATTGTTTGGCAAGGCTCTGCTAATCGTAAGCCTATGGTAATTGACCCAGCAGATTATTGTGAAGTCGGTAGCATCTGTTTGACAGAAGCAATTGATGCTGACTATAAATGGCCAGATACTGGAGATAATCTAGCATTGAAACATTTAGTACAACTACACAAAAAACTGTGGAGTCAAGGTAAAAATGAAGCTGGACTGTTCAAAAATATTGAAGTTAATATTCAAGGCAAAGACCATCCCCCATTAAAACAATACAAGTTGCCGCCAGAATCTGATGAACCTGTATCAGTAATCATACAAGAATTTTTGGAACAGGGTATCATCAGGAAAGCTAATTCAGTTACTAATAATCCTTTGTGGGTAGTGGCAAAGCGTGATGACCCTAGTGCATATAGATTATTGATAGATCTAAGAATGCTAAACAAATACACTCCAAGTTGTACACCCATTGTGGCAGAAACTCCAGACATCATGTCACAAATAAATGCCAATGCGAAAGTGTTCTCTGTACTTGACATTGCAAATGGATTTTTTAGTATTAAATTGGCTGAGAGTTGCCAATACAAGTTTTCATTTGTCCACAAAAATGTCCAGTATTGTTTCAATCGTCTTCCTCAAGGCTTCCATTCTTCTCCATCTATATTTCATCAGGCATTAGCAAATGTTTTGTCTAAATTTTCTAGACCTGATTGTTTAATTCAATATGTAGATGATATCTTGCTTATGACGAATTCTGAAACTGAACACAGGACTCTCTTAGCAGAATTGTTTACACTTCTGCAAGATGAAGGTCTCAAGCTGAATACACGCAAAGTTCAGCTCATGAAAAATGAAGTAAAATTTCTTGGAGTTTTGATTGGTCCAAAGAATTGAGTCTATTGCGTCACTTCCTGTACCAACAACATTCAAAGCACTGAGACAGTTTTTGGGTTTGGTAAATTTCTCTAGAGATTTTATCGAATCATTTGCAGAAAAAGCCAAACCATTGTATGATTTGTTGAAGTACAATGAGGAAAATGTATTTGGTCCCTGGACAGAAATACAGCAAAAATCTTTTGAGATGTTGAAAAATGATTTGCAAACAGCTCCAGCTTTGGCTACTGTTGATAAGCAAGCACCATTTGCTTTGCAAGTGCATGCTTCAGAAACTGCAATCTCAGCTGTCTTGATTCAGAAACAGGGAGGAGTCTGGAGAAGTCTTGGATACTTCTCACGTCTGCTTACTCCAGTAGAGAAAGGTTTTGATGATTGTGTCAGACAACTTGTGGGAGTACATTATGCAGTAAAAGCAACAGAGCATATTGTAGGATTCAACAAAATTATTCTACAAACTCCACATAGCACTTTGAAGTTTCTTTTTGAGAAAAATGTTCCTGGAGTTTCCAACCAAAGATTTTCTCAATGGTTGTTGGCTCTATCACCTAAGCAAATACAGGTTGAACATAATGCCAAGTATGTCCTACCTCAGTTGATGGAATACAACGGGTTAGAACATGAATGTTTATGTGAAGTCCAAGAAACTTCCTCTCCTCTTTTCCGTAGAGAGGCAGAGAAAATTGATGAACCTGTATTTGTTGATGGTTCTAGATACTGTATGTCAGGTAATTATTACAGTGGATATTCAATTTGGTATCCAGAGCGTAATTATTCCATACAGCACAAATTGCCAGGACATTTTTCAGCTCAAAGGGCAGAACTTGAAGCAGTAAAAACTGTGTTGACATTAGACAAGGAAGAGAACAGAAGTCCATTAGTGATCTACAGTGACAGTTCATATGTTGTACGTTCCCTGACAGATTATTTACCAATTTGGAAACGTAGAGGTTTTGTAGATGCATCTAACAAAGTCCTAGTGCACAAAGAGACACTTGAATCAATTTTTAAGCTAGCAGAGGAAAATCCTATTGCCTATGCAATTGTAAAAATTCCATCTCATAGGAAGGACAATGATGAGATG
This sequence comes from Staurois parvus, assembly GCF_062004578.1. Classification (NCBI taxonomy): domain Eukaryota; kingdom Metazoa; phylum Chordata; class Amphibia; order Anura; family Ranidae; genus Staurois; species Staurois parvus. The sequence goes on from NW_028317846.1 coordinate 3,701,018, forward strand.
AGTGTAGGCAATAGAACAGCTGATCTCTTAGCAAAGGAAGCAGCTTTACATGGAGTACCAGTGATTCAGTCTGAACCAGTCTCAGTTAATGTTGTTAGGAAGACAGACACACAGATTCCCTCCTTTGCAGAAGAACAGAAAAGGGATCCATCTCTTTCTGCTTCTCAGGTTGATCCAAAATTTCCCTTTATATGTGAATATGGAATTTTGTATCATGACTTAAACGGGTTTCTGCGTCCTGTTATACCGCAGCATCTACAGGTAGAATTTACAAAGTACAATCACGAAAGCTTAGGTCACATAGGTAAACAAAGATTGCTTGAAATACTCAAGGAAAAATTTTACTGGGACAAAATGGAAGAAACAGTAGACAGTGTAGTTCAATCTTGTCTAATCTGTGCTCAAGTGAATCCTCGACCAAAGGGTCAAAAACCTCCATTACAAAGAACTCCTCCAGCAGATGGACCATGGTCCACATTACAACTAGACTATATAGGACCGTTACCTACAGGTAAAAATGGGTACAGGTATGCTTTAGTTGTAGTTGATGTTTTCTCGAAATGGATTGAAATCTTGCCTGTTCGCAAAGATGATGCATTAACAACTGCTAAAATGCTAATTAATCATGTTTTTCCAGTCTGGGGTATGCCAACAAACCTCAGTAGTGACAGAGGAACCCACTTCACAGGTAAAATAATGCAGGCAATGTGTAAAATCTTGGGTATACAACAGAGATTTCATGTGCCCTATCATCCACAATCTGCAGGTATTGTGGAAAGAATGAATAGGACTGTTAAATCAAGGATTGCAAAAATGTTATTAGACAGAGGAAATACTTGGGTTGATGCTGTACCATTGGTTCTGATGAGTGTCAGAAGTACAACATCTTCTGCAACACAGTATTCTCCTTTTGAGTTAATGACAGGAAGGAAAATGCGTATTGTTTTTCCCCATGAACCGTTTTTGTCAACGCCGCAAAAAGAGGCAATAGAAAAAACAAAGTGGTTACAGATGTTGCAAGACAATCTGAACACTATTGTACCACATGCAGCTACTCGCATGCAAAAAATGGTTCCTCCACATTCTTCTAAGTTCGAAAAAGGAGGACAAGTAATGGTAAAAACTTTCAGAAAAACTGGACCATGGCAAAGCAACTGGGAAGGTCCATTTGATATTTTGGATGTTCAAGGAGTAATGGTACAAGTGCAAAGACCTCTTAATTCAGTAAAAAATGCGCGCAGACAACAAACAATGTGGATGCACAGTGACCAATGCAAATTGTTTATACCGAGATAATGATACTGCATTTCTTTTGCAGACATGGATTTCAATAATCCGGAAGAAACAAAGCATCGCAGATTCCACAGAAAAATAAACATTACAACAAAAGAACATAAGGAAAATCAAAGCAGTAGAAAGAAAAGACTTATTACAGGATTGATTTTTTTCTTAGTGACAATGACAATATTAGTAATCTACAACATAAACTTTTCCAGCAATGCAGAAGTTAACAAGACTGAAGCCCTACATAAGAAAGACCCTACACTTATTAGGAACAAAAGATTTTTTCCTAAAGACAGTAACATTAATACAGCTGAAGACTTGCTAGGATATATGTGCATAGGTTATGGGAGAACTTGTTGTTCGGAATTGTATTTCGTTCATAATAATGATATTGAAGTTAGAGCTAAAATAGAGTCTAAATCAAAATTTGTTAAAATGCAAGGATTTTATAGGATCAATAACGAAACTAGTAACTTTGAATGTAATTTATCCGATATGGGATACTGGTTAATAGTTTTAAAGGGAAATGAACCTACTATTTGGTCAGGAGATATTTCCATAGACATGTTAAATACTGGAAATATAGGAAGTTCTAAAACAGATATTTGGTATCAATTACAAAGTTATTCACACTTTCTTGATCCTGAACATTTGAATATAAATGGTAATGAAAAAGAGGACATAGTGAAAATATGGGATTTCCAAGTGACAAGAGCTTTGGTTCAAACTAAAGTCAAAGTAATTGTTACTGTGGTAGATTTGATTGTCCCAGAGATAAAAATATCTCCTCAATCATTAAGACTTGTAGAAGGAAAGGATAATCTGAATTTGATGTGTAATATACAAATACACCTACCTCAAAATTCATTATTAACTTGGAAAAGGAATGGTGAATTTTTGGGAAGTTTTCTTCATGATAAAACTGATGTTATCCATAAAAGTATTTTTGGTAATTTGAACTGGGATAATGATAACTTTGTGTATTATCAAAACACTATATCAATTAATGATACAGGTATATATGAATGCTGCATATCAATAGAAAATTATCCAAAGAAATGTGTAAATACAAATGTAATTGTACTATCCCCTAAAAGAACGCAGTGTACGGATAAGAAATTTATTCCAGCCAGTCCCTTCCAAATTAACCATTTCCAGACCAAACTTCTGTTGAGAGAAGGAAAGTTTGTTATTATAGTGTGGAACTTTAACATTTCAGAATGGAAAATCTCAACAAGGTTTCCACAATGTAAAGAACATCTGGTTAACATGGAATTAGGTATTGAAAGATGGTTTGGTACTGATATTAGGAATCCTCACAGGAATAAACGTGGTATAGTTGAAGGTATTTTAGGAGGAATAGGTTCTATTGGTAGTATTACAAATAGCATGGACATTAGTACACTAAAGTCTGATCTCGAGACAGCCGGTTTAGTGGGAAGCAATAGTATTAAAGTACAAAGAAACTTGAATCAAATATTGGAAAATATGGTGATTAAAACAGCCAATATTATGGGTCCATCTATATTACACTTAGAGAATATTACTCTTAATTTAATGTCAAGTGAACAGCATTCCCATATAGCCAGAGCATGTTTAGAAATTCAGATGGAATATTCCACAAATTTTAAAATAATAGCTCAAGCTTTTCAAAGTGGAATAACTCCTATAGGTATTGTACAAAATTTACCAAGAGAGTATGTATATGCCATAAACCATACTGATCTGTGGGTAAATAAGTGGATTGGATGTTATCAGAACATATGTTATAGTTCTTCAATGATTCCTGTAGCAGGAAAAGAACAAATGTTGGTTCCAATCACTGTCTTGGGATTACCAGTTAGCAACACACAGTTACTATATTATCATCTGCAATATACAGATTTTGCATTTACTGATAATAATTTTGAGTTAGAACAATTAGATCTGTCTTCATGTTTACAATTTCAGTCTAAAGTGATTTGTCTACCTAATCAAGACAAAGGTATATTTCATTCTTGTTACCATAACCATACTCTATGTTCAGCAAGGATAGAAAAGGTTAAAACCACTTCTGAGTTAATCTCAATTGTAGATAAAAAGAAAGTTTGTTTTCAAGTTATGTCTAACTCAGAAAGGGTTCAATCCTTCTTCTCTTCTTGTACACATACAGAAAACTTAAGTCGAGGTTTGTTCTGTATAGAAGGAGATATTTCAGCAATAAGTGTTAATGGGATGAGAATGAATTTAACAAACATGCTTATGAAAAATATAAGTGCTCTTCCCATACAGTACAATATATCTCAAGTGGATGAATTCCCATGGAGAGATTGGGCAAATGTTATTCAAAAAGATGAAGGTTTACTGATAGCATTATCAGATGAACTTCAAAAAGCAGAAATATTATTTAAACATGAACAAGGGAGTTTAAAAGATATAGAACATGAATGGTCTGAATTTTCAGGTCATTCTTGGTGGTCAAAATTTAAACGTACTGTATCAATGTTGGGAAAAACTTCAATTGCATCTGCAGCAGGAAATATTTTATTACATCCTGTAATAATTATTTTTATTATTATCATATTATGTATTATATTTCAATTATGTTTGATGTGTAAAATGAACAGTTTCTATAAGCGAATTAGAAGTGAAATTAGGAAAGGAGATAATCTATTACAAGATATACTTCAGAGGAAACTACTTTCTGGTTATGCTGACTCAGTTACAAATAATGATACATTTGAGATTACTAAATCAAAACCTGAGTGTTTGTGATATAAATGATGTGTGCTTGTTATAAATTAATATGAATTTCATATTTCAGAGGGGAATGTAATATTAATTTTTTAATATCCAAACTTTAATTCGGTCTTTAGTAGTTTTTGAAATATATGCTGGCAGAATATATATATTCCCTATTAATTGGATGTGAATGGGAGGTTTTGTATTAGAGTGGTCAGATGTGAATTATTTGTGTTTGAGTCTAGGTAATCAGTAGAGGTTTGAAGTCATGTTTTCTTTTAAAATACTCATGTAATGTATACCATACTGTGAATTCGTTTAATGAGTCTGAGAGTTTAAATTGTAGTCATAAATCATGGATTTTGACAGTTGTATGTAATATAAGAACTTCAGAAACCTTTCTCATAATCTGTATGTCAATCATGATAATGACTTGGTGGTTTGAATGGGAACATCTGTTTCTATTCAAACTAGGAGTTGATTATGGGAGTGGTTTAGAAGCCCGCGAATTTGAAACAAAGCTTAATGGGAGGATCTAATTTCTCATGCATTTTAAGTATGCAGCTTTTCAAACAACGAGGCAGAAGTTTCTCAGATAGACTACACTTCACTTCATTCACTCACACACACAGAGACATTCTTTTCACACACTCTTACTCAAAGCACATGCTTGGACAAAGAACAAAAGAAATTGAATCTCACATGGTCATTTCTTAAACTAGGCCAAGAAAACTTCTATCTAAGATATGCAAAGGAACTACATTATTTCCTAATATCCAAGGCAATTTATTCTTTATTTTTATTTCATTTTAAGCTACATATGTCTGAATTTACTGTTTTTTATTGACTTTGTATTTTTGGTGTGTGATCAAATAAAGTCACACTGCTCATACTGACCTGGTTTTCAGAAGGATTTCTTCCCACAACCATCTACAAGAACCTAGAAATATTAATAGAGTTTTTTCATAACTCTGGAAATCTAACACCCTTCTTTGGCAGCAATAACCTCAACCAAACGTTTCCTGTAGTTGCAGATCAGACCTGCACAACGATCTGGAGTAATTTTGGACCACTCCTCTTCACAAAACTGTTTCAGTGTAGCAATATTCTTGGGATGTCTGGTGTGAATCGCTCTCTCAAGGTCATGCCACAGCATTTCAATCGGGTTGAGGTCAGGACTCTGACTGGGCCACTCCAGAAGGCGTATTCTGTGCTGTTGCAGCCATTGTTTTGTTGAATTACTTGTATGCTTTGGGTCATTGTCCTGTTGCATCACCCATCCTCTGTGGAGCTTCAGTTGGCGGACAGATGGTCGTACGTTTTCCTGCAAAATGTCTTGATAAACTCTGGAATTCATTTTCCCATCGATGACAACAATCCGTCCAGGCCCTGAGGCAGCAAAGCAGCCCCAAACCGTGATGCTCCCTCCACCATGTTTTAAAGTGGGGATGAGGTTTTGATGTTGGTGTGCTGGGCCTTTTTTTCTCCACACATAGTGTTGTGTGTTCTTCCCAAACAACTCAATCTTGGTTTCATCTGTCCACAGTATATTTTGCCAGTAGTGCTGTGGAACATCCAGGTGCTCTTTTGCAAACTTCAAACGTGCTGCAATATTCTTTTTGGACAGCAATGGCTTCCTCCGTGGTGTCCTCCCATGTACTCCATTCTTGTTTAATGTTTTCCTTATTGTAGAGGTGTCAACAAAAATGTTAGCATGTGCCAGAGATTTCTGTAGGTCTTTAGCTGACACTCTGGGATTCTTCTTTACCTCATGCAGCATTCTGCGCTGTGCTCTTGCAGTCATTTTTACAGGACAACCACGCCTAGGGAGAGTAGCAACAGTGCTAAACTTTCTCCATTTGTAGACAGTCTGTCTTACCATGGACACATGAACATCAGGGCTTTTGGAGATACTTATGTAACCCTTTCCAGCTTCATGCAAGTCAACAATTCTTGATCGTAGGTCTCCTAAGAGCTCTTTTCTGCGAGACATGGTTCACATCAGACAGTGCTTCTTGAAAGCAGTAAACCCAAAACAGGTGTGTGTTTTTTAAGGGCAGGACAGCTGTCAGCAACACATCCAATATCATCACACTGATTGGAGTCAAGGTTGGCTCACTCCTGGCTCCAATTAGCTCTGGGAGAAGTCATTAAGCTAGGGTCTCACATACTTTTTCCTCCCTGCACTGTGAATGTTTACATGTTATGTGCAATTAAACCATGGCAACATCTAATGTTTGTGTAGTATTATGTTCAGCAGACTGTGTTCTTCTATTGTTGTGACTTAGATGACGTTCAGAGCACATTTTATGCCCAATTCATGCAAAACTCCACGTAATCCCAAGGGGTTCACATACTTTTTCTTGCAACTGTATATCTAACTACCCAATATTGTTGTGATACACTAAGGTAATTCTATGATTCCACACAACGGAGAAAATAGGTAATACAAAATCAAATAAACATCTCACCACACCCGGAATTCAGACTAGGCAACTCTCCCGTGGATTTAGCTGGCAGTGGAACGCCTTTAGACTGATATTATAGGGCAAGTGATAGATATTCAGTAGGGGAGAATGTAGGAAGTTATAAGGTTAGAGGTTTAGAAATTTAGTTAAAGTTTTAGGAAGTTTGAAAGTATGAAAGAGTAGTTATTCAGCAGAGATCTTCTTCAGATGTCAGGGTCTTCTTTTGATGAGGTCTCTTCTTGAGCTTTTTCTTGATGAGGTTCCTTTCTGTTAAAGGTACAAAGGCTTTTATATCCACTAATCCATTGTTCTAAGATACCTTCCCACCAGGCTTCCTGATTGGCTAGTTGAGAAATGTGTGTACATAAGCTATTTCTCACCTGCCCGCCAGGTGGCGGTCATGTATCATAGAACAATTTGAGTATTTGAGATGACTCATACCTTGGGTGGAATCTTAAGGTAATTTCAGGAATCAAATATACGTCTTTTTCCAGATATAAGTGATCATACCTATGATATTCTAAATAGGGACCATGGAATATAGGTGTATATTCAGTTATTCCTTCTTGAAATACCATCCTGTTTGTTTCCTGATAAGACATGTAACTAATGCTAGTTTATAATACATCTTACTTCCCATCATCTCAATACTCAAGTTAGTGATATATAGTTCCCATTTCTGAATATTTAGTGGTGTGTAAAATCCATAACATCTCATTTATAATATGTTTTTGTAATATATTTTTGTAATTATATACAGTCAACTTTTAGACTTTATATACAGTCAACTTTTAGACTTAAATGTCCTAAATTTCACCTCTTTGTTTTAGAATCAACATTTTCTATGTGTAGGAAAAAAAAACTTTCTGTTTGCCTGGCCCTTGTGTTGGACTCATGGTAAACAACTGTTAATGCTTTCACCCTTGGTGAACAATAGTATATTGTAATAGTTTCAGAGGTCTGTTGGTTCATCACACTCTGCACGTTTTGGTTAAGCTTTCAACCAGTTGAGTTCCCGTCTCATTATTGTTAAAATGTTTGAAAGTCGAAGTCCTATCTGGCTATTTGTTTGACTTTCTGTATATGCATTCTTCTCAACCTCAATATACAAATAGTCCTTGTTGACAGTCAAAACAGTCTTATTGTCTTGGAAAAGACTCACTTCCCCCATTCTCCATTTCTTAACTAGAATCCTTGATGGTTCAACCAAGACAAAATTAACTCTTAGCATCCGGCTATACTGAGCTGTTTGCCATATAGTATTATGTCTTGATAAAGTCATATTTTTGAGACATAATTCAAAAGGTCCACAACAGGGTGGTTTTTTGGAAATCCCCCTACTTATATTAGAAATATGTACTATCTTGTCGGTCCCTATAATTAGCTAATATAGCTAAGCTCTGACCATATTGATGGTAGTAATATATTATACTATTAGCTATAATAATAATCACAATGCTCAAAGAAGTAAGGTCTTATTTATTTACAAAGAAAGTAATGCACTAACAGAGAAATATAAACATATATTATAGAGCATAAAGAAAGAAAAGAGCAAAGATGATATGTTACATAAGTTCATGCTCTAAATCAGTGTCTGCTGGCTCTGGATAGAAAGAGAATGCAAGAATGGCTGGGCCTTGCATTTAAAGCACTCACAGACAAAACCCACACAACACCCTCTGCCCACGCTGTGTGGCTCTCCATCCAGTGAGCGACAATCCATAACTTATAAGGGGCTGTCCTCCTTAATCACTGGGAAGTATGGTATTACCCCAACCATCCTCCAGGAAGTATGTCGCTGTCTCCACCAGGGGTCACTGCTACATTGCCATGAAGGTTCTTGACCCAGGCCAGCATTCCAGTCCTCAAAAGGGGGGATGTGAAAAGGGATTCACAAGAAAAGCGGTTACATCATGAACAGAAAGCGATACCCAAAAATTTCTCAAAAATTATGCTTTATTACAGAAAATGCAAATATAGACAATTAGGTGAATACCTCAGTTAGCCATCACCACAAAATGAGACCATACAGAAAAGTATGACCTAAAACCAAAATATAGTTAAAAACAGACGTCATGACCGGTCATGAATATATAATGCTGTAAATGTAATGACACTTGGTCTAATACATGAGCAGCACTGACACATAGGTAACACCACCATGTAGGGAATGTATTCAAAAAATTGTACCATAATAGGCTATATATCAGACATGCAATAAAATATACATAAGTACCAGTTAAGGATTGATACAGGAACCCGATGTTATACATAAACATCCAATTAGGGCAATGACCAATAAGAGACATATGCAGTGAAAATTGAAACTACTAATGCAGGCTTAATGGCATAAGGCTGTGCTATATAACACTCAGAAAAAATTATTGATGATTCAAAAAAAGGGCACTAGTAGGCACAATGGGTGGTAAGGTCTTATATAGAGACAGTCATGTCTATAATTATATTAGGAAATAAACTTAGTGAACGTGGTAATATCTCCATTTGATATCCGCCATCTGTAGTTGAAGTGGCAGGGCCCTGCCAATGAAATGTAGGGATTCTTCACCGCCAGCATGTGGACTATATAACTCCCTTATTATGTAGTACAGAATATAAATGTGTCCATGCCATATAGTAGAAGTAGGGTGCTGTGCACCTTTCAGGAAATGTCATTACATTACCAGCACTATATATTCATGACCGGTCATGACGGCTGTTTTTCTAGATCTGCGGGTGAAACATTTTCTAGTGAAAGTGATTCAAAGAGCCAAGGTAAATCAGTATTTTTTTTAGATCAACGGAATGGGGACTTACCCCCGGGAGATCAACCCCAGATGGGAAAAGGGATCAGAAAGAGAAAAGAGGAGTTAGTAAAAGGGAAACAACAGGAAGACAAAGGCAGGACAAGTCAGAGAAGGTAGTTGGGAATAACCCTCATGACAGAAAAGTTATTAATCTTGCAGACTTTCCACTCAAATATGAACATGTTACATTACTTAATAAAGGGATGTCCTTTTCTCCTATAACCCCCATGGATGAGTTTGAAGTCTTTAAAGATGTTAATTTATTTTTAAGGAAGGTATTCCTAAGGTTGATACATGAAAAACCTGGGATGCTTTGTGAGACTGACTGGGATACACCCATGGAGGACAATAAGGTTTTTGATATGTTGATATTGATGGCAGAAGAGGGAGGTCTATGCGATAAAGATGATTTGGAAGAGACTAGCCTTTTAGATATAATTAGAAAAGTAGATTTATCCATCAGATCAACAAAAATGCCAAAAATACGTACTAATAAAAGAATTGCAGCATTTCTGGACCTTGTAGCAGCAGATTTAAAATGTCTTGAATGGAAAATGCCCCTGGGTGACAATCTCACTAAAAAGGAGAGAAAAGCACTCAGGGAATTAAAAAAATCTAAAGATATTATTATTAAGAAAAGTGACAAGGGTGGTAATGTTGTAATCCTGAAAGAACAGAATTACATGAAGGAGGTTAAACGTCAGTAAATTGGGTGTTAATCCATTTCCCATTCTGGTTAAAAAACTTAACTCTACATTGGCTTTGGGTAAAGAGGCTGGCCTTCTAACTAAAAAAGAATATGAATACCTCAGGATTAAGGAATTCAATTTCCCTACCTTCTATATAATCCCTAAAATTCATTAAGATCCAGTTAATCCACCAGGGAGACCAATTGTCTCTGCGATACAGGGTCCCCTTGAAAGAACAGGAAAATATATTAGATATCTTTTTCTTAAGGATATGGTTCCCAATTTATCTTCCTATGTAAGAGACACCAAAGATGTATTAGCAAAGATACAAGATTTAAAAATTGAAGAAAATGCCATCTTGGTTGGAGTAGACGTTGAATCACTTTATACATCTATTCCACATGAATGTGGTCTACGATCAGCTCGATACTTTCTAGATATGTTGTATCCAGAAATGGGTGGACAGAATTAATTTATTATTGACTTATTGGATTTTGCCTTACATCATAACTTTTTTCAGTTTAATAATGCCTTTTATCAACAGGTAAGAGGCACTAGTATGGGAGCACCTTGGGCCTCGGCGTATGCGTGTTTACATCTAGCATATTGGGAAGAACAATTTGTTTATAAGTCACGTATGTTTCTCGCTCATGTACAGATTAGATGCAGAGATACATTGATGACGTGTTCCTCATCTGGAGAGGGTCATTGGAGGAGTTGAGTCTGTTTTTGGAGGAGTTGCATGATAATACATTGAATATTAAACTTACATCTACACATGATAGATTGTGAATCTCCTTCCTTGACTTTGATCTTAGACTTGAGAACAATAGACTAGATAGTAATTTAGCTCAACATTATTCAAAGTACCATGGCGGTAAATTAGAGGGCACTAAAGGAATCTATGCACTTAATTTCCCTCAGAGAAGAGGTGATTTTGATAAAGAACTTTTAAAACATGAAAAACATTGGATGTATAAGTTTGACACCCTATTCCCTAAGGGGTTAAATGTTGAGTTTGATCTCCAAGTGTTTGCCTAAATAGGGTAGTATGAGACGTTATATTCCTTATATTGCCCCTTTTTACTTTTTGTGAATAAGAGTATCTCTGAATGTTTTTACTCTAGTGACGCTGCTAAAGTATTGAATCACTATTTTCTCTATTGAGAAAACAGGCAAGTGTTTTTTTTGCCTAAATAGGGTAGTATGAGAAACTATATTGACTATATTGCCTCTTTTCACCTCCTGTGAATAAAAGTATTTTTGAATGGTTTTACTCTAGTGATAAAGTTAAAGCATTGAATTACTATTGTCTCCACTGAGTATATAGCCTGGTATTGATATGTTTTTCTATGATGACCACTTCTTTTTATCCCCCCTTCCAATGAGATGCGTTACCTGTAGCACATTTACATATATGGGTGGGAATTAGCCCAATATAAATGAAGCCTGTGAGCTATGCGTCTTATTGGTCCTGACGAAGCTGAGTAAGAAACGCCCATCGGCGAAACGCGTTGACGTCACACGTCAGTGACGCCACTACTGGTCAGATGCATTGGCACCATAAACGTATTCCTGCAGGGGATGCGGATACACATGCCTCTGCTGGGCGTCCATCAGGCTGCACATGTACCAGAATGGTAGCGGACCCCGTCTATCCATAGTCTCGATGCTGGTAGCTGCCTCCGGGACTTTGGCCGTGACTCCATCTATGAGAGAGACCATGCACTGTCATTTTTCCTTGGCATGGGTGGTGAGTGGAATACTGAAAACATAAGGATGGAAACTCTGCTGATTGCCGTTACTGTCTTGATATGCTTAGTGACAACCATATTGACTCTCTTTATGTCACCTATTTACTACAGGGTAGGGACATCATGTTACATTTCCTGAAAGGTACACAGCACCCTACCTCTACTATACGGCATGGACACCCCTATATTCTGTACTACATAATAAGGGAGTTATATAGTCCGCATGCTGGCGGTGAAGAATCCCTACATTTCATTGGCAGGGCCCTGCCACTTCAACTAGAGATGGCAGATATCATATGGGGATATTACCACGGTCACTAAGTTTATTTCCTAATATAATTATGGACATGACTGTCTCTATATAAGACCTTACCACCCATTGTGCCTACTAGTGCCCTTTTTTGAATCTTCAATATTCTTTTCTGAGTGTTATATAGCACAGCCTTAGGCCATTAAGCCTGAATTAGTAGTTTAAATTTTCACTGCATATGTCTCTTATTGGTCATTGCCCTAATTGGATGTTTATGTATAACATCGGGTTCCTGTATCAATCCTTAACTGGTACTTATGTATATTTTATTGCATGTCTGATATATAGCCTATTATGGTACAATGTTTTGAATATATCCCCTACATGGTGGTGTTACATATGTGTCAGTGCTGCTCATGTATTAGACCAAGTGTCATTACATTTACAGCATTATATATTCATGACTGGTCATGACGTCTGTTTTTAACTATATTTTGGTTTTAGGTCATACTTTTCTGTATGGTCTCATTTTGTGGTGATGGCTAACTGAGGTATTCACCTAATTGTCTATATTTGCATTTTCTGTAATAAAGCATAATTTTTGAGAAATTTTTGGGTATCGCTTTCTGTTCATGATGTAACCGCTTTTCTTGTGAATCCCTTTTCACATACCCCCCTTTTTTGATGTCTGGTTTTTGGTTACTTGGTAGATGATATACGTTCAGCGATACGTTAAACTTATGGTGCCTCTTGGTTTTTTGTTACTGGTTCTGACAGCATTCCACCTAGGGTTCCTTCTCTCTTGCTAGAGGCCATGCAATTAGTCAGCTTAATCTTCACATCACCAGGAAATCTGGGCTGAGGCTTTCTTATCTGCATGCCCCACCACTAGGGGGTATGTGTGAACTCCCAGGACCAGGATTTTGGTATACAATCATTTGTTGTAAATTCTTGCTTCACTGACATTCCAAGACGACATCCAACAGTTCAAATAGCTCTTTGTTGACCAGGCAGTAAAAATCCATAAATATCTAATATAAAAACATGTTGCCTTCCAACATGGACGCATACATTAGTTGACAGCAAGAAGATGCAGCATTAGTAGGCAGGTAGGAGCATCATGTGCTTACACAAAGGTGTCAACTTCCCACTAGAGATCCATCTAGTGCAGTTTCTAAGAACAGTATCTTACCAGCAGAAACTCACCAAAGCCTTCCTGTGGAGGTGTTGATTGGCCTGGCAGGCTGGGGCTCATCACTGCTCAGCTGTGCATTTGCCTGTTCTGGCTGCTGACATGGTCACCACACATATAGCAGTCTGAGAACCAGAATCAAGGACATACAGAAGGCATGCATTGTAGGGTGGTTCTACAACTACTCATTTCATTCATGACAGCACAGACTTTTTCATGGTGTTTCGTTCCATGTTTCTCTAATTAGAGAATAAAAGTAAACACCTTTTGTCTATTCTTAAGTTGTTTAAATTGGAATTTACAATTTCACTTACAGCTACTATATTTTTGCTATTTCTTCAAATTTAGATACTGCACAAGCTTACAGCTCGGGCTTTCATTCGAGACTATGAAGATGGAATTCTGCATGAGAAAGAACATGAAAATGAGGCAAGTGGGTTATATTAGAATGCTAATTATATGGGCACAGATTGATTTGGGCTATAGAACCACAATTGTTCAGTACAATATGAATCTACAGTATGTTTTAGTCACTAATGTGCAAGGTTTAAGAGTATAAGAAATAACTTGCATGGAGTGTCTGTATTTAGGGTAGATGTCCGCAGCATGTTTATTGGTCAGTTTAGGTCTTTTGTCCTGGATTGTATTCTAGGTGTACTGTCAATGGGAAGAATGCTCATTACACTTGTGGTCACTGGGAAGAATTACCCCCCTTATAGATAGCTAAAAAGATCAAGTCCCCACTACATAAAACATATGTTCTAACAAAGGATTACAGTGTTTCTCAATCTTTCTTCAGTCAAGGCACCCTTTAGAATTATGGATAGTCTTGAGGCACCCCATTCCAAAATGGGGTACCTCTAGACTGTCCATAATTTTAAAAGAGCACCCAATTCTAAAATGCAAAAAAGTATTCTAACAGTTTTATATCATGCAGCAACATCCACACATGTAGGACATCCAACATTAGAGGTGATTTGTTCTTCCAAAGCAAATACACTTTTGCACACTGGTACTGAGTAGTATTCCTATTTTCCTCTTCTCCCTCCCTTTTTTTCAATCACTGAGCTAATGTGACCCCAGCACTTCCACAATTGATGTATATACTTGTAATGGTCTCTGAGAATCTGGCAAATTGACAGGAGAAATTAGATAGATGTAATGGGGTGGAATTACTAAACGTAATGGGGTGGATTTACTAAAGGCGCGTAGACTGAACACTTTTTAAGTGTAGTTGATCCAGAGCTTAATAAATGAGGGGAGCCCTGCTGACTTCCATCATCCAATCATGTGCAATCAAAAATGCTGTTTTTTTTCCCTTGCATGTGATTGGGTATTCTTTGTAATGTGAATTTTTACCTCATTTACTAAGCTCTGGAGCAACTTGCAAAGTGCACAATCTTCTTGCTCTAAAGGAGAACTATAGGCAAAGCTTTTTTTTTTTCATTTTGGATAGAGTAAGGAAGGGTTAAAACTCCTGTAGGTTTTTTTTATTGTTTTCCATCTATGTCCTATTGGTCACCAGAACCAGTGTCCCCACTGGAAAATTTCCTCTTTATTACTGTTCTGGGGACACCCACAATTTGGGATTTTCTTACTTTTACGTTCAATGACAATGGTAAAACAGGACAAATAAAGAGGGTGAATCTCCCTGGGGGCACAGACAACAATAAAAACCTGATGTGTTCTAATCCACCTCCACTCTGTCTAAAATAAAAAAAAAAGTTTTTCCTATAGTTATACCTTAAGTAGATAAATCCCAATGATTTCCATATTTCCATATTTAGGTTTCCTTGCAGTACTGTTGAAAGAACTGATCCAAAAAAGGTAGAGACTACTCAAAATTATATTTTTACATTCCTTAAATTCCATACCTGGACCACTGCTTAATTACCTCATGCATTTAATTATTTATTTCCTTCTGTGAATTGACTTTATCCCCTTTTTATGTGGTATTTACCAGGTGTTCTGAGTGGTTTGCAGTAAATTCCGCAAAACTACACGGTGAATTAACAATTTCAGGATCACATGCAATATTTAGGGAAGATGTGTCCGGATGCCTAATACCGCATGTGATCTGCTTTAGTGAATGGCGCCCTATATGTAGATATAATGATTTCCCATGCCTGCAGTGATCGTACAAACGTAAATAATTTCCTGTTCTTAGTACTTAATTTATTCTAGGCTACAAATATCTGCATCCTGGGGTGATGCAAGGGTTTAGGAGGGGTGGATGAATGAAAGGTCCATCCCCTCCATTCATTGAGTGCTTTTCATTGCTGGAAACTTTGGTACAGTTTCTATGAATAGAAGAGGAAAGAAGAAAGGGCAGGCATAGTCAGCACTCTTTATGAGTGCCTATGGCAGTTCCAGTGGCTTATATTAACCCTCAGAGAACCAGAAGATTACTGCTTAGAGGACGAAAGATTTCAACTTGGAGAGCAGCCACAAGCTCCAGGGTCACTTCTCATTCTTTGTAAGTATTGTCCCTAGTGTTGATTTAAAAAAATATAAAAACTTAGGCTTTAAGGTGTAGAGAAAAAACTGCAAGCTGTATTCATAATTAGAAGCATTGTTTTCCTAGTATCAAGCCTTGTATGGCAAAAGTCTGAAGATTTCTTTAGTCATTGGATGTCAAATAAACAATATTTTGACATGGGGAAACATGTATGATTGTCAAACGGGTAACTGCTTAGCATATTGTGTGCAGCATACATTTTCCTAGGTTTATGTATAAGATCAGATGAATATAATTTTATTTTCATGATACTGATTTGTGTTTCATTTTGTACTACTTGACCACATGTAGATGGAGAAACAGAAGATGAAATCTTTCATTGTTAAGCTTAGCAAAGAGCATTCAATTGTGACTCAGTTCACAAGCTTCGTTGCTGTAGAAAAACGGGTGAGTATTACAACTAAGCACTTACTTAAGCAAATTATTTTGGTGCAATTTCAGTGTGTGTGTTAAGTCTTGCAGTACTGAGATTTGAGTTCCATTTCTATCAGCGTTAGCTTTCTCACCCCTCATTTGCATATGTTATATTCTGGTAACATATCTCTACTATTCCAAAAATATTCTTAGTTATTGGCTTTTAAACAAGGACATTAAAGTATAAGTATCCTTGGGGCAAGGACTTATAGGAATTGTTCTATGTTGTCTGTAAAATGTTACTCTTCAAGGACTCATGCACTTGGATTGTATTTATTAGCTTAAAGGTCCTCAAGCATAAAATTCCTGGCACGTTCCCAATAACAATTCCAATACAAGGGAATGGCTGTATGTATACAGCTGTACTCTTGCCAAATCAATCAGCAACTCACAAGTACAGTCGTGTACAGTTCACTTGATTTGGTGGCTTTACACAGCACATATCGCTCTCTGGGTGTGAGAAAATGCTCTGGAAAATTTAGGCTATTAATCATCTGTATGCATGAGCCCTCAGTATATATAAAATATATATCAGTATTGTTATCCCTACTGGTTGCACTTTGGCACTTGTCTACTTGGCTTTTTACCTCTTTGCTGCATACTAAATTGTATTGGCAGCATGAATTCTCTGAATTGTATTCCCTGATCCTTGCTGATCAGAAAAACAATGCTTAGAGGGCCCTGTGATGAGATGAAAGACTTGCACCCTGATTAAGCTTTCACAATAGTGCTTTGCATTGTAAAAACAAAAAAATCTTTCATGCAAGACTAGATGTGGTAATGTGAGCTGAATGTACTATTATGAAGATTTTGATTTGGAGAAGCAATAAGTGGCTGTAGCAAAAATGATACCCCCTGATGTGTTCGTCGGGAAGTACCACCATGTAACACAACCTAACCAAGTGAACTGAACCATACTGCAACTGCCATGCAACAGCATGCAATGCATGAAATATCACCTCCTCACCACCTGTCAAATAACTCTGAAAACAATCCAATGTAGATCAATTTTCAAATGGGCAGCAAAAGGTTTGCCACAAGTGTAAATGTAGCCTAACACTGATTCAGAGAAGCCAGAACAAAAATTTGCATGTGGTTGCAGTGTGGTGGCACGGGCTTTACTAGGTTAAAACAGGTGGTGAGGAGGCAACATACCAACATCACAGTGATATGTCACCTCCTCACCACCTGTTAATCCTGCACCGCCACTCTTTGGCCATTGCATGCATCTGCAGAGTGGTTACAACTTGGCCCTTTTCATTAGAATGGGTCTTGTTCGGAAGGCAGTACCTAACACAGGTAGTGTTGCCTAACATTCAATAGGCTGGGGTCAAGTCACAACCCTCCTGCAAATGTGTGCAATGAATGCAGTTGTGGCTTGCTGATACGGTCTTTACAGGGTTGAAGCAGGTGATGAGGAGGCAACATATTGGCTCTTCATCATCTGTCACATGCCTCTAAAAAATGATTAACTGCAGAATAGAAGGAAAGCTTTGCCAGTGTGGCTGGAAGAACACATTGCCAAGGTATAACTGCAGATCTTAGGATTCCATAGCAAATTTTTGATGCCCCCAAGCACACCACTCCTCACAGTAACCTCAATCTGCATCTCTCATAACTGTTCCTTTACCTTGGTGGTCAGTGCTGTCCCAAGGTCTCCTGATAAAAGGCTTTTCACTTACACAGTTTACATACGAATGCACCATTTTTTTATTTTTATGTATGAAATTAATTGAGATTCCAGGAAATGTAAACAGTGCATTTTTCAGAACATAATCAATGTGCAAGAAGTAACTTGTGCTTTCTTTTCTGATGACAAAATGTCTTATTGGGCATGGGTGGCTTTTTTTTGGTGGGTGCTGTGCTGGGAGTGAAAGGTGGGGAGCAAATGTGGTTCCCCGGTGTGGCTAAAATTTGTGTGTGACCATAAAGTGCTTAGTGTGCCCCATTTCCTTGGTGGTCAGTGCTCAGTGTACCTCCTTACAATGGTGGTCAGTGCTTGTGGTGCTGCCTCATATTGGTGGTCAGTGCTTAAGCAGGTAGCCCAGGATCATCAGCCAGTCAAGTTGGTAAAAGCAAACAGTCCTTTTATTTCCAAAAACATGCAAACAGAAAATAAAAACAAAGCTTGTCCTTGGCAACAACACAGAATAAAATAGGCCATACTCTTATTCAAAACTGCCAAACTCATTAAAGGAGCATAGCCACCATAATACTCACACTTTGGTTTTGGGGTTTCCCGTTGGCTGCCGGGGTTCCAAAGAGGAGGTGTTCACCTCTCACCAGCTCACTCTCTCACTGCCCACAGCTGACTGTTTCCTCTTCCTTTTCTGGACATTGAGGTACTTGGGTTAACCCCTAACAGACCAAAGTCCCTGTAATCAGGGTTTGGCGGTACTTCGCACCCAAAAGTCTTCAAACTTCTCAAATTCCTGGACCCTAAAAAGGACATAGCAATCCACAGAGTACTAAAACCAGTCCACTCCCCTCCAGACTAACCTGAACCTCCTCACCCTGCATGGGTGGGAGCTCTTGAGTACTCAACAATGTCTTCAAACTGTCCTGTACACAGGGTATACGCGTTCAGTTTTTTTCAGCAGGTTGAATAGACAGATCAGCTCTGCAGCCATTGGCTGAAAGCACCAACTGGATACTGGTTTTTCAGCATGACTGTGTGACAGACACTGGTCATGAGACCAGCTTCTGTTGAACAGACACCGGTACACACATACCAAAATTCAGTCTGTGCATACCCTGCTTCAATCTGCCCCCTTACATTGGTGGTCAGTACTCAGTGTGCCCCTTTACATTGGTGGTCAGTGTGTTCCCCTTACATTGGTGGACAATGTGTTCCTCTTACATTGGTGATAAGTGTCCCCTCATTACAATGGTAGCCATTGTGTTTACTTTACATTGGTGGTCAGTGTGTTCCCCTTTATATTGGTGGTCAGTGTGTTTCCCGTACATTGGTGGTTAGTGTGTTCCCCTTACATTGGTGGTTCCTGTGTTCCCCCTTACATTGGTGGTCAGTGTGTTTCTCTTACATTGGCAGTCAGTGTGCTTCCCTGACATCGGTTGTCAGGGTTCCCCATTAAATTGGTGGTTAGTGTGTTTCCCTTACAATGGCAATCATTGTGCCCCATTACATTGGTGGTCATTGTGTTCACCCCTTAAATTGATGGTCAGTGTGTCCCCACTAATTGGCATGCAGGCTGCCCCTCTTTTCACAACCAGCAGCATACCTCCTCCTGTATAATCTTGGTAGTGGTGACAGCAGGTGGGGCTTGAGCAGGGAAACTGATAGTATGGTAGCAATTAATCATAGAGGCAGGCTTAGGGTTGGAAGCACCTCCCGCACCAGGATGCCAGTGTTCAGTATGATATATAGGAGACCAGGTGCTTTGAAGGGGAGTGGTGGCTGCTGATAAGGGTGCTTTAAGAATTGTTGGGAGTGCACACATCCATGCCATTCCAGTGCCTCCCCTATTACTGGAGGATTGTAACACAGAACATTGCTCTTGATTTACATGTGTAGCAAAAAAAAATAAATTACATTTCATTACAGTGGTGGCCACAGATGTCTCTTTGCATAAAAATACTTGTATGTTCCCTTTTTACAGTTGTGTCCAAAATTATTCAACCCCCAATGCTGTAAAGGGGTTTAGGGACTATAGTGTACATTTGGAATTGTATTCAGAATCAAATCCTACAAGGACGTTGTAACTACCCAAATGCAACTAAAATGACATCAATTGTTTATGTAATACAGTAGTAAATGGTTCTTATGTGGTTTCTTCATTGCCACAATTATTCAACCCCTTAAAGACTACCACTCTGAAGAACAGAGGTTCATACAGGTGCTTTCCATCAGGTATTGAAAACACCTGTGGATGTCACCGAGCAGCAATCAAGCATAATAAGCACCAATTAGGCAGCTTTAAAATGACTGTGATACTCAGCTCCTTCTAGACATTTACTGGTGTGGTTACAAACATGGTGAAGGCAAGAGAATGGTCCAGGAAGACAAGAGAAGAGGTGATTTCTCTTCACAGGAAGGGCAATGGCTATAAGAAGATTGCAAAGATGTTAAACATACCAAGAGACACCTTAGGAAGCATCATTCGCAAATTCAAGGCAAAGGGCACTGTTGAAACGCTACCTGGTCGTGGCAGAAAGAAGATGCTGACTTCGACTGCTGTGCGCTACCTGAAGCGTAGAGTGGAGAGAAGTCCCCGTGTGACTGCTGAGGAACTGAGAAAAGATTTGTCAGATGTGGGTACAGAAGTTTCAGCCCAGACAATAAGACGCACACTGCGTAATGAAGGCCTCCGTGCCAGAACTCCCAGGCGTACCCCCTTGCTGTCTCCAAAGAATAAGAAGAGTCGACTGCAGTATGCCAAAAGCCATGTGGACAAACCACAAAAGTTGTGGGATAGTGTTCTGTGGACTGATGAAACAAAATTAGAACTGTTTGGGCCCATGGATCAACGCTATGTTTGGAGGAGGAAGAACAAGGCCTATGATGAAAAGAACACCTTGCCTACTGTGAAGCATGGTGGAGGGTCAATCATGCTTTGGGGCTGTTTTGCTTCTGCAGGTACAGGGAAGCTTCAGCGTGTGCAAGGTACCATGAATTCTCTTCAGTACCAGGAGATATTGGATGGAAACGTGATGCAGTCCGTCACACACCTGAGGCTTGGGAGACGTTGGACCTTTCAACAGGACAATGATCCCAAGCATACCTCCAAGTCCACTAGAGCATGGTTGCAGAGGAAAGGCTGGAACATTTTGGAGTGGCCATCGCAGTCACCAGACTTAAATCCGATTGAGAACCTCTGGTGGGACTTAAAGAAAGCAGTTGCAGTGCGCAAGCCTAAGAATGTGACTGAACTGGAGGCCTTTGCCCATGAAGAATGGGCGAAGATACCCGTAGATCGCTGCAAGACACTTGTGTCAAGCTATGCTTCACGTTTAAAAGCTGTTATAACTGTAAAAGGATGCTGTACTAAGTACTAAGATTGAATGTCACTTGGGGGTTGAATAAAACTGATAATGCTGTGAGCACAGAAAAGACATTTGTGGTTATTTCATTATAACTGTTATGTTATATTTGTCTGACCTACAAGTGCCTCTTTAATGTAAATGTAAGCAAGATGACTGAATGATCAAAAGCAATGTCAAACTGGCCAAAACACTCAATTTCAGTGGGGGTTGAATAATTTTGGACACAACTGTATGTACAGATTGCTCATATAATTTTAGTACATGGCAGAGAATGCATGGAATATACTACTACTACTGTAATATATCATATCATGTACTAAAATGGTTTGAATAAAGTGAATACCTGTAAAAAAAAAAAAAAAGGCTAACTACTCACCTCTTTTCCCTCCTGTGCCACTCGACACTGCCCAGGTCACTGAAATCCACTGGGAAACCTAGACTTCCAGGAATTTCAGATTAGGTGGTCACCCACAGCTCTCAGACCTCTTTCACGCAGGTGCCTTTTGGAGAACACCACCCACCTAAAGAATACCATACAGCCAGATGAAGACTGTTCACATGCCACAGTCATGATGCTTTGCGCTTCAGCAAATTTAATGTAGTATGTAGAGTTGACAGGCAGCCCCGCATGTCAAACTCGCTCATTCATAGCAATAGAGTGGTGCCACAGCCAAACATTTGGGTTGCAGTGCAAAAAGCCACACTGGGGAGCAGGCAGTATTGCTTCCTGAATGCCTCATACTGACTACTAAAAAGCGTTCCACCATGGAATGCTTTCAGAGAAATAAATGTCAGCCTAGCCTTACTGGTTCTATCCTCTGACCTCATGCTACTACTCTCTCCTACAGTGACTTGAAGTAAGAGGGAGGAAACAGTGAGAACTATGGGCACTCTGCAACAGAGCAGCATTAAGTGGTATGGGCAGCAGGAGAGGTTATTAGCCTCTTTTTTATGGGTTTGGAGGCTGATGGTATTCTGCATATTTGTGCATTTGGGGACATGACAGGTGTTTCTGTGTATATTTTAATTCACTAGGTACCATTTGTCATGTGTTTTCACAGCTGTCTTTTTAATGATCATTTCATAAAGATTTTTAAGGACATCTGAAGGGGATTAACCTCAATTTTGTTCACCTTCATTATTTTTTAATTAATATTAATATAAATTTGTGATTTTTTTTTTTTTAGAGCCATGAGTCCATTTTTATGGGATGTTTTTGAACTTTGCGGATTGTGGATGGCTCTCACCCTGAGGAACGCAGTTCCGGCATCTCCAGCACTGAATTTATCTATTGGCAGGGGGTGCTGGTGTGTGTTGGAGGGTCTATTGATACTAGTTGCTGGGAAATCTATTGTTGCTGGAGGGAATCAGTTTTTGTGGTGGGAGTCTATTATTGGTGGGAAATCTGTTGTTGCATAAGATGGGTCTTATGTTGCTGGGGGGTCAATTCTTGCTGGGAGGGGTCTACTGTTGCTGGCTGCTGGAGGGTCTATTGATGTTGGCTGTTAGTAGTCTCTGGTTGCTGGGATAGATCTGTTATGTCTTGGGATCCATTGTTGCTTGGGGGGGGGGGTCTGTTGTTGCTGGCTACAGGGAATCTATTTTACTGCCTTTCTTGTTACCATTCCACAAAATTATACTTGTTCTGTATTCTCTAAAAGGGGCAGTACTGGGAGGTGAGTAGAGGGTGAAACCAAGGAACAGTGCTCGGAGGTGAGTAGGGGATGGAGACAAGGGGGGATTCGGAAGGAGGTAGTTCCTGCACCTATTCTTTGAGAATAAAAGCCCTGGATAGGACCTTATATTTTTGACCTAGTAGGATACTTCTGCTTTTTCTTTTTGAAAATCTCTTTACCTCCAGATGTGAGGAGTGCCCCCTTGTCCTCTGTAATGACATGAAAGTTAATAACACTACACAAAGTTCACTATACGGACAAGTTATGTATTTATACATAGTGATCATATCGTCTCTTAATTGCCTCATTTCAAGAGGGAATAAATTCAGTTCAGCTAATCTTTACTCATACAGTAGCTGAGCTCCTCCATGCCTCATGCCACTTTGGTTGTCTGCACTTTCTCCAGTTATCCAATATCCTTTTTGTGAAACTCAATTGCATATGGCAGATGATATATTACTAATGACTTGTACAGGGGAAAATTTCTCTGGAGCCTATACCTCTTTTAGTACAAAAAAAGATTTTGCTAGCATTTGAAACTGCAGCTTGGCATTGCGTGTTATTAAGGCCCTCTGCACACAGGCACAAAAAAACTCCACTTTTACAGGTTTACAGTATTTGTTTTCTTTTATGCCTCTAAACACACTACTTTGTTAGCCTATGTGGCCATGCAGATCAGGTGTTAGATCGGTATTTTAAGAGCAGCTTTTAGAAGCATTAAAACTTAAGCTCACCTTTGAAAAAAATAATAAATGCACATTTTTTGTAGGTATAAATATGCAAATGTATTATTTTTTTTCTATAAAGCATTGCACCCGTGATCAGCAGATTGCAGATGCAATGCCAGGCTCCTACAGACTGTCAGTATAGTTGTCCGTTTGTATCTTTTTATCAAAATAAATGAGCTCCAACAATGTCAATGGTTTCATCCTATCAAATAATGAAATGCACATCTTTCTTGCTGTAAAGGTTGCAATCACTTATAAACATACTAATATTCATGAATGAGTCATGTATGGATCAATATACACTGAACAGTGTCCATATCTTTTACAGTTAACATCCCTAATATAATTCGAGGTTTGGTTTATTCTGTATTGATAGTGACAAATATGACACATCTTCCCTTCAACTGTGAGACAGTTATAGATTATAGTGGCCATTTTCATGTTCACTTTTAGCTAAAGTTCTCACAGAATCCTCCATCTTTGAGAACAATGGCCACCTGTGTTGAATAGGACCATATACCGTAGCAGAACGTCTTAGCAGAACCATATACCTGTTCTCTTCAGGCTGTTTTCCTTTTTGGCAGAATAATGAAAGACCAGCTGGACCATAGGATCTGTGTACAATTAGGTTAACTTGCTTGGGAAGTAAATGTTTTCCCATTGTTGAAAGTCCCTGACTTAGATTCCTACACAACTTTCTTGCAGAACATATTGATTCAGTTTCTGCTTCTTGGGATAGTTAAACTTAGTCTGACACTGTCCTTTTGACCCATTTGAAATCTGGTCTCATAGATAAAAATTATAGAAATTATAAAATATTTTTTATTCATAGAAACGCTTGTCTTAGCAAATATTGATTATCATACTTTTAACATAGTATATAATGTACATATTGTATGTATGTACATACAGTATCCAGTAAAAACCTATGGCACATATGTCTAACACAAGGCCCGTGGGCCAAATCTGTCCCTCCAGGCCATTTCATGTTGCCCTCGCATCTTTTCTGCAGCTGAGGTGCCCCCCCTCCTCTCTGCCCCCACCTTGTCTCAGCAGTGGGAAGCAGAGAGGAGGACAGAACTTATACTGTGCCTTTCTGTGCAGTCGCAGTACCCCCTTTTCTCCACCTCCCCTGGTCTCCACATTCAGCAGACTGGTAGTTGACTCCAGCCCTCCTCTGGTCCTCCTGCAGACCCTGCACTTTCTGCTTCGCAGCTCCACCCCCAGCTTCCTCCCAGCAGCAGCACAAGGTAAAGGGGTGCACTGTGATGTAAGGGAGAGTGAGGAACTGTTAACTTCTGATGGAGGGGGGGGTTTTGACATCTGATGTCCAGGGCACCCCATCTCCCCTTACTTCTAGTCTCACACATACAACCAGCTCTTTGAGGGCAACCATAATGCTGATGCGGCCCCACAATGAAATTACGTTTGACATCCCTGACCTATGGCATTTAGTTTCCTTTAAAGCAATACAGTGAAATGTAAATAGACACAGTTGATGTTTTTAAAAGTAATACAGTAATAGTAACTGTTTTTTCATATTGTGGAAACACAGTACAGTATATGAAAAGTATTTTTTAAACAATAGCTCAGACTGGGGTGCATTCCCTTGATAGGTCATAATAAGACAACCATATAGACCTATCAAGAAAGAAGATATAAGAAAACACCACAGGCACTGAAAACAAACCAATGTTTTAAACAAATTTCACCAAAGCAGAACGCAAACATTTAGGCCAACTATGCTAAAATATTAGTGAATGTGCAATCCATTTTGCTAAAATCATTCTGCTCATTCCTAACTGCTATGCCTTCAGAATAGCAAGTCACACACACCACAGGTCAAATCACTTGAAGAGCATGCTGCCCATAATCTGAAGAAACTACCAACATACACTCACCGGCCACTTTATTAGGTACACCTGTTCAGTTGCTTCATAACACCAATTTCTAATCAGCCAATTGCATGGCAGCAACTCATTGTGCATTTAAGCATCCAGACGTGCTGAAAACGACTTACTAAAATTTAAACTGAGCATCAGAATGGGGAAGAAAGGGAATTTAAGTGACTTTGAATGTGGCATGGTTGTTGGTTCCAGATGGGCTGGTCTGAGTATGTAAAAAACTGCCAAATCTACTGGGATTTGCATGAACAACCATGAGAATGGTCTGAAAAATATCCAGTGAGTGACAGTTGTGTGGACATAAATGCCTTGTTGATGTCAGAGGCCAGAGGAGAATGGGTAGACTGGGTCGAGATAATAGAAAGGCAACAGTAACTAAAATACCCACTCGTTACAACCAAGGTATGTAGAATACCATCTCTGAATGCACAACAGCACAGCCCAGGACAGGGCCTCTATGAACAAAGGAGATTCCCTTCCTAGAAAATTAATCAGTAATCTAAACAAAGTATTTATAGCAGAAGAACTACTGCAACCAGCATATAACATTAACCATAAGCATATAGATGTACACCAGTATGGAAATAATACAAGCTTTATATGCAAAGAGATTATTAACAGTACATGCATCCAATGTGCAATTTGGTATAATCAGCAAAGGGCTCGAAGTCCTAGTGGAATTGCGCACATAAACCTGGGTTTGTATAGTTATTAGTAGAGATACCTCCAGATGAATGTTGCATCAAAGTTCAGTCGCAGGTGCCCCTGAGGATGAAGCAGCATCTGTTTTTGTGTATGACACCTGAAAATAAGATCTGCAGTCATGGGGAGATCTTTCAATTACAATAGAACAGAGATACAGTAAGTCTATCACAGGGATTTAGATATACACTCAAGAAACTCTGGGCAGTTGCAGTAAAATTATTAGAACACAGGAATACTTGCATAATGATCTTTGCTTCTGATCTAGGTGAAAACACTGTAGCAGTAAAAGACCATTTGGCTCAGTGCTCTGTATCTCTCTTGATATCCTCCTTTCAAATTCACTTATACATAATTATACATAATGCTGTGATGTCAACAGTTAACAGTAGAATGATGGAGATCCCTAAATTGGCTTTCTAATTGCTTATCTCAATAGTGATATCAATGGGTCTAAGGCTACTTTCACATGGAGGATTAAGGCCAGTGTGAATTGGCTGGGTGTGGTTGCCAGCCCTGTTCACTATAATGACAGGTCGCAACTGTCTGCAGCAATTCGCTGCTGTCTGCACAGCCAGCGATTACCTGTGGTGATCGCTGCTGCACTTTAAATATATCATCATCTACAGTACATACTATGATCAAAAGATTCCAAGAATCTCTGTGCACAAGGGATCAGTGCACATTTTTACTTCAAATTCCGATTTAGTTTTAGTCATAGTCTTTTGACTAAAATGCCATTTTTGGCATCTTTTGACTAAAATGCTGTTGTATTTTAGTCATCTGAACCATCTGAATTGTTTTAGTTTTAGTCATATTTTAGTCCACTAAAATCTCCAGTACATTTTAGTTGAATAAGATCCTTTTAGTCAACTGAAATCTAATGGGTTTAGTTAAATTGTAATGCATTATTTAAGCATTTCTCTAGAATTTATAAACTCATTATATACTCCTGGAGTAAAAATCTAATAACATGTTATTACTTATGGTATTTAGGTTTGAACACATACTACAGACACAGATTTAGCCGTTGCGATATATAGCCAGTGTTAATTTTGATGTTGAATTTCAATTTAGATTTAGTCAGTCTTTTGACTAAAATGTCATTTTAGTTTTAGTCGTATTTTAATCATTTGAATTGTTTTAGTTATATTTTAGTTGACTAAAATAGTGTTAATTTAATGAACGAAAATATTTTCGGCGACAAAATTAACACTGCAAAGTACAAGGCTGAAACCCCTCAGATGGCACTGCATTAAAAAGGCATACATTTCTGATGAACATCACTGCATGGGTTCAGGAATGCTTCCAAAAATCACTGTCTGTGAACACAGTTCACTGTGCCATTAAAAAATGCGAGGTAAAGCTCTATCATGCAAAGAAGAAGCCATATCTGAATATGGATCCAGAAATGCTGCTGTCTGTAACAGACCATTTAAAATGAGCTTTCACCCAGAGAAAAGTGGAAAACTGTTCTGTAGTCAGACAAAACAAAATTTGGCATTTTTGGGCAACCGCCAGACTAAAAAGGAGATGGACCTTCCAGCTTTTTTTCAGTGCTAAGTTCAGCGCTACATGCAGACTACATCTTTTTTCTGGGAAAGCCTTGCATATTTCAGCAGGAAAATGCTAAACCATATACTGCATCTATGACAACAGCATGGCTTAATAGTAGAAGAGTCTGGGTGTTTCACTGGCCTGCCTACAGTCCAGACTTTTCACCAATTGAAAATATTTGGCGCATCTTGAAACAATAATACGAAAAAGATGACCCAGGACTGTTGAGCAGTTAAAATCCTAGATCAGGCAATAATGGGAACATATTCCTCTGACAAGACTCCAGCAACTGCCTTCTAAGTTCTCAGACATTTAGAGAGTGTTGTTAAAAGAGGAACTGAGCTCTGCAGTCATTTTTGCAGCATTTGTTTTCTAATTCTGGGTCACAATCCTGCACATTGACCTTTTTGTCTCTTTAGGTTAGTTGATCACATTGACCGCACTTATGATTATCAGACATTGTTTTCCTGGAGACTGTAAATGCTATCATAACCTTTGATATTATACCTCATGACACGGCAATTAAATTGGCAACTTCAGTGGGCACCAACAATTTTCTCTCTTTGAAGCTCAGTAAGCTGTGACGTGACTCCTTATTACTAGCAGCATACGCAGTGAATGGCGAAAGTGAGGCTTCCCACGTGTTTGCTAGGGGTCTCATCACACAGCAGAAGCAAAAAAATGTTCCATCACTTCTGCTTTCAATGTGAAACATGTTATCATTTTCACTCTTGCAAATCATGTAGTGTTTCCATTATTTTGTCCAACCCCTGTAGTGTAACCACTTGCTGCTGTTACTGTTTGTGTTGATGTTATTGCATATCATTTTGGACATAATTTTAATCATGACAATATGGTATTAATTTTCAGAGTGCTGAGGAAAGTGAGAATGTTGAACCAAACATTCTTGAAATCATATCTGCTGAAGACGTGGATATATTGCCATACATGGGTTATGAAGATGAAAAGGTATGTGCAAATAACTAAAAGCAATGTGTTAGCAATATTCAGATAAAGCAAAGTTGAGGCAAAAGAGTATTAGAAAGCTGCAGTGGAAAAAGGTCAGCCACCTCTTCAAAACCTAAAAAACACTCTATTATTACCACCATGTTAGAGGATAATTGACCTTTATACAAAAATAATAAATGCTAATTTTTTTATAGGTAAAAAAAATGTGCATTTATCATTTGTTGCAGGAGCCTGTAAACCATTGCACCAGCGATCAGCAAATCATTGATGCCATGCAGGTCTCCTGCAGATCTGTCAGTATCTTTGCTTGCCCATACGGGATGTACGGGCATGCAGATATACTAACAGGAAGACTCCATGAACTACCACAGCGCTTCACAGCGCCGTGGTAGTTCATTGAGAACTACAAGCTGATAGCCACTAAGGCACAGAATACAGTGAATGAGTGACGCGGCTGAGTCCCGCACGGCCATGTTTTTTTAAAATTTGACAGCTGGCTGCCAAAGCGGGGGAGCGGGGGCCGGTCTGATCATAACATGTTACACCCTGAATATGGATGTAACAAGTTATAAAAGGTGAACTTATCCTTTAAAGCCTTTAGCAGTAGCAGTGAATTGCACTTGGTTTTAGCATGGTGGTAACAGAAGATTTTTTATGAATGAGCAGTGGTTTGAATAATGTTAATTACATCTGCTTCCCATTATTGTTGAACTCTGGATAAAATAAAAAAGTACCCTTGCAATCTCTTCTCTCTTCCTCTCTTTCTGTAGTGGACAGTCTTGGTGACTCCCTACAGCAGATGTCTAGGGTAGGCCTTCTGTCTAATGACATGAATCAGATCCTGTGGCTCAAGTGCTGGTCTGTGGAGCTGGCACCTAAAAAAAAAAAACAACTGAAGAGGTTACCTTTTGAAGGACAATGGGCTCTATGGACTAAAGCAGATCAAATGCAGTAGTTAGGTGATCTGACACATTTTCCCCCAAATGTTGCCTGTGATGCTGAAAATACCTCATAAAACTGCGTTAAGTCAGTTCACTAAAGAAATACATACATAAGTCCATGAGTTAAATAAATAATGGTCCAGGCATTTGGCATTTAAGGAATGTAAAATATAATAGCCAATTTGGAGTAGTCTTTGCCTTTTTGGATCAGTCTCTCAACAGTAATGAATAGAAACCTAAATATGGAAAAACACAGAATCACTGGGGTTGAGTTACTTAAAGTATAACTAAAGGAGAAACTTTTTTTCCGTTTTGAACATAGTGGAGATGAATTAGAACACCTGGTAGGGTTTTATTGTTTTCTGTGAGCCTGTTAGGGAGATTCACGCCCTCTATTTGTCCTGTTACCATTATCATTTAAAGCGAAAGAAAATCCCAAATTTTGGACTGTCTAACCCAGAAAAGTAATAGAGGAGAAATCTTCCAATTGGTTCTGGTGACCTGGGGGCCCCAAGGCATTCCTTTAATTTGTAGGGATTTCCTCTCACTATCTGTTTTGGCTATGGGACAGGAAGTGAAGGTACATTTTTCCAATGGGACACAGATGGCAAAAAAAACTGACAGGTTATAACCCTCCCCTACTCTATCCAAAATGAAAAAAATTATGATTTGCCTATTTTAAGGTAAATAGACTGTGAACTTTCAAGTTCAAAGTACAAAGAATACCCAATCACATGCAAGGAAAGTTTAAAATAACTACATTTTTGTTTGCATGTGATTGGATGATGGAAGTCAGTAGAGCTTCCCCACATTTACTAAACTCTGGAGCAACTACACTCGCAAAGTGCTCAGTCTATGTGCCTTTAGTAAATCAAACCCATTACATGTAGTAAAATATATCTATTTTCTCCTCTCATTTCGCAAGATTTTAGAGACTTTTTTGTGTATATGCAAGCATATACATCATTTACTGCACAAAAACCTCCCAATCAGTCCAAACATAATCCAATGTGCTTGCATATCACAAGTGTCCAGTCCCTTATTAGAACATATGTCATATGTAGTGGGGATGTTTTACTTTTTTACAATTCTTTTAGAGATAGCTTTGGCTCAAATATTCGCAACACAGAATTGGATTAGGAATAGACAAGTATTCTTACAGGTGTGGAACTTGAGCTGTAAGGAGAGGGGTGTCATCAACTTGAAGGTTTGACAGATAGATGACAGAGGGACACTTTGAAGTACATGATAGAATGACAATAGCTATTCTCTAACAAGCCAAAACAGACCTGTCCAAAGATATAGCAATAGCTTTGCCAAATATCACAGTAAAAATCACTTAACTTTTGTATTTGTGGATGTTTTTTAAAAAGGAATTGCAGGGTGTAAGGCGAGGTTGGAAGCTTGTTTGGAGATTGTGCTGCTTCACCGTAACATTCTGTAATTGGAGATGCATATTCATGGAGTTGTTAGTGTGATTGGTTAAGCCGCTCAGCAATGCAGAGTGCGGGTGGTATATTAGAGAGGAGCCGACGTCTGCATCCAGACCGCCCCTTGAAGACGTTATTCATGACGAAACTAGTAGGGCTTGGCTTGCTGGATGCTGACATCTGTGGAGAGGATTGAGTCACGAGCGCTGTAGTGAGTGTGCGGGGAACAGGAGACTGTTATACCATTTGATGTTTTATGCTGTTATACTGGTGTCGGTGAAGACGCCCTTTTTGTGAGTGTAAGTCTTTATTAAATTGTTGGATACTTTTATAAAAAAACTGGCTGCACCATGATTTTTTCTTTCATTCCCAAACATGACCTCGGTGGAGAGATATAAAAAGAGAGAGTGATATAATGCTCCTGGAACCGTTATATTGAGTGGTGGATACCTACCTTACGGATGATTGTGTAGCTATTGATCATCACACCTGAGAAATTGATTTATTGCATCTGCTCCCAGAGCAAAAAGCGTTTTTTGCTGATCTAGAGATTGATCAGCATGGAGCTCTGGTGAGTTACCCAACTTTACTTTGGTGGTGGACTTGCCAACCACCAGGGCCACCGATAAGGGGGTACCTCCGGGCTTCCTGTAGGGGGCCCGAACCTTTCACTTTGACAGGGGGGCCCGGACAGCTGGTGACTTCAAGTACATAATGCAGTAGTAACAGATCTCTGGCACTGGCCCCTTGTATTGCTGCTCACTACTGTCATTTATAAACATGGAAGCCCAGCTTCTGTGTTTTATAAGTGACAGTAATGATCCTCTCCCGGCGATACACTCAAATCCCTGCATAAACAACAGAGGAGGGGGCAGGCCATGGAGGCGGAGTATGCTCACAGCTCTAGCCTCGTGCCTGCAGTATCTCCAGAAGCCAGCGCCGGCAGCCTGACCTCCTACTATAAGTCCTTTCTGTAGGGGAATGAAGCGCTATGTACTGACAGGGAGGAGAGGAACGGTCTGTATTGGACAGGGAGGAGAGAAAAGCTCTGTACTGGGGGGGAGGGGCAGAAATATGAGGACAGGGGGAATCTCATTATTCTATATAGTGTCCACTAACAGCTGTGCAACTCCCTTTCATGTGACATCGAAGAAGGTGTAAGCAATTGTTTCTGTGCAACATAGTGTTAACCAAGCCTAAGCCCTCCTTAATACCTGAGTGCCTTCTTATGCCATTCCAAAGCACACAAAGCTGAAATGTAACGCACTTCTGAACCCTGCACTCTGAATGTAACGTACTCCTGAACTGTACACTCTGTATATAACGCACTCCCGGACCCTGCACTTTGAATGTAACGCACTTCTGAAGCCTGAACTCTGAATGTAACTCACTCCTGAACCCTGCACTCTGTACGTGGCGTAATCCTCAACCCCGCACTCTGTACGCAGCGCATCCTCAACCCTGCACTCTGTATGCAGCACACTCTATTTGTACTGTCCTGGCATTTTAAGGGCCTCAAGAAATGAGAAAACACACAAACCAATTAAAGTATACACTTAGTAGGATTTTCTTTTTAACTACGACATGCAGCAGAATACATTTTGGCCTAAATTTTTGAAGAAATTTGATTTTATTATTTTTTATTGGACATGTTTTATAACAGAAAATAACGATGTTTTTCAACATTTTTGTTTTTTTTTATCCTTTATATAATATAAAATAAAAAACACCTAGTAGTGATCAAAAATCGCCAAAAGAAAGCTCTCTTTCTGCAAAAAAAATTATATCAATTTAATTTTTATACAGTATTGCATGACTGCACAATTGCTAGTTAAATTAGAGTAGTTCTGAATAGCAAAAAATGGCCTGGTCATGAAGGGGGTAAAATCTTACGGTGATTAAGTGGTTAAAGGGTACCTAAAGGTAAAACTTTCTTTTTCATTTTGGATAGAGTAATGGAGGATTAGAGCCCCGTCAGTTTTTATTGCTAATAAAGAGGTAACTTGGTTTAAACCATAGAAATAGGCCAACTCACTAAGTCAGTGCAGTCTCTGCAGCATATGTATTAATACAAAATAAAAAAGTTGATTGGAATACCAGTCAAAAAGAAGTTGTTTTCACAGGACAGACATGGTGTATCAAAAACAACTAAGGTAAATTAAGCAAATACTAAATATCTTTATAAATGTCAAATATTGAATGAAAATAGTATTAAAAAAATCACACACATATGTAAATACCCTTCTTCCACCAATAAAGAGACAGCGTTGGAGGGCATTCCGGTAATTCTTGTGGCTTACCTAGGAGGGTTTGGTACTCAGAAATACTGTCCTGGCAGATTCCCCTTGACCTCTTCCAGATCATGTAGATCCTCTTTCTCAAGGTACGGTCTACCATCCTGCTTCACGGGCTGGCTTTCATAGCCTGGCTATTGAGGCCCAGGTCCTGAGGGACAGAGGATTATCAGATTCAGTTATCCTGACCCTTCTTAATGCTAAGGAGTCCACTTCTCACAAAATCTACTATTATACCTGGAAGACTTAATTGTCTTGGTCATGGTATGAGCAGAGAAAGTCTCATTCTAGACGATACTCTGTAGGGTGTGTCCGGACCTTTTTCTAGTTGGGTCTAGATTACCATTTGGCCTTGAGTCCCCTCAAGAGACAGACTTCAGCTTGGCTATCCAGTGTCCTTTGGCCTTTCATTCCCTGGTGAAGGCCTTTGTGCAGCAAGTTGCTCATTTAGCTCCTCCTAGAGGCTCTCCTGTGATGCCCTGGAATTTCAATCTGGTGCTGATGGCTCATCGAAGGCCTCCCTAAGAACCTATCCAAGAAATTCCCGTGGTTAAACTCACCCGGTAAGGTGTTTTTTCTCTTTTCAATCACATCTCTCTTTTTCCTTTCCAAAAGCTTTCACAGAGGGCTTCCTGCTTCTTGTTTCACCATTGCTAGATGGATTCAATAGGTCATTGTTAGTCTATTTTTTACAGGCTAAGGTTCCTCCCATTCCTATTAGTGCCTACTCCGCTGGGTCTGTGGGAGTTTCTGGACTTTTCCGCATCAAGCATCTGTTTGGCTGATTTGTAAGGCTCACATCTGGTTTTATGTTCACGTTTTCTGAATTTTACCAGGTGAATGTTCAAACCTTTGCTGGTGCTGGCTTTTTGATTACACGGCTTGTAGGATGATATTTAAATGAGGGAGAGAATCCTGTGACTGACCAGACTCTCTGCCATTCACAGATCCTGTTGCAGGCTTTGTAATCAATGCAACAACTTTTCTCAATGGAAAAGAGGGTGTGTCCCTGTAGGATCATCTTTAGTGAAGCTGAGCCTGTAGACCCAGAGTTGTTAACTCCCATAGCTCAAATTGAGTTCAGTAGCAGTGAGAGGACAGAGCATTCTTGCTGTGGTTTCTTTAGAATCCAGCAGCCTGCACATTGTAAAACATACTTAATTACAGGCATCTAATTAAAGCTGTGTAGTGAATGAAAGAAATGTTTTTTAACTAAACTTCAGCTTTAATTACTTCCTTGTCAGTTTAAGTGATATTAAGCTCCACAAAAAAATAAAAGGTCGCCCTGCAGGGTTATGCCATAATTTGCTAATATGCATCGCATACTAACACATTATGGCAGACTTATCAGTCAAATAGAGCCCTCCAGCTATGCGCTGTTACTGCCCCTTCTTCCTTGCTGATTTGCCCGGTCTTCCTTCCTTGCCCGGTCAAGCATGTTGGTTGCTTGAATGGCCGAGCTCTGATGACATCACTCCTGTGCATACACACAGGAGTCACCACAGCACACAACGGGTGTCATAAATGTGGTCTGAGCCACACATGTGTGGCTCAGATCACATTACCGCTGACAGGCAAGAGGAGGCATTTATGAAAGAAGTCCACAAGGGTTTTTTTTTCACTTTTCAGTTCAGTACCGCTTTAACAACTTGATAATGAAAATAAAACCAGTAAAAATGATGATGCTTCCAAATTTTTTCTTTGTAATGTGGTTAAAAGACTACAATAATCATCTAATGAATTGCTGTTGGCAACAGTGCTACTTTTCTTTGCACTAGTTTGTGTTCTGATGTGACTTGTCATGCATATTGATTTTTACTGTAATAACATCATATTTTGCTTTTAGGAAAGCAATACTTATGAATTTATGTTTGATGGTTGCTTGGAGAAATACCTCAGTGAGGAATCAGAGTTCCCAGCTGCTGTAAGTTATACATGGTTACTTGAGCAGAAACCTGTTTTCTACATCTGAACCATCCCTACTTAATATCCTCTGAGAGTTGCTCTCATCAGAAAAGAGGACTTTGGACCACTGAGCAACAGACTAGGTCTGTTTTTCTTTAGCCCAGGTAAGACGCTTCTGACGTTGTTTGTTGTTCAGGAGCGGCTTGAGAAGAGGAATACGACATTTGAAGCCCATGTCCAGGATCTATCTGTGTGTGGTGGTTCTTGATGCACTGACTCTAGCCTCAGTCCACTCCTTGTGAAAGTCCCCAACACTTTTGAATGGCCTTTTCCTGACAATCCTCTCCAGGCTGCGGTCGTCCCTGGTGCTTGTGCACCTTTTTCTTCCACACATTTCCCTTCCACATAACTTTCTATTAATGTGCTTTGATACAGCACTTTGGGAACATCCAACTTCTTTTGCAATTACCTTTTGAGGCTTTCCCTCCTTATGGAGGGCGTCAATGATGGTTTTCTGCACAACTGTCAGGTGAGCAGTCTTTTACATGATTGTTTGTGATTCCTACTAAACCAGACTGAGAGACCATTTAAAGGCTCAGGAACCCTTTGCAGGTGTTATGGCTTAATTAGCTTATTAGAGTGGGACACTTTGAGCCTAGAATATTGCACCTTTTCACAATATTCTAATTTTCTGAGATTGTGGATTTGGGGTTTTCATGAGCTGTAAGCCATAATCATCACAATTACGACAAATCACGGCTTGAACTATCTTGCTTTGCATGTAATGAGTCTATCTCATATATTAGTTTCACCTTTTAAGTTGCATTACTGAATGAACTTCAAATGAACTTTTGCACGATATTCTAATTTTTCGAGTTTCACCTGTATATAGCGCCGTCAATTTACGCAGCGCTTTACATATATATATTGTGCATTCACTTCAGTCCCTAACCCTCAAGGGGTGTACAATCTAAGGTCCCTAACTCACATTCATACATACACACACTAGGACCAATTTAGACAGGAGCCAATTAACCTACCAGCATGTCTTTGGAGTGTGGGAGGAAACTGGAGTACCCGGAAGAAACCCACGCAGGCACAGGGAGAACATGCAAACTCCAGGCAGGTGGTGCCGTGGTTGGGATTCGAACCAATGACCCTAGTACTGCCAAGCGGAAGTGCTAACCATTTATCCACTGTGCTGCTCTTTAGAACATGCAAACCAAATCCAAACCAAGCCGCACTACATAATCACACTCAAAATTGGATCAAATTTCAGCTGCACTAGTATGAACCTAGCTTAAGCATTAAAGACGCCCTCCAGTGCTTTCAGTATACATGATGGAAGCAAGAGCAGGCCCCCCCCATATAACTGTTTAGATATGTTTATTTCTACAAGTCATAGTGGGTGGACCCCTGAGAGAGTTGTCAATTATGCAGGGTTGCTCAAAATACCTTTTAGGTAAGCCATTGACAAATCACTTCCGAGCATTGGATTAATTAGGAAATTTGGTTAAGGAGCTACTGCTCACTTATCAGAGGAGGATTGGGACAGGTTCTCCAACCTGCATGATTAACTGCTGTCTGAAGCCAGCAAGCTAAAGTAGTACCCACAGACATGACATTTTTGCCCAATCCAGCAGTCTATAATCATCTATTGTCTTTCTTTGTTTGGCTCTGATGAAGAGGTGCTGCCTCGAAATGCATTAGCTGGGCTATTAGAGGTTGTTCTTTGAATGAAGCATTAATGGATGGATGAGTGCACTCATTGGTTGATGAGATGCTCCTTGCAAGAAATGTGTCTTTATATCAATATTGTGAGTACAATATATTTATTTTAACCAATTAAGGATTTTTTAAGGATCTTAAACTGCCAGTGTGCCCTCTGTTTCATTTACAGTTTTTCTTTGATTGGCTGATGTTTGAATGTGGCTCATACCTGCAGAGAGAAGCTAAAACAGGTTACATTGCTTAAAACTATCAAGGAGTAGTTGGAATACCTAGGACAGTGCAAAAAACAAAGATGATAGTAGAGTAACCTTTATCAGAAAACACCTTATAACTGTTATAACCACAGTAAACTGAACTTATTCCAGTTATTCTGTGCTTAACATGGTTCATTGTAAAATTTAATATGTTTATATGGCATATGTAATTTTATTATTTCAATATTTACACTTTTTTATAAACATTTATTTTCAGTGATCAAGTAAGTATAATGCCTGACATCAACAAACAAATATATGTTCTTTCAGTACATGACCATTATCAATCTGTATTTGTATCTTTATGATTTTTACCAAATGGTGTTTTTTTTCATGCTGTTTGAATAATTAGCCACATCAGCACCAGTCATCCAAATGCCACAACATATATATATATATATATATATATATATATATATATATATATATATATATACTGTGTATATGTGTGTGTATAGTTGTGCTCAAAAGTTTGCACACCCTGGCAGAAATCATAATATTTTGGCATTGATATTGAAAACATAACTGATCATGCCAAAAATCTGTCTTTTATTTAAAGTGTTACTAAACCCACAACAGTAAAATCAGTCTGTATATGCAGTAAAGCATGCTTGTTATACTCACTCTGGAACCTAAGGGGTTAATCCTCTACATTGTGTAGAAAGACTGTTTGATTATGACTTCTCTGCTCCTCCTCTTGTTCAAATGTCCACATGTTCAGTCTGTCTTATTAGGAGATAAGATGTGAACATTTGAACAAGAGGAGGAGCAGAGAAGTCAGGATTGCTAGAGAGGTTTTTTTTCTTTTTCTTGGGAGATTGCATGTGATCAGCACAGGGCCAATCAGAGGTCAGGGGTTTTGCATTTTCCTAGAGCAGAAAGAAAACTCCTCCTGCAAGGTTTAACCAGTGCTCTGCTGAACACTGATAGAAGTCACAAGACTGCTCGAACTGCTGATGAGAAAAGGTATTTAGCAGTTTATAGTTACTAAAATAATTGCATTTTCATGTTCTGTGTACTGTGGGAGACCAGATATAGTGAATGCAGGGTCCTGAATTTAGTAACACTTTAAGGATAGTGATCATGTGCAGCCATTTATTATCACATAGTTGTTTGGCTTCTTCAATTTGCTGACCTCCTAACTGGAAAAACACGTCATTATGTTGTCGTTTAATACCAGGATTATGACTGCAGCTAGGTCCTTTAACCCGGGTACAGATTTCAATTTATCGTACATCACAGGACACAGAGAAGGCCATAATAATGACTATGTGGGTTATATGCCACCTATAGGTCAATGGACACTGGCCAACCAATCACAGAAGTTATTGGTTAAGACCCTCACTGATATGGTCCAGTCAGGTTTCAAGTTACCCCCAGTAGAGGCATATAAGGTCTCTTATTCCTTTTTGGGCTCATTAAAGATGCCTCAAAGTACTCAGGCATTTCTGGAGTATCCTGTTTTGGAGCAAGTTATGTATGCTGACTGGGAGCACCCAGACCAAGTTTTTGTTCCGCCTAAAAGATTTTCCTTCTGTATCCCATGGAGAAGTTTGTTAGAAAGTGGGGCATGCTGGGGGTAGATGCAGCTGTGTCTTCCATGAATAAGCATTTAACTTGTCCTGTGGCTAATGCCCAGGTGTTTAAGGATGCAGCAGATAAGAAATTAGAATCGGTCCTCAAGGCATCTTTTTCCCTGGCAAGGGCTGCTGCACAACCAGCGGTTGCTACTATCGGTATCAGCCACAGTCTGAATGGCCATGTTAAACTAGTGGTTAAAACTGTCTTCAAGGTGGATACGACTGTTGATTTGGCAAATTTACCACAGGCCTTGTGTTTTGCAGTTGATGCTCTTAAGGATTCCATTCGGCAGATCTGTCGGTACACATGTGCAGGATCTTGTGGTTAAACAGTTGGGCGGCGGAACTACCATGCAAAAGATTGTTGGCGGGTTTTCCCTTTCATGGAGAATGTTTGTTTGGGGAGGACCTAGACAAGAGAAGGTCCAAACGCACGACCTTTAGAGGGCCAGGCACTTCGGTGGTTGGTGCTTCTTCCAGTAGGCAAGCATTTTGCCCTACAGAGGGCTCTCCATCTAAGGGAAAATTTCAGCGCCAGGGCCAAAAGAAACCCTGAGTGCAGAAGCCTGCCAGGTCAGATTCTGAGTCCACTTCATTATAAAGAGGCGTCCCCACTCGTGGGTGGAGTAAAGACTTGTTTTTTGCGGAAACCTGAACCGGTTCCTAACGATTCGTTCATTTTGGATGGAGCTAGCCCAGTCAGTAGTCACATCTTTACAAGAGGGAGACTTTCTAGCGTCCATAGAAATCAAGTACACATACCTGCATGTGCCAATATTTTCAGCTCATTAAAGGTTTCTGCGGTTTGCGATAGAAACTCGACATTTTCAGTTCATGGCACTACCATTTGGGCTAGCCACGGCTCCTCGAGTGTTTACAAAGATTCTGGCTCCAGTTCTGGGGCTGCTCAGGGAGTATCGATTTTGGGCTATCTGGACGATCACTGCTCAGGGGTCAGTTTTGTCCAAGCCTGAGAAAAAATGTGGCCCTTGCGATTCATACTCTGGAACACTTAGTCTGGGTGCTCAACTTCGAGATGTTGGCCCTGGAGCCAGTACAGAGTCTGGAGTATTTGGGGTTGGTCCTAGACACTGTCCAGGCAAGGGTGTTTTTTCCTCCAGGAATGGGCCTCGCGCTGAGAGATCAGGTTTGAAGTTTGAGGAGCAAGAAGCATCCTTTCATTCATCTCTGCATGAGGTTAATGGAGAAGATGTATTCGAGCCAGTGCCCTATGCACAGTTCCACTCAAGGCCTTTGCAGTGGAATATTCTGTTGGTATGGAACAAAAAGATTCCAATGCTGGATTACCGCATGTCTTTGTCCCCCCAGGTGCTGCAAAGCTTGAATTGGTGGTTGGAAGCTCAGAATTTGAAAAAGGGAAGATCTTTCCCACCAGTGATTTGGAAGCTGGTAACAACCGATGCCAGCCTCTCAGGTTGCGGGGCTGTTGTAGAAGGGACCACAGCCCAGGGGACATGGGTGCCGCAGGAAAAGATCCTTCCCATCAATATCCTGGAGCTTTGGACCGTGCAGCTTGCCCTGAGATATTGGTGACAATGCTTCAAGGTTTGCCAGTCAGGGTCCAGTCCAACAATGTTACGGCAGTGGCATACATCAACCACCAAGGCGATACCAAGAGCCGGAGGGCTCAGGAGGAGGTAGATCGCATTCTGGTTTGGACAGAAGGGTATGTTCCAGTAATGTCGGCAGTATTCATTCCAGGGATAGAGAATTGGGAGGCGAGCTACCTCAGTCATTGGCGGTTGTTTCTGGGGGAATGGGCTCTGCATCCCGAGGTGTTCTTGGCAATCTGCCAGCATTGGGGGTACCTGGATGTAGATCTATTGGCATCCAGGTCCAATAGCAAGGTGGACAGGTTTGTGTAAATAACGCAGGACCCTCTTGCGATGGGAGTAGATGCCCTGGTGATTCCGTGGCATTTGATTCCGTGGCGATTTCCCTAATATATGCTTTTCCCCCGATTTAGTTACTCCTGTGGCTATTACACAGGATTCAAGACGAGGTGATTCCGGTGATATTAGTAGCACCAGCCTGGCCCAGGAGGTGTTGGTATGCGGACATTGTCAGGCTAGCAGTGGGTGATCAATGGCCTCTGCCAGATCAGTCAGACCTGCTGTCTCAGAGACCTATATTGCACCCAGCTTTACAGTCGCTGAATTTGACAACATGGCTGTTGAGACCCAAATTTTGAAAGATAGGGAACTGTCAGACTCGGTTATCCATACAAAGTTGAATGCTAGGAAGCTGGTTTCTAGGAACATTTATTATAGAACTTGGAAGGCATATATTTCTTGGTGTGAGTGTTGAAAGTAGAACCCCCGGAAGTATTTGATTAGGAGAATTTTGTCTTTTCTCCAATCGGGAGTAGAAAAGAAATTGGCTGTTGGTACTATTAAGGGTCAGGTTTCAGCCTTGGCTGTTTTCTTCCAAAAACTGATTGCTTCTCACTCTTTGGTTCATACCTTTTTACAAGGAGTGATGCACACTGTTCCTCCAGTCAGACAGCCCGTTTCCTTGGGACTTGGTCTTGGCAGTTTTACAGAAACCACCATTTCATTCTATAAGGGAGATTCCGTTAGTTCTGTTAACTTGAATGGTTCTGTTTTTGGTGGCAATCACCTCTGGAAGAAGGGCATCAGAGTTGGCAGCTCTTTCTTGTAGGGAACCATTTTTGGTTTTACATCAAGATAAGATGGTGTCACAGCCTCATCCATCTTTTTGCCAAAGGTGGTTTCTAGTTTTCATCTCAATCAGGACATTGTCCTGCCTTCATTATTTCCTAGGCCTCAATTGGCAAAAGAAAG
Source organism: Staurois parvus (assembly GCF_062004578.1). Lineage (NCBI taxonomy): Eukaryota > Metazoa > Chordata > Amphibia > Anura > Ranidae > Staurois > Staurois parvus. The sequence continues at coordinate 3,742,612 of NW_028317846.1, forward strand.
ATCTGGATGTGGTTCAGGCAATAAGGTTCTTTTTGAGAATGATGGCGCAGATTAGAAAGACTGATTCCTTGTTTATTTTACCCGAAGGTCCCAGGAGAGGACAGGTAGCATCTAAATATACTATTTCTAAGTGGATTTATCAGTTAATCATTCAAGAATATGGTTTGAAGAGCAAGGTTCCACCCTTTCAGGTGAAAGCACACTCTACTAGGAGTGTGGGGGCATCTTGGGCTATCCGCCACCAGGCGTTAGATGCTCAGGTTTTCAAGGCTGCTACATGGTCTTCAGTTCATACATTCTACAAGATTTTACCAGGTGGATGTCAGAGCCATGGAGGATTCTGCCTTTGGCCACAGTATCTTAAGTACAGCTGAATAGCTCCTTTTTTTTGATGCTCTCAGTGGTTATTGTGATGTCACCCACCCCTCAAGATTATTGCTTTGGGACATCCCAGATTATTATTATGGCCTGCTCTGTGTTCCATGGTGTATGATAAAGAAAACTGGATTTTTTTCTACATATCTACCTGTAAAATCCATTTCTTGGAGTACATCACGGGACACAGAGGTCTCTCCTCTCTTTCTGGATTTTCATTGCTTGCTACAAAAACTGAGTATTTCCTGTGTAGGAGGGGTTATATGGGGGAGGACTTCTTGTTTGATTGGTCAGCCAGTGTACATTCACCTATAGGTGGCATATAACCCACATAGTCATGTGGCCTGCTCTGTGTCCAGTGATGTACTCCAAGAAATGGATTTTATAGGTAAGTATGTATGCCAGACTTTCTTTTAAAAGTGATCAGAGTGGCAGATTTGCCGCTGGATCACTTTTAGAAGTGGCAGGAGGGAGTGTCCCCACCATTTTTCAGTGGTTCCTGTCAAGGTCCTACCTTTCTTCAGAGCTTGTGCATCTCCATGAGCTGGCATCCATCTTGGTTTTCTGCAAAGCATGGTGGGAACCTTTATGCCTTCAGGCTTCTGCGGCTCCTCCTCAGAAGGGTGTGGTTGAGCACATTTAAACCTGCTGTCTGCAAGTGTGCTCTGCACTTGTGTCCTGTATGTTGCCCTGTTGCAAGCTCTTGTGTTGTTCCCATTGCTCTCCTGGTAACCGACTCGGCTTGGACAGGACTACTCTCTGCGTTAACCCTTTATCTGACCTCCCGTTGCTGAACCCGGCCCGTGACCTGAGTATTCTTTGCCTACCGTCTAGTACTGTCTGCTCCGTTGTTATTGACCCGGCTTGTCTGACTACTCTACTCGTGTTCCCATCTAGCTCCCACCAGCTGTACGCCATTGGCGGCAGTCGTTATCGCAGCTGGGGTCACTCGGGGGCCGCGACCTGGTCTCAGGCTGCGTCAAGTCCATCCCCACCATCAGGGGCCCTGGTGAAGGGTAGCCTGGGGCTTAGACTCCGCGCCCTGAGGGACTCTGGTCTGTGGGTAGTGGCTGTCGTCAGTCGCAGCGTGACCGTACCATAGGCCTGCCTGCCCATTCCAGCGTTCCTGCCCTGACAGTTCCTTTGCTTACCTGCACGATCATTGAACCCAGGAACGGATCTAGCGCTGACGACGGCAAGGTATAGAGATGAATGAAGGAAAGATGGCCTCCACTGATTTCTATGGCCTAGGAAAACTGAATAGACATCATGAAACTAAAAAGGAAAAAAAAGCCTGAAGAGGCATGTCAAGGTGTTGTCTGGCATATTATAACCAGACATTTTGTGGCATTGGTGCAGTAAAGTCTTCTTTCTGGCAACTCAAGCATGCAGCTAATTTGTGTTCCAGTATCGTCATATTGTGCTTCTTAAAAACAACCGCACAGTGTTTTACCAGAGCAGCCTGCATTTCTCCTGAGCATACCTTTGGGTGTTTCTTTGTATCCTAAACAGTTCTTCTGGCAGTTGTGGCTGAAATCTTTCTGGCTCTACCTGCACTTTTCTTGGTATCGAGATCCCCAAATTTTTCACTTAAGTGATTGAACAGTACTGCCTGGCATATTCAAGTCTTTGTATACCTTTTTATATCTTTTTCCATCTTTATAAAGTTTCATTACCTTGTTACGCAGGGCTTTTGACAGTTTTATTCTGATCCCCCAGTGCCAAAATTTCACGATTTCTGCAAACGTTTGAGCACAACTGTATGTATATGTATATATACAGTTGTGTTCAAAATAATAGTAGTCAGACATCACTAACCTGATCAATCACTGTTTTTGGTAGAAATAATATTTCTACATGGCAAATAATTTACTAGCAGGTGTAATAGAGTAATAGAAATCCAACAGACCCAACAGTCATGACATGCATGCTGCTGATTCTGTGTAAGTGAATCACTAATTGAAAGGGGCATGTTCAAAATAATAGCAGTGTGGAGTTCTATTAGTGAGGTCATTCATTCTTTGAAAAACAGGTGGCAATCATTGCCCTTATTTAAGGAAGGAAGGCAGCAAATGTTGTACATGCAGGTTACAGTGCATTTCTCTCTGAAGTTCTGAGGAAAATGGGTCGTTCCAGACATTGTTCAGAAGAACAGCGTACCTTGATTAAAAAGTTGATTGGAGAGGGGAAAACATATAAAGAAGTGCAGAAAATGATCAGCTAAAATGATCGCAAATGCTTTAAAATGGCAACCAAAACCTAAAAGACGTGGAAGAAAGCAAAAAAATACCATTCAAATGGATAGAAGAATAGCCAAAATGGCAAGGACTCAGCCAACAATCAGCTCCAGGAAGATCAAAGAAGGTCTAAAGTTACCTGTGAGTGCTGTTACAATTAGAAGATGCCTATGTGAAGCCAAGCTATCTGCAAGAAGCCCCCGGAAAGTCCCACTGTTGAAAAAAAGACGTGCTGAAGTGGTTACAATTTGCCAAAGAGCACATTGACTGGCCTAAAGAGAAATGGCGCAACATTTTGTGGACTGATGAAAATAAGATTGTTCTTTTGGGGTCTAGTGGCCGGAGACAGTTTGTCAGACGATCCCCAAACACTGAATTCAAGCCACAGTACACTGTGAAGACAGTGAAGCATGGTTGTGCAAGCATCATGATATGGGGATGTTTCTCATACTACGGTGTTGGGCCTATTTATCGCATACCAGGGATCATGGATCAGTTTGAATACATCAGAATACATGAAGAGGTCATTCTGCCTTATGCTGAAGAGGAAATGCCCTTGAAATGGGTGTTCCAACAAGACAACGACCCCAAACACTCCAGTAAACGTGCAACATCTTGGTTCCAGACCAACAAGATTGACGTTATGGAGTGGCCAGCCCAATCCCCGGATCTTAATCCAATAGAAAACTTGTAGGGTGACATCAAAAATGCAGTTAATGAGGCAAAACCAAGAAATAGAGCAGAACTGTGGAATGTAGTCCACTCATCCTGGGCTGGAATACCTGTTCACAGGTGCCAGAAGTTGGTGGACTCCATGCAACACAGATGTACAGCAGTTCTCAGAAACAGTGCTTATACAACTAAATATTAATTAAGTGATTCAAAGGAAAGCAAAATCTTCAAACATTTTTCAGTTTATATAGTGAATGTTTGAGTTTGTAAAGAAGAATACAAACACTTTTATTCTTTTGAACAGTCTAATATTCACTTTTTCTTCAATTTTTATAGAGGAACAACACAAATTTGATATATTTTTCTTCATGTTTTGATTTGGAATAGAATGTGTAGTGTTCCCAATGCATTTGTGTGTATGGAAATAAAAGCTATTAGAAGGATTTTGAGCTTTATTCACTTTTTTCAACACACTGCTATTATTTTGGACACAACTGTATATATATATTGGATATAAGAAGTCTACACACCCCTGTTAAATTGTTTAAAAAACAGCCACTCACCTGTCCCATGATCCCGTGGTGTCCTCCCTGCCGCTCGTTTCACCGGCCATCCTGTGTTCCAGGTGCCGGCATCTTTATTGTGGGCACCCGGCTGTGACAGCTTGTGGCTTCACAGCCGAGTGCCCACTGCGCATGCGTGAGTAGCGCTGCGCTTCCTGAATGGCCCTGTAGTCTTCTGGAACCTGTCACGTGCTCCAAAAGACTACAGGAAGGGAGGATAGTAGGACAACTTCTGCTTCCGATCACCTAGGTGATCGCAGCGGAAGTGGGAGTGGGTACCTGTCAATTTCGGGTACCCGCTCCCCAAAGGTGACAACCCTTAATGGGGAGTGGGGGACCAGTCTTTAAAGCGGAACGTCCCCTTTTGCGTGGAACTCTGCTTTAAGGGTGTGCACACTTATGCAACCATTTTATTTTAGTTTTTTATTTTTTACTTCCCTCCCCCTAAAAGATTTCAGTTTGTTGTTCAACTGAGTTGTACAGCTTATAGGCTACATTAAAGGTGGAAAAAGTTCTGAAATGATTTATCTTTGTCTCATTTTTTTACATCACAGAAACCTGACATTTTAACCACTTTCTGACTGGCCGTTGTATATAAACAGCCGGACGGTGGCACTGTAGGGTCAGGTAGCCGTTAATAAATGGCCTCCCCACACCCTGCTTGTGCATGCTCCTCAGGAGCGTGCAGCACCGCGATCCGGTGCCCGCTGTGTTCTCCGGACACAGTGAAACACCGATTGTTAGACGGGACCTCTGTACGAGGTCCCGATCATGTGATCACTGATTGGCCAATCAGTAATCACATGCAAAGTAGTAAGCAAGATGTCACTTCTGACATCATTGCTTACTACGTGTGAAATCTGTGAATGATCACAGAGGTCACATGGTATAAGGCTATTCACAACAGCCTTGTACCATGTGACAAGCTGTGACCAATCACAGCTCACTCAGTAGTTCTCAATGGCTGCAAGAGTGCAGACAGAGAGAAAGAGAAATGATTGCTTTTACATCCTATATGGGTGTAAAAGTAATCAGTGTAAAAAAAAAAAAAAGAAAAATCTTCATCACCCCCCAAAAGTAGTACAGTGTTACCATGGTGACACTGTACTGCTAGGGTGATAGTAAGTATGTAAAAAAATAAATAAATAAATAAATAATAATATAAAAAAAAAAATAAAAATGTAAAAAAAATGTTTAAAAATTATAATTTTTGGTTATAAACTAATTTGGCTTTTTTTTTTTACTCAAAAGAGAACGGAATAAATTTTGGCCAAGATTTATGATGAAATATTATTTATTTGCAAAATTTTATAAGAAAAACACTTTTTTTCAAAATTTTTGGACATTTTCATTTACATAGCAAAAAAAATAAAAATCACAGCGGTGAATAAATACCCCCAAAATAAAGTTTTATCTGTCTCAAAAAAATGGTAAAAATTCATATGGGTACAGTGTTGCATGACCGTTCAATTGTCATTCAAAGTGTGAAAGCGCTGAAAATTACCCTGGTCAGGAAGGGGGTAAAAGTGTCTGGACTGGAAGTAGTTAACAGGGGTATGTAGACTTTTTATATTGTGTGTGTGTGTTTGTATATATATATATATATATATATATATATATATATTTTTTTTTTTTTTTATTTTTTTTATTTTTATATATATACACACACATATACAGTTATGACCAAAAATATTAGCACCCCTGCATTTCTGTGAGGTAATGCACCACTTCACCCAGAAAATTGTTGCAATTACAAGTGTTTAGGCGTTCTCATTGTTATTTCTTTTGCTTGAATTGGTATGACACAACAAATCTGACATGTTCCACGCAAAACCCCAAAAATGGACTGGACAAAGTTATTGGCATCTTCTCAAAATTGTATGAAATAATTGCATTCTCAGTTTGTGATGCTGCTCTAATTTGTAATTAAACTCACCTGTATCAATCAACAAGTGCTTACAATATAGAAATCATACTGGCAATCAGTTAAAATGCTGAAAAATGTAATAAACCTTTCTGTTTTGTGTGTGCCACATGGAGCATGGAGAAAAGAAAGAGCAGCAAAGAATTGTCTGAGGATTTGAGAAAAAAATTGTGAAAAAGCATGGACAATCTCAAGGTTACATCTTCAGAGATCTTAATGTTCCTGTGTCCACTGTGTGCAAAATTGTCAAGAAGTTTACAGCCCATGGCACTGTAGTTAATCTCCCTAGACCTGGACGAAAGAGAAAAATTAATCAAAGAACCTTGATCAACTTCCAGACAAATTCAAACTGACCTTCAGGCGCAGGGTACAACTGTGTCAGCTCGCACTATACGTCGCCATCTGAATGAAAAGGAATGCTATGGTAGGAGACCCAGGAAGACCCCACTGCTGGCACAGAAACATGAAAAAAGCCAGATTGGAGTTTGCCAAAACTTACCTGAGCAAACCAAAATCTTTTTGGGAGAATGTGCTGTGGACAGACTAAACAAAATTACAGTTTTTGATAAAGCCTATCATTCTACTATTTTCAGAAAAAGCAATGAGGCCTTTAACCAGTTGCCGACCGCAGATAGCCGAATGACGGCTACACTGTGGCCGGCCAGTTCTGGGAGGGCGTCACGTGATGTGGTAAAAGGCCAATCACAGCGGCTTTTTACCACATGATCAGCCATGTCCAATGACACGCTGATCACAGGGGAATGCAATTGCTGGTTCTCGGCTGCAATTTCCTCACGCTGTCAGAATGTGGGGAAGGTACTGCCAAGAACCGGCAGTTGTCAGAGCAGGGATCGGCACCGATCATCAGGGCACTGATGATAAGTGCCCTGATGATCGGTGCCCAGCAGTGCCACCCACCAGTTCCACCCACCTGTGCCCATCAGTGCCACCCACCTGTGCGTATCAGTGCTGCCAGTCAGTGCCCAGTAGTGCCGCCAGTGAGTGCCCAGCAGTGCCGCCAGTGAGTGCCCAGCAGTGCCGCCAGTGAGTGCCCAGCAGTGCCACCTATCAGTGCTGACTATCAGTACCCATTATCAGTTCCACCTATCAGTGCCCCCTATCCATGCCACCTCATTAGTGCTGCCTATCAGTGCCGCCTATCAGTGCCCTTCAGTGCTGCCTATCAGTGCCCATCAGTGCGGCCTATCAGTGCCCATCAGTGCTGCCTATCAGTGAAGGAGAAACATTACCTGTTTGCAAAATTGTATAATAGAAACAAAGAAACCTTTTTTGTTTCAAATTTTTTGCTCTTTTTTTGTTTATAGTGCAAAAAGTAAAATACCCAGAGGCAAGTAAATACCAGCAAACGAAAGCTCTATTTGTGAGAAAAAAATTATAAAAATTTCATATGGGTACAATTTTGCATGACCACGCAATTGTCATTCAAAGTGCTACAGCGCTGAAAGCTGAAAATTGGCCTGGTAAGGAAGGGGGTATAGGTGCCCGGTAGGCAAGTGGTTAAAGAAAACAATACAGTCAAACATGGTGGAGATTCACTGATGTTTCAGGGTTGCTTTGCTGCTTCAGGTACTGGATGTCTTGTGTGAATGGTATTATGAAATCTGAAGACTACTAACGAATTCTGGGGTGCAATGTTGGGCCCAGTGTCAGAAAGTTGTCTCCATCAGAGGCCATGGGTATTACAGCAGGACAATGACCCAAAGTACACATCAAAAAGAACCCAGAAATGGTTTCAGACAAAGTGCTGGTGAGTATTGAACTGGGCAGCATTGAGTCCAGGTCTCAATCCCATAGAGCACCTGTGAAGAGATCTCAAAACAGCAGTTGGGAAAAGGAATGATTGATTTCAGTTATTTTTTCCAAGGGGTGTGCTACTAAATATTAAATTGAGGGTGCTGATAATTTTGTCCAGTCCATGTTTGGGGTTTTGGGTGCAATGTATCAGATTTGGCTTTCTTGTTTTTCCACTTTTTTGTGTCATACCAATACAAACAAAAGAAATAAACATGAGAATGTCTAAACATTTATAATTGAAACAACTTTCTTGGCAAAGTGGTGCATTATCTGACAGAAATGCAGGGGTGCCAATATTTTTGACTATATATATATATATATATATATGTGTATATATATATATATATATATATGTGTATACACACATACACAGTCAGGTCCATGAATATTGGGACATCGACACAATTCTAACATTTTTGGCTCTATACACCACCACAATGGATTTGAAATGAAACGAACAAGATGTGCTTTAACTGCAGACTGTCAGCTTTAATTTGAGGGTATTTACATCCAAATCAGGTGAACGGTGTAGGAATTAGAACAGTTTGCATATGTGCCTCCCACTTGTTAAGGGACCAAAAGTAATGGGATAGTATAATAATCATAAATCAAACTTTCACTTTTTAATACTTGGTTGCAAATCCTTTGCAGTCAATTACAGCCTGAAGTCTGGAATGCATAGACATCACCAGACGCTGGGTTTCATCCCTGGTGATGCTCTGCCAGGCCTCTACTGCAACTGTCTTCAGTTCCTGCTTGTTCTTGGGGCATTTTCCCTTCAGTTTTGTCTTCAGCAAGTGAAATGCATGCTCAATCGGATTCAGGTCAGGTGATTGACTTGGCCATTGCATAACATTCCACTTCTTTCCCTTAAAAAACTCTTTAGTTGCTTTTGCAGTATGCTTTGGGTCATTGTCCATCTGCACTGTGAAGCGGCGTCCAATGAGTTCTGAAGCATTTGGCTGAATATGAGCAGATAATATTGCCCGAAACACTTCAGAATTCATCCTGCTGCTTTTGTCAGCAGTCACATCATCAATAAATACAAGAGAACCAGTTCCATTGGCAGCCATACATGCCCACGCCATGACACTACCACCATCATGCTTCACTGATGAGGTGGTATGCTTAGGATCATGAGCAGTTCCTTTCCTTCTCCATACTCTTGTCTTCCCATCACTCTGGTACAAGCTGATCTTGGTCTCATCTGTCCAAAGGATGTTGTTCCAGAACTGTGAAGGCTTTTTTAGATGTTGTTTGGCAAACTCTAATCTGGCCTTCCTGTTTTTGAGGCTCACCAATGGTTTACATCTTGTGGTGAACCCTCGGTATTCACTCTGGTGAAGTCTTCTCTTGATTGTTGACTTTGACACTCATATACCTACCTCCTGGAGAGCGTTCTTGATCTGGCCAACTGTTGTGAAGGGTGTTTTCTTCACCAGGGAAAGAATTCTTCGGTCATCCACCACAGTTGTTTTCCGTGGTCTTCCGGGTCTTTTGGTGTTGCTGAGCTCAACGGTGCGTTCCTTCTTTTTAAGAATGTTCCAAACAGTTGTTTTGGCCACGCCTAATGTTTTTGCTATCTCTCTGATGGGTTTGTTTTGTTTTTTCAGCTTAATGATGGCTTGCTTCACTGATAGTGACAGCTCTTTGAATCTCATCTTGAGAGTTGACAGCAACAGATGCCAAATGCAAATAGCACACTTGAAATGAACTCAGGACCTTTTATCTGCGCATTGTAATTGGGATGATAAGGGAATAACACACACCTGGCCATGGAACAGCTGAGAAGCCAATTGTCCCATTACTTTTGGTCCCTTAACAAGTGGGAGGCACATATGCAAACTGTTGTAATTCCTACACCGTTCACCTGATTTGGATGTAAATACCCTCAAATTAAAGCTGACAGTCTGCGGTTAAAGCACATCTTGCTTGTTTCATTTCAAATCCATTGTGGTGGTGTATAGAGCCAAAAATGTTAGAATTGTGTTGATGTCCCAATATTTATGGACCTGACTGTATATATACACATACATATATACACAGTATCTCACAGAAGTGAGTGCACCCCTCACATTTTTGTTTTGTAAATATTTTATTATATCTTTTCATGTGACAACACTGAAGAAATTACACTTTTCTACAATGTAAAGTAGTGAGTGCACAGCTTGTATAACAGTGTAAATTTGCTGTCCTCTCAAAAGAACTCAACACACAGCCATTAATGTCTAAACCGCTGGCAAGAAAAGTGAGTACACCCCTAAATAAAAATGTCCAAATTGGGCCCAAAGTGTCAATATTTTGTGTGGCCACCAATACTTTCCAGCACTGCCTTAACCCTCTTGGGCATGGAGTTCACCGGAGCTTGGTGGATGTTAGAGACCTTACGCTCCTCCACCTTCCATTTGAGAATGCCCCACAGATGCTCAATAGGGTTTAGGTCTGGAGACATCTTGGCTAGTCCATCACCTTTACCCTCAGCTTCTTTAGCAAGGCAGTGGTCATCTTGGATGTGTGTTTGGGGTCGTTATGTTGGAATACTGCCCTGCGGCCCAGTCTCCAAAGGGAGGGGATCATGCTCTGCTTCAGTATGTCACAGTACATGTTAGCATTCATGGTTCCCTCAATGAACTGTAGCTCCCCAGTGCCGGCAGCATTAATGCAGCCCCAGACCATGACACTCCCACCAGGAAGCATGACTGTAGGCAAGACACAATTGTCTCTGTACTCCTCACCTGGTTAATGCCACACACGCTTGACACCATCTGAACCAAATAGGTTTATCTTTGTCTCATCAGACCACAGGACATGGTTCCAGTAATCTATGTCCTTAGTCTGCTTCAGCAAAATGTTTGCAGGCTTTCTTGTGCATCATCTTTAGAAGAGGCTTCCTTCTGGGACAACAGCCATGCAGACCAATTTGATGCAGTGTGCGGTGTATGGTCTGAGCACTGACCTCAACCTCTGCAGCAATGCTGGCAGCACTCGTATGTCTGTTTCCCAAAGACAACCTCTGGATATGACGCAAGACAAATAAATTCTTTAAAAATCATACTATGTGATTTCCTGAATTTTTTTTTAATTCTGTCTCTCAGAGTGGGAATGCACCTACAATGTGAATTTCAGACCCCTCCATGATTTCTAAGTGGGAGAACTTGCAAAATCGCAGGGTGTTCAAATACTTCTGTTCCTCACTGTACATATATATTTTATATATATATATATGTTCTAGAACATCCAAAAGAGACTAGGAAAAGGTCTCACTATCTTGACTGAGGAAACCCATATCATATATATATATATATATATATATATATATATATATACAGTCAGGTCCATAAATATTGGGACATGGACACAATTCTAACATTTTTGGCTCTATACACCACCACAATGGATTTGATATGAAACAAACAAGATGTGCTTTAACTGCAGACTGTCCGCTTTAATTTGAGGGTATTTACATCCAAATCAGGTGAACAGTGTTGGAATTACAACACTTTGCATATGTGCCTCCCACTTCTTAAGGGACCAAAAGTAATGGGACAGAATAATAATCATAAATCAAACTTTCACTTTTTAATACTTGGTTGCAAATCCTTTGCAGTCAATTACAGCCTGAAGTCTGGAACGCATAGACATCACCAGACGCTGGGTTTCATCCCTGATGATGCTCTGCCAGGCCTCTACTGCAACTGTCTTCAGTTCCTGCTCGTTCTTGGGGCATTTTCCCTTCAGTTTTGTCTTCAGCAAGTGAAATGCATGCTCAATCGGATTCAGGTCAGGTGATTGACTTGGCCATTGCAGAACATTCCACTTCTTTCCCTTAAAAAACTCTTTGGTTGCCTTTGCAGTATGCTTTGGGTCATTGTCCATCTGCACTGTGAAGTGGTGTCCAATGAGTTCTGAAGCATTTGGCTGAATATGAGTAGATAATATTCCCGAAACACTTCACAATTCATCCGGCTGCTTTTGTCAGCAGTCACATCATCAATAAATACAAGAGAAGCAGTTCCATTGGCAGCCATACATGCCCACGCCATGACACTACCACCACCATGCTTCACTGATGAGGTGGTATGCTTAGGATCATGAGCAGTTCCTTTCCTTCTCCATACTCTGCTCTTCCCATCACTCTGGTACAAGTTGATCTTGGTCTCATCTGTCCATAGGATGTTGTTCCAGAACTGTGAAGGCTTTTTTAGATGTCGTTTGGCAAACTCTAATCTGGCCTTCCTATTTTTGAGGCTCACCAATGGTTTACATCTTGTGGTGAACCCTCTGTATTCACTCTGGTGAGGTCTTCTCTTGATTGTTGACTGACACAGATACACCTACCTCCTGGAGAGTGTTCTTGATCTGGCCAACTGTTGTGAAGGGTGTTTTCACCAGGGAAAGAATTCTTCGGTCATCCACCATAGTTGTTTTCCGTGGTCTTCCGGGTCTTTTGGTGTTGCTGAGCTCACTGGTGCATTCCTTCTTTTTAAGAATGTTCCAAACAGTTGTTTTGGCCGCGCCTAATGTTTTTGCTATCTCTCTGATGGGTTTGTTTTGTTTTTTCAGCCTAATGATGGCTTGCTTCACTGATGGTGACAGCACTTTGGATCTCATCTTGAGAGTTGACAGCAACAGATTCCAAATGCAAATAGCACACTTGAAATTAACTCTGGACCTTTTATCTGCTCATTGTAATTGGGATAATGAAGGAATAACGCACACCTGGCCATGGAACAGCTGAGAAGCCAATTGTCCCATTACTTTTGGTCCCTTAAAAAGTGGGAGGCACATATGCAAACTGTTGTAATTCCTACACCGTTCACCTGATTTGGATGTAAATACCCTCAAATTAAAGCTGACAGTCTGCAGTTAAATTACATCTTGTACGTTTCATTTCAAATCCATTGTGGTGGTGTATAGAGCCAAAAATGTTAGAATTGTGTCCATGTCCCAATATTTATGGACCTGACTGTATATATATATATATATATATGTATATGTGATATGGGTTTCCTCAGTCAGAATAGTGAGACCTTTTCCTAGTCTCTTTTGGATGTTCTAGAGCCTAGAGTTTTCTTTGATTGGCTGATGTAATGTGGCTCACACAGGCATAGATAAAATTGCATTGGTACTTAGATAATGCAGGGCAGAGCACAGAACATGAATGATATGGAAAGTTGAATTACCCATAACAAACCATCAGAAAACACCTTATAACTGTTATGAACACAGTAAACTGAATTCTTACTGATTATTCATTCATGGATAACATTCATTTTTGTGCTATTTAATATGATTATACAGCAAAAATAAATTTTAGTATTTCAATATTTACAGTTTATGTTAATAATTATGTTTATTGGCAGAGATCAGATCAGATCAGAATGATGTCAGTCGAAGACAGCGAGGAAGATGTAAGTTCTTTCCATACATTACCCATGTATAATCTGTATTTGTATCCTTATGTTCCTGATTTTTGCCAAACGGTGGTTTATTTGAATGGTGTTTGAATAGCTAGCTGTACCAACAGCAATCTTTATCCAACTGCCACATTAAATGGCTGTTGAGAAGCTCATATGCAACCTTATTCTTTTTTTAATGTAACTTATAGTATAGTTTTAGTGTGCTCTTTAGTGTGTGTGCAGCCTGAGAGTCATTTTTTATATGACCTTGTTACTTACCTGGATGAAGAGGATGACATTTTGAACAATTGTCCTTGAACGTAGTCCTGAAAAATAGAACAGGGCCTGCAAGGGTGAGAGAAGAGCACAGGTACCTAGTGCAGAAACTGGTGACTGGATACTCTGGTATCCTATGTGTAGGAGCACATCCGACAGCTCACCACGGATGTATAGATCTCAGGTTCAGATGGAGTTGGTTCATTCATGAGCCAGGGTTAGTACCAGATAAGCATCAAAGCAAACATAGGCAAATCCAAGGACAGGTCAGTTATAAAAGTCAGGCATATTGCTGGTTGGTTCGCTCAGTCTGTCCATTGGTCTGTGAGTAGTATGCTGACTACAGTAGATGCTCATCTCAATGCCCAAAGATCTGCGTAGCACCTGCCAGTGCTATAAAACCCCTTCTTGAGTATCTCTCATGTATTCTTTTAGTGGCAGACGTTTAGGCTCGAGCAGTGGAAAAAGTTTTCAAAATGGTATTTCTGCTGCTGGCAATAGTTCGATAGGGCAATTTAAAAGTCCATTGAAAGGGAAGGATGTCCACCTTCTGTTTGTCAAAAACATACAGGAATGCATGATAGACTTGTGGATACTTGCTTAGACCAAATTCAGTACTCAGGCAATGGAGGGATGGAGAGAAGTAAACTGACAAGTTGAGACCGTTCTCTAGACCAGTGTTTCTCAATCGTTTCCACTCATGGTGCCCTTGAAAATTATTTTCATTCTTAAGGCTTTGTTCACCCTACTGCACGTCGGGGAATGCGCGCAAAATTGTGTGCATTCCTAATGCGCACACAAATGCGCTACTCTTTAGCAGACGCACAAGGGTGCGATTAATTCCTAATGTTACCGCCATGCATTAGCAGATGCTGTGCGTTTTCGGTGTGGCGAAATTTAAAAAAAAAAAAAAAAAACGTTTGGGGACTAGGGCCAGTTCACATCAGAATGCAGTATGGGAAAGTCACACTCCGTATGCTTTTCCTTACTGCAGGTGATTGCATTGCCTTTACGATTTGCATGTAGGTGCCAGTGCATTGTTAATGGCATCCAAAACACAGATCGCAAATGCAGTGTGTTTGAGGGAACCAGATTGCATGGTACCGCAGTACCATGTGGTTTGCTACGAAGCATTTTTTAAACTTAGTTCATGCACTGCTTTTTCTGCACTGCAGTGCGATTTGCAGCCCATTCAAATAATTGGGCTGCAAAATCACACTGCACATTCTCCTTTTTGCTAACCTCTGCACCCCAGTCCCACTCTGCCCACCTTTGGACCCTAATCCCCCTGCTAATCTCTGCACCCCAGAGCCTTTTTGTTCACCACTGCACTGCAACCCCCCCTTTTCCCACCTTGGTACCCTGAACCCCCCTCTCTGCTCACCTCCATATCCCATAACCCCATATCTCCTCAACTCTGTACCCTAACCCCCCCCCCTCTTTTCACCTCCACACCCCCCCCCCCACTCTGCTCACTTCTGTACCCCCCCCCCTCTGCTTACTCTACACCCCAACCCCTTTTCTGCTCACCTTCACACCCCAAACCCCTCTTTGCTTACCTCCACACTCCTGTCTCTGCTCACCTCCACACCCAAAACCCCTCTCTGCTCACCTCCACACCCCCTTCTTTGCTCACCTCCCTACTCCAAACCCCTCTCTTCTCACCTCCACACCCCCCTCTCTGCTCACCTCCACACCCCAAACCCCTCTCTGTTCACCTCCACATCCCTCTCTCTGTTCAGCTCCACACCACAAAACCCCGTTACCATGTACACCACTCTCCTTGCTAAGCGCTGCAAGCTAACCTCCACCCTCCCTTTTGATCCTCTCTGTGCCCTGCTTTCCAATCACCAGAGCCTCGGGGCAGACTGTTCTTCTATTACAATCCACACAGCTGTGGGCAGTACTGCCCAGGTACTTTCCTGTAGGGGGAGGTGGAGAGCTCAGGATTCAGAAAGCTGCTCCCCCTGCCACTGCTTTGCACTGCAATGTGTGGACCGAGCTCTTGCTGTTGTGATATTCAGCAGAGCAAGAGTTCGGTCAGATCTGACCACTTTTTAAACAGGACGCCATGGCATCCCTGAGGACCTCAGGCGTCACCTCCAGTAAGAAATGCTGCTGTAAACGATATGCTGACTGCAAAAGAGCGTCACTGGCAAACCCATAAAAGCAGAATGAAAGTTCCACTGTCGCTCACTGCAAGCAGGCTCTTTTTTTGTTTCACAATGTCTCTTCTGCAATAAAATGTATTTACCTGCCAGTTTGCAGTCCTCCCCCCGGCATGTAAACTGAGCTGGGCTTCTGCAGCTCAGTTTACAGCGGTCTTGCTTGATCCATGTGTGCCAGATTGATTGATTCCCATACCGGCCAGTGAAAATGGTCAAAAACCGGCACATAGAAGACGATGCTGGCGCAGGTGAGGATTGGGGATCGTTGGAGGAAAGGTAAGTATAGCTGTCTATACTTCAGTTTTAAATGTGGACTGTGGGCTTGTTATCATGCTTGGCTCAAATGAGCTATTTAATGTGAAAAAACTTGGAATTCAGCTTTAAACATGTAATTTAAAGAGGCCATTTGATATAAATAATCTTATCAATGTTTCATGTATCATTTTTAATTATATACTGTATGTACTCAATATAGAGGTAGTCATTTGTTCTCATTACATAAGAAGGTTTTGTATTCTGTTTTGTGGGGCTATACAATGGTTGTTCTTTAGGGCTTCTGCTCACAATGCAAATCGATGCATCAGCTAACTCATTGAAACCAATGCTGTCCCTGCATGGCTGATCTTTTATCTCAGCAGACATTATTATTCTTATTATACAGGATTTATATAGCGCCAACAGTTTGCACAGTGCTTTACAATATAAAGGGGGCAGTACAATTACAATACAGTTCAATACAAAAGGAATAGGAGGGCCGCTTTTTTAGTGATGGACCTCCCCACTTGCTAAAATGCTGCATAAAATGAAAAAGAAAAAAAACATGTGTGGAAAAAAATGTTATTTAATGTTCTTGCCTTTCCCCTGGCTTTCATAGGGTGACATCCCCATCCTTCTGATGAGATCCTAGGGATTGCCTATTTGCCCAAATCTGGTGAGTAGATGCTCTGTCACAGTGCAGAAATGTGGACATCTTGGCATTCCCCAGAATCTCCATGGAAGGATGATGATGTCACTATTGCCTAGGGGAAGATAAGTATATAAAATAAATGTTTTTCCCTTCGGTTCTTTTCTTTTTTTTTTTTTCAGTTTAAAGCATCATTTGAGCGAGGGGACCTTGCTTTTTAAAGGATGCAGTATATACTCTCAAGAACAAAAATTTATTTTATTGCAGCTTACCAGTCCTTAAATGTGGTGGCTGCATTAGTTTTAATGTTTAGGTGAAAAACATTTTCAGTAAGTACAAAAGAATACCTGTTAAGCCAGTAATGCCATGTAAATAGCCACCCTACGTCAGAAAGTGTGTTATTCATAGGTTTACTTGATGAAAATAACAGAAATATAATTGCTTTTCTAAGTGTGGCTACATAAATATTCCAAGTAAAGTTCATTTGGGGGATTTCTGAATACTGTAAATCAGCAAATACTGGTTGCCAAGGCCAGTGCCACCTAGGGCGCAGTGCTGCATAGAGCACAGCCAGGGCCGGCACAAGGGGGGGTGCCGCAATGGGAGCGCCTTATGCTACAAGCTGACAGGAGTAGTGACATCAACTTCACTACTCCTGTCAGCTTTGTGCAGAAAGTGACAGACCAAATCTATAGAGGAGGAGTGAGCTGGGAGTAGGTTGTGACCTCTCTCCCCTCTTGCTCCACACTGGTGCCAGTGCAGCGCTCCCAATCAAGACTGTCAGATCAGGACTGTTCAGGGTTTGTTTACCCTCCCTCATTCCCTCCCAGCAAAGGAGGGGCATAAACAAACCCGTCAAAGTCCCCATATGACAGCCAATGCCATTGGTAGTGTGGGTTCCTGGTGCCGCAATCCCTGTGCCTGGCAGCCCGCAGCTAAGGAGGAGGAGCCGGGAGACAGCCTGCAAGCTGAGGATGAGGAGGCGGGAGACAGCACGCAAGCTGAGGAGGAGCCAAGAGACAGCCCGCGAGCTGGGAGACAGTCCACAAGCTGAGGAGGAGCTGGGAGACAGTCCACAAGCTGAGGAGGAGCTGGGAGACAGCCCACAAGCTGAAGAGGAGCTGGGAGACAGTCCACAAGCTGAGGAGGAGCTGGGAGACAGTCCACAAGCTGAGGAGGAGCTGGGAGACAGCCCGCAAGCTGAGGAGGAGGAGCCAGGAGACAGTCCGCAAGCTGAGGAGGAGCCAAGAGGCAGACCTGCATCTGAGGTCTGTGTGTTGATGGGAGGGGATGATTGTACTGGGGACAGTGGAGGGTGCACATAGTAAAAAACATTTGTGCTGAAGATAAGAGTGTGCTAATAGACCTTCAGATCTGATATGGATTTTGAGGGGAACCCCCACGCCAAAATGTTTCTAAAAATGGCATAGGGGTCCCCCCAAAATCCATAGCAGAACCTTGTCCAAACATGCAGCCTG
This sequence comes from Staurois parvus, assembly GCF_062004578.1. Classification (NCBI taxonomy): domain Eukaryota; kingdom Metazoa; phylum Chordata; class Amphibia; order Anura; family Ranidae; genus Staurois; species Staurois parvus. Next base: position 3,760,423 of record NW_028317846.1, read on the forward strand.
GCAGGTCAGGAAAGGGGGGGGGGTGACGAGCAAGCGAGTGACACTGAGTCACATGCCCTCAACTTGGGCGGGTTGCTTTGGGGCAGGGGGGCTTCCACTCCAAAACACCTTGTCCCCATTTTGATGGGGACAAGGGCCCCATCCCCACAACCGTGGCCAGTAGTTGTGGGGGTCTGCGGGTGGGCTTATTGGAATCTCAATACAAGAAACAAGAGGGCCCCCAGATCCCAGCCCCCCCATGTGAATGAGTATGGGCTGCTACCCATTCACAAAATAAAGTGTAGAGTAAAAATGACAAGTGAGAGTCTTTGACAAGTCTTTTATTAAAAACAAAAATAAAAAAAAATCCCCTGAAGTAGATCCACCGTCAATTACGCCAACCTGAAAAAAGAAAAAAAAAACGTTCTGCTCTCGACGGTGGCTCCTGCCGTCTGACAGCTACGCCGGGATGCCAGTTCTTAAATAGTGGGGTCACCCCTGGCCTCTTGTGACATCATCATGTGCTGCAATTGTCCAAAGCATTGCACCTGACCTGTGGTTAGGTGCAGTGCTTTGGCCAATCACAATGCACTGTCAGGGCACAGTGCATTGTGGGGTGTGGCGGGCAAACAGCCTGCCACATGCCCTTACCATTCGTGTGTTCACCAAACACATGAACAGCCCATGTTCAAGTTGAACTTATGTTTGACTCGACCATGAAGCCCAACCCTACTGAACATATATGTATACATATATTTACTCTGCTTTACCTGCTAAAGGGTTTGTACTTCTGTTCATCCAGTCCTAACATTATCACAGCTTTGACAGACTGCATAACCAGGTTGTGATTGGACGGTGAGGAAGCAACAGTACCCTAATGAGCTCATCCCTCTGCTCACTGTACTCTTTCCTGTCAGCATATTTCTTGTTAGCACATTTAAATATAGCACACCAGACAGGCTCTTAATGTTGTCCCCCAACCAGGGGCGGACTGACAACTCATGGGGCCCCCTGGCAATAGGGGATCATGGGGCCCCTGTGTCCTTGCCCAAACTCAAAAAAGCCTATGAAAAAGGTACCAGGGGCATCTCATGGGGCCCCCTACTGACCCCGGACTGACCAAATGGTCAGTCCGCCCCTGCCCCCAACCCAGTGTAAGTGTAGGAGGCAGACAGCAAGTCACAGTTTTAAAATAAACAGGTATAGAAGTAATATTCCTGTGTATTAATATATATCATTTTTTGCACAATATTATGCAGAGTATATTATTTCCATATTCATGATCAAGGTACTGTAAACTGTATGTTGGAAGGACTTGTTCAGCCATGTGCTTAAATACATGAAACCTCTTTCCATCATCACGCATCTAAAAAATTGTCAGCCACATGTTGAATAGCTAGATTGTCTATTTAAAATGGTCCAGCCTAGTATACGATGCATTCTGCAGTAGTCTGGGGTGTCATGTGAGCTGCGCTGGTGGTATTGAAGAGAAGGTGTATCTATACCTAAGAACAAAAATGTATTATATACTGCAGAATACCAGTTTTTACATGTGCATATTTTCCTCAGGCTTTTCCCCCCCTTTATTTCCACCTGGTGATCCTGCCAGTAACACACTTTCTGTCCTAGGGTGGCAATGCTCCCCCACTGTACCCCCCCACTGTATTTATGAAGGAGCAGTGTCTTCATCCTAGGACACTAAGAGTGTTAGAGTTCAGAACATCTCCTTTCCTCATCTCTATAACATGGCGAGATGTTCTGTATTTCACAGGAATAACCTAGGCAGGGATAACAAGACTGAGTATTATTTAGAAAAGCGCCACACCCCTTAATTGATATAGCAGCAACTCCAAACCCAAAACACATATCTTGGTCTAAGTAAACTAAACTGTAGGAATGCGCTAATTAATAAAATAAAAGGGATAACAAGACTGCTTGACATAACACTGCAGAATGCACATAACTCACTTGATACACTTTAATTTTTGTTATTATGTTATACAGTTCAGCTAAATAGCAGGGATTTTGTTTCTTGCTGTGTGTACTTTATTAAATTGGATGATTTTGTGTTGTCAAGCTTTATTTTTTCTGAAAGATGGATTGTATCTTGTGTCATGTTTCTGAAACACCTGACTGCTGAAAATGTATTGGTTTAAATCTGGATAAATCTGGTGTGCTACAGGCATACCTTCATGAAAAACAAAAACCATGAACAGGTAGTTTGCATGCCCTGTATGCATTTCAAGGCTTAATATTCAGTTTTGACTGGCATATACCATTAACTTTATACAAACAGTTTTTAAGCACCAATCAAAAAATGCATGCAATAGTTACTAAAGCTAATGTGTAAATCTTGACATTTGTATTGCTTATGTCAGTGAAATTAGTATAAGCATCCTATTTTGTTTTATTATCTATTTTAGTGTGGATTTGACATATTTGCTGACCACCCATCTCCTATCATGTTTGCAAGTGCTGTAAGTATTCATAGCGCAATTTTTACACATTTGAAGCTTTTACACATCTGAGCTTTTAACCTATTCTTATTGCTTCCTCTTCTTATTCCTTCATGGTCTTGTTTAGTAATGCAGTGCAAGATTATAATGATGTGCAGACCAGAATATCCTTTAGAAATTAATCCACATTTAGCTCTGATTTAGCAATGTCATCCAAATGCATGTTTTTTTCCATTTTATCTAATGCTGAAACTATGTACTTCACCTCCCAAATGCAACTTTCTACTTTTTCAGCTAGAGAACTTTCTTGTTTTAATGTATACAGGCAAAAAAAATGTGATGCAGATATACCGTTTTAGATTTTCATTGCTTCTTCTGTCTGTTAGTTCAGATTTCTTTGCTGATGGCTGTTGCTCCGCCAGAGCATTCCGATCCAACTATGTAAACACAGTGGAACCATTATTCTCATTTTTGAATGGACAATAAAAAAAGTAGATAGTGGAAAATTGCAGAAAAGAGAAATAAAGTTTGTACATTTTAGAATCACCCTATATCTAGGGTGTTTCTTAAGTGAACATTTTTAAGTAGATAATGTGTGTTGCTGTGATAGTAGTTACATCATCTATAGGTTTACAGAGTATGCAATCCAAAATTACCAGTTGGCCTCCTTCATGATCAGACCATTTTTTGCTATTTTAGCACTATGCTAATTTATCTGGCAATTGCTCATTCATGCAACATTATACCCAAATTAAATGTGTATCATTTTTTCACTCAAATAGAGCTTTCTTTTGGTGGAATTTGATTACCAGTGGATTTTGAAAAAAACAAATTGTAAAAAAAGATATTTTCTATTTCTGTTATAAAAAATATCCAATAAAATCAAATTTCTTCATAAGCATAGGCAAAAATGTATTCTGCTACGTCTTTAGTAAAAAATCCCAAAAAGTGTATATTAATTGTTTTTTGTGAATGTTATAGGGTCTGCAAACTATGGTATACAGTGAAGGAAATGAGTATTTGATCCCCTGCTGATTTTGAATGTTTTCCCACTCATAAAGAAATGATTGGTCTAAAAATCGAATGGTTGGTGTATTGTAACACTGAGACAGAATAGCAACAAAAGATTCAAAAGAGATGCATGTCTAACAAATTATGCACTGATTTGCATGTTCATGAGAGAAATAAGTATTTGATCCCCTATCATTCAGTAGGATTTCTGGCTACCAGGTATCTTTCATACAGGTAACAAACAGAAGCAGTCTCTTAAAGGGAGTGCTGCTTATCTCATTTTGTACCTGTATAAAAGACACCTGTCCACAGGAGCAATCAATCAGATTCCAAACTCTCCACCATGGCAAAGAGCTGTCCAAGGATGTCAGGGACAAGACTGTAGACCTACACAAGGCTGGATTGGGCTACCAAACTATGGCCAAGCAGCTTGGTGTTAAGGTGATAATAGTTAGTGCAGTCATTCGCAAATGGAAGAAACACAAAACAACTGTCAGTCTCCCTAGGTCTGGTGCAACATGCAAGATCTCACCTCATGGAGTGTCAATGATCATGAGAACAGTGAGGAATCATCCCAGAACTACACGTGAGGATCTTGTCAATGATCTCCAGGCAGCTGGGACCACAGTCACCAAGAAAACAATTGGTAACACACTATACCGACAAGAATTGAAATCCTGCAGTGCCCGCAAGGTCTCTCTGCTCAAGAAAGCACATGTCCAGGCCCGTCTGAAGTTTGCCACTGAACATCTGAATGATGCAGAGGAGAACTGGTTGAAAGTGTTGTGGTCAAATGAGACCAAAATCGAGCTCTTTGGCATCAACTCAACTCACTGTGTTTGGAGGAGGAGGAATGCTGCCTATGACCCCAAGAACACCATCCCGCCTGTCAAACATGGTGGTGGAAACATTCTGCTTTGGGGGTGTTTTTCTGCTAAGGGGACATGACAACTGCACCAAATCAAAGGGACGATGGACGGGGCAATGTACTGTCAAATCTTGGGTGAGAACCTTCTTCCCTCAGTCAGAGCATTGAAAATGGGTTGTGGATGTTCCAGCATGACAATGACCTAAAACTCACAGCCAAGGCAACAAAGGAGTGGCTCAAGAAGAAGCAAATTAAGGTCCAGGAGTGGCCTAGCCAGTCTCCAGACCTTAATCCGATTGAAAATCTGTGGAGGGAGCTGAAAGTTCGAGTTGCCAAAATGTCAGCCACCAAAGAGCAGTGGGCCAAATCCCTCCTGAGTTGTGTGCCAACCTGGTGGCCAACTACAGGAAACGTCTGACCTCTGTGATTGCCAACAAGGGATTTGCCACCAAGTACTAAGTCATGTTTTGTGGATCAAATACTTATTTCCCTTATGAACATGCAAATCAGTGCATAATTTGTTAGATATGCATTTCTTTTGAATTTTTTGTTGCTATTCTGTCTCTCAGTGTTACAATACACCTACCATTCGATTTTCAGACTGATCATTTCTTTGTGAGTGGGCAAACATTCAAAATCAGCAGGGGATCAAATACTTGTTTCCTTCACTGTATATACCAGAATTTACGCAGCTTTTAAGCAGCTCTGACTTTTTGACTGCCTGTTACATTTCTTGAGGTGCTAAAATTCCAGGACCGTACAAACACCCCCCCTCCCCCAGATGACCCATTTTGATAAGTAGACACCCCAAGGTATTTGCTGAGAGACATGTTGAGCCCATGGAAGATTTAATTTTTTGCCATAAGTTTTCAGAAAATGACGGAAAAAAAAAATTCTTTTGTTTTTAATTTACACAAAGTTGTCACTTTAATTAGATATTTCTCACACATTCCATGGGTATATATGGAATTACACCCCAAAACACATATATCTGCTATGTGAAAATCACATGTGAGAGAATTTTTGGCAGCCTAGCCACATAGCGGGGCCCATAATTCAGTGAGCACCTTCAGGCTTTCAAGGGCCTTACTTATGCATTGGATTTCCTATCACAAATGCCAGGACAGCAAAAACACACTCAACTGACCCCTTTTTTGAAAGTAGATACTTCAACGTATTTGCTGAGAGGCAGTTGGAGTGTTTGGAAGACCTTATTTTTTATTGGGTATACATGGCATTACACTCCAAAACACATTCTGCTGTTTCTCCTGAGTATGGAAATACCACATGTGTGAGAATTTTTGAAAGCCTAGCTGCATACTGTTAGGAACCATGAACCAGGTGGATACAGAAAGTGCAGTTAAAATCACACCAATCGAGGGCTATCACACCAATAGCAAACATAACATAGATCAGGAACACAGTCAAAACAGAAGCCAGAGATTGGATGCCAGAGCAGGTTATCAGACAAGCCAGTCAGGAACCCAGAAGTCAGTAGTCAGGAGCCATAAATCAGGAACAGGAATCAGAAGAGAAGTGAGTCAGACCGCGTTGTACAAAGGAACACAGGCAGGAACACACTGGAGATCATAGACCACGCAAAGGCAAGGAGGAAATGAACTAAGCTGCTAAAATAGCAAAAAGGGCTGGCTGTGGGCTGGACTAATGAGGCAGGTAATGGTATCCAGGTGAGTCACTGTGGAGATGAGTGGCTGGTAATTAACACAGCTAAGCAGTTTCTGAGCACTGAAAGAAAAGAGCTGCTCATTAATTAGCAGGAGCCCAGCCCTGACACATATGGTGGCTCAAAATCCAATGAGCACCTTCAGGCTTTCAAAGGGCATAACTTTCCTGACTACCTATTACAGTTTTGGAGGCCCTAAAATGGCAGGATAGTACAAACAGTCCACAAATGACCCATTTTTGGACAGTAGACATTCCAAGGTACTTGATATGAGGCATGGTGAGTATTTTTCAGATCTAATTTTTTATCACAAGGTGTCAGGACCTGTGTCATTACCTGGGTCACCTGCCAGTGACACTGTTGTTCCTGGAATCGAAGGGTGTAGTTGTAGTGGCAACCAACCAGTGTTCCCAGCAGCTGTACTGAACAGGTAATTAGGCTGCACCTGATGTGGACTGATGGAGGGCATATAAAAGCCCACCTTTGGCTGGAGTGCAGTGCTTCAGTGTTTTTCCTGCAAGCCGTGTCCCTGCCTGAGCCTGATCTTTGTTGCTGAGCCTTGTTCTTGTTCCTGTATTAGTACTTGTTCCTGTGACCTGCTCCCTGTACCCTGCCTCCTGCTCTCCCAGTACCTTGCTCCCTGCTCCTCGTTTCCTGTCTTAGTCCTGACCTTGCCCTGCTTGTGTGTGCTCCCTCCATTTGTATATAGTTAGTTAGGTTATCATTTGGGTTGCTGCACTTTCACATCTATTTTGTCACTTTACATTGTTATGGTTTGTTGGTGTTGTAAGAGTGACATTCATGTTAAAAAAACGTAATTTAACTTTACTCAGCCTGCTTCCTGATGTCCTAAGGTACAGCCCACTGGTCTAGTCATCCTTGCTGGATGCCTGTGGCATCCCTGACATAATAATGAAGCCATTAAAGATCAGATCTGCTCCATCTAGGAATTACATCTCAACATTTGTTGATTGCTGCAAGATGCATTCAGAGAAGGTTTAGTACTATGCACTGCTTGTAACAGAGGATGCCAAATATTGAAGGAGCAGACTAGGGAACAGCTGTTGGAATGCATCCATCTGGCTCATTCTCTTGTTGATTAGGGCAGAGTTTTGTTTGTAGAGGTTCAGCCCCTAATCCAGGTTTGTGCAGAGCTGGCCTTGTCTTATATCTCTAAGGGTGGTGATGATTATTCTGCTCCTTTTAGTGTGTCTCAGGTAGAAACTCTGGTGTGGCTACTTGAAGATAAGCCCTACTATTTTTAACATTACTCTGTATATTCACGAGAGGCTCTGCTGGATTGTATCAATGCAGTACACTCCTTGATCAGACAAGGGAATTGTAAATTGAGTTTTGTTCAGCCCCTACTCTAAGCCTGGTCAGATATTTCCTACTCAGCTTCAGCTAACATGCACCAATCCACTGCTGCATTTAGACACCAGTTTGCTCAGAGATCCCCCTCTCCGTTACCTGTAACATCCACTGCTGCTGTTCAGTATACTTTGCTTCCGGCTGTATGTCAGTATCCTGTCTCCACATGCTGCACATTTCCTGCTGTTAATCCAGTGAAAACTCCCTCTATTACTCCATTGTCCCTGACAACCCCTCAGAAACCCTCTTCTGCTACTGCTCCTCCTTTTCTATATCTCCCAGTACTGCTGTTACTCCTCCATGCACTGCACAGTCTGTTTATAGCTCTACAACCACTTGCAGGACTCCTGTGCCTAAACCTAAAAAGAAAAGGACGTTTTTTCCAACTTGTACAATTCCACCTCTGTCCTCTCCTGCCTCCGCGCTAGCTGCTCTGTTCCTACCTGCCATGATGCCAGCCGCTCCGGTCCAGCCTACCACAATTGTACTTGCTCCGGTCCAGTCATCCACAAAGCCAGCTGCTCTGTTCCCACCTGCCACAAAGCCAGCTGCTCTGTTCCCACTTCCCACAATGGCAGCTGCCCTGTTCCCAT